>NC_133896.1:53927565-54232399 GCF_964199755.1 Larus michahellis | reverse complement strand
TCTGGATTATTTTATTATTTAGAAGGCAAAATAAAAACCAGATTCATGTTTTTAGTAGCCTGTCTTCTTAGGAGAGGTGCTCCAGACCTCTAATCATCTTCCTTGCCCTCCTCTGGATTCACTTAAACAGGTCCATGTCCTTCTCATGTTGAGGGCCCCAGAGCTGGTTGCGGAACTCCACGTGGGGTCTCACCAGAGTGGAGCAGAGGGGCAGAATCACCTCCCTTTCCCTGCTGGCCACGCTTCTTTTGATGCAGCCCAGGATGTGGTTGGCTTTCTGGACTGTGAGCGCACTTCTCATCCACCAATACCCCCAAGTCCTTCTCCTCAGGGCTGCTCTCAATCCATTCTCTGCCCAGCCTGTATTTGTGCTTGGGATTGCCCTGACCCATGTGCATGATCCTGTACTTGGCCTTGTTGAACTTCATGAGGTTTGCATGGTCCCACTTCTCAAGCCTATTTAGGGCCCTTTGGATGGCATCCCTTCCCTCCAGCATGTCGACCACACCACACAGCTTGGTGTCATCAGCAAACTTGCTGAGGGTGCACTCAGTCCTATTGGCCACGTCGCCAACAAAGATGTTAAACGGCACTGGACCCAATACCAACCCCTGAAGAATGCCACTCATCACTGGTCGCCACTTGGACATTGAGCCATTGACCACAACTCTTTTGAGTGAGGACATCCTGCCGGTTCCTTACCCACTGAGCGGTCCATCTGTCAAATCCATGTCTCTCCAATTTAGACACAAGGATGTCATGTGGGACAGTGTCAAATGCTTTGCACAAGTCCAGGTAGATGATGTCAATTGCTCTTCCCTTATCTACCAACACTGTAACGCTGTTGTAGAAGGCCACCAAATTTGTTGGGCGCAATTTGCCCTTAGTAAAGCCATGTTGGCTGTCATCAATAACCTCCTTATTTTCTATCATCTGCCTTAGTTTCCAGGAGGATCTGGTCCATGATCTTGGTGGGCACAGAGGTGAGACTGACCTGCCTGTAGTTCTCCCGGTCTTCCTTTTTTCCCCTTTGCACCCACACACCTTTAGTTTTCCAGCAAAAGACCAATTACCTGAGAAACACACTGTTTTCCGTTTGGATAAATTCAGTAGTTGCTATAGCTGCTGGGCATATAATCTTTTCAAGCCTCTAAGGATCTAATGGAATCCAGGTAAACTGTGCCTTGCAGGCTTCAAAAATGTCTTGATTTATTAGGGATCTATAAGACCTAAAGCTTTGGCTGCTGACTGGGAGAGCTGGCCACAGCTATGGATCAAAGTTGTTTCAGCACAATCTGCAGGAGATTCTTGCAGCCAACTGTATCTTTGCCACTTTGGCCTCAAATTGTTCCATGTATTTGCCAAAGGTTTAATTAATGTGTGTACAACAAATGTATAATTAAGTGAATAAGAAACTATGAAATGTATTAGTACATTAAAAAAGAATAGAATTGAAATCAATGCTTAAATCAGAAAGACTGCTAGTTCTGAATTCACGTGTGTGAATTCATGTCGAATTTAGTTTTCATACAGGTGTGTGAATTTGCCTTTGTTCTTTATCCCTATGATTTATTTCACCTAGGTTTGAGAATTCACTGACATCTGCCATGATTACAGAAATTAGCACAGGATTTGAAGTAGAACAGGTGTTCAAATCCCTACAAGAAAGCCTGATAATACTCCTGGAAACCTAGGTGTAGAGCATAGCCAGAAGTTGGCATGGGATCTTTCTGCATCATCTCTCTTTAGATTCCTAAGAGCCATCCTCAAACATCTTGAAATACTTTAAAATCCTCAAGGTGGTCAGTGTAATTTCACCTGAAAAATATATGCAGAAGCAGATATAGTGCTGCATAAACACTATAAAAAATGCAAAAGTATTTTTGCAGCACTATATTTCAAGTGAAAGAAACATAAAATTTTATTCACAAATCTAACTTTGTCACAAAAATGTGGATAAAAAATGTAGGAGTGAGTACTGAAAAAAACCGGAAGGTCCAATTTACTGAATTTCTTCTGATGAGCTTTCTCAAGAAAGTGTTCAGTTACCTTCAGCAGGCTTGAGGACAGAGAAGTGTGGGCAACCTGGAAGTGGAATAGATTAATCAGGTGGTGCAAAATAATCTGCGAGGGAGCTAAGAGTTGAGAGGGGATGGGGAGTTGAGATGCAGAAGGGATGAGGAAGCGAATGAGCAGGAGGTAAGGAACTGGAAAAAAAGAGTTTGACATTTTCTCTTGGCAAGTGATGAAGCCCGCAGGTCTCTGACAAAGGATGCTTGCTGACAGCTGAATGCACTTGCTAGTTGCTGGCAGTACAAGAATGCTTCCTGGCATGTTCCCGTACAGCCACTTACATAGGAGTAGTAATGTTGGTCCTATATTTTTCTATGGTATAGCTTGACTCTGCTTTCAGAGAAGAGCACGACAATTTCTAAATCTGGAGAGAATGGGAATTTTTCTGTTAAAACCAAAATAAGAGCTTGGGAAGTCATTCTGCTTTCCTGTCCTAAAATTGACATACTGCATATTGCTTCCTTTTCTTGAGCTTGATGAAAATATTATAACTTTTTTGCTTGCATGTTGTTTTACATTCGCAGTCAAGTTCCCATGGAATCAGAGTTTATGTTTCACTTGTTTTTCAGGGAATTAGATTAAGGGCTTTGTATGAGTCAGACAAATACGTGCTATGTATTGACTTTTCGTGCTCCGTGACATTTCTTTCATGTTGATTTCAGACATGGTTACAGAAATAAGATTGGTGTTCTGCGATGCCGGTTAGGGAGACAGCAGTATCCCAAAGCCTAATACTAGGTTAATCAAGACACAGAATCATTACACATGCAGTTCTAATGTAGCCAGTGCAGCCTGTAGTTGGCATCTTCAATAGTTGGGTTAGGTAACCCAGAACTGGACCTGCAAAATAAACTAGAAAGAAGAATAGCTGCTGTTGTGTGATTTCAAAGCTTATAAGCAGGATGGAAGGAGATAAAGAAGCTGAGGAAAGTGTCTTTGTAAAGATTTAGAAAAGAGGCAGGAAAAACAAGTGCCGAAGTAGGGGAAGGCATTAGAAGACTCAAAAGAACTGGGAAAAAAAATAAAAGTGACAAGAAGAAAGGACCTGTGAACGCTGAATATAAAGGAGCTGCATTTGCGTGGATCTCTGCAGTGTACCATCTCCAGGTCCCCGAGGCTGCTGGGATATCTGATAGCTAGGATTAGCGAGGCCTTGTAACAGAACTGTGTGTCATTGCTTAGTTTTGTATAGTTGTACCCTGTGTATCCAGTGAGGCTTGTCTGTTAGATGATGGAGTGTGTTCGTCTCAATTGCTGTCTGCTTTACAGACCCCTGCCCTGATTTATTGCTTTGGTAACCGCAAGAGCGCGCAGACTGTGCTCTCTGTGTCTTTCCAAGTGTCTTGGTGAGCAGGGGGAGGTGGGAAGACATAAAACAGAGCCTGCACCCAGGCCTCCAAAGTGACCTGGCATCTTCAGTCTGAGAGTCAGGGGAGCACCTTAAGGGCACTTTACTGATGTTTTTATGTGCAAGGCTGTAAAGCATTTGCCCACTAGATTGATTTATGTTGCAGAATGTGGGAGCCGCGCATCTGCTTCACAGTTTTGGTGTTCATCTTGTCTGTGTTGGACATTGACTATCAAAACAGGAAACGTTGTTGATCCTTTTCTTTGTTACTTATGATCAATGAAGATGACACACCAACTGCCTGGTCAAAGCCAGAAGAAGCGGTGACCTGAGTCACTGTAGGATGACAATGCCTTTTCATTGGACTCCAACTTGAATTTTCTTTTATTACTTCCGTATTCGTAATGAATGTAAACTTGTGTACCACAGGTTTTGCACCACAAGCTTATCTTTAGTGCAGGCTTATAATTAACTTCTCTGAAATCATGTTAATTTTGAATCCAAACTCTGTCAAAGTAATATTTGCTTCATCTTTCTCTCTAAAAAACCTTGAAGAAAGAAAATTAAATGGAAGTTAATTTCTTTCTTCCTAGAAGTTTATATGTCACAACACTAAAGAAAGCTTGGTAACACATTCAAGAAGAAACACTAAATAGCCAGATGAAGAAAACAATCACCATAACCTGCATAACATAGGAATTACCTGAAAAGGGTGAAATGGGAATATCTGGAGATCATACTCGCTTTAGGAACTTGTTTAGTTACTTCAGACAAGGCCCTCATTTGCTTTCTTCACAGGCTGGAAGCAGGGTAGAAGATGGATTGTAGCGGTCTAATCTGAAATAGGCAGAAATCATTGTGTCACGGCATCTCCATGATTTGCTGCCATTCGTAATGAGACAAAGCAGCGTGTGCGGCTCTTGTAGAGTTTGACGAAGAGCATCTCTTTTCCTCTGCTGAACAGTATCCAGTGTCCTCACTTGATCAAAGCTAAATGTAGATGTGTTTATCGGTATGTGTTCTCACACGGAAGGAGTCAGGCACCAATCCTGGCTCTTACTCCAGACAAGTCTGGTTCAGTACAGACAGCTTTTGCTTTGGTACCTGCAGTCCTCCTCATTGTTGCTTAGAAAGCAGTATTTTCCTTTTCAACATGGTTCAACATGCTGCATTAATGTTTTCCATAGCAAGTGTCTGTAAGAGTAGAGTTTTCTGATAATTCTGAATAGCTTAAATTTCTCATAAAACTTCACAGCGTGTCATGAGGGTTGCTGGAAACTTACTTGCTTTGAAAGACTGCGTGTTACTTGCAGTGTCTTGTAGAGAGATGCGGGGTGCCAGCAGCATTTCTTAATGATTTATTGTTGCCTGAGGCCACCTGAAGGTTTTCTTGCAGGGAGTGCTGAAGTTGTTAGGAGTTGGCTGCTTGTGAAGGGGACGTGCCTGAGAGGCAAAATCACACTTGCCCTCTGCTGCATCTTCTTGTCAGGTACCTCTGATATCTGTATGCGAGAAGTTATCCATAACTGCAGTTGGTATAGAAGACCATCCAGTGCACCTTGCACTTTGGAAGGAGGTAATTGTCTGTGATTTTATTCGATGAATTGTGTATTTATATTTACTATTTGTCTACTTGAATTCAGGCAGCTGCTTTTCCTCTCTGTGGAGAGAAGAGTTCACTTTGTGCAGGGACCCTTTATGCTGCCTTTTCTGAAGGTGGGTGGGAGACCCACACGCTGTGGGTGTTAGGCTGCCCTCCATGACAATGATTTTATTGATTTATTTCTTCTTCACGAGTTGTATTCTTAGGATCCTGCTTCAGAAAATGGAGAGTGAAAGTTGGGATTAGAGATTGCTATGAGATATTTTGAGTAACTCTGTGCCCTCAAAACATGATCGTTTTAGCTGTTCTTGACTGTGGGAGCCTGGGAATGCTTCCCAGCTCCTGGGTTCAGCTGCACACCCTAGTTGTGTAAGGTCCGTATTAAGGGACATGGTAGCACTTCCTCCCTCCCCAAGTTTCCTACCCGTGTTGCACATCCATAGATATTCATTAAGTCCAGCTGTTGTTTGTCCTTTCCTGTCTTTAGGCTCTTTCTGAGTTCAGCAGGTCTATGTACCAAGCTCTCTCCTCATCTGCATCACTGGATGCCAGGGAGATTGTCTCACCCAGATGGCAGGCAGTGGAAGGATCGGAGTCTGGAGGCAGTGCCTTCACTTGCAGCCTGCAGCAGATGAGCTCTGCACTCAAAGCTTTGGTTGTGAGGGGAGGGAGATGTTAAATTTGGTGATTTTGAGCCCTCCCAGGATCCTCTCCTGGAAAGGGGTGGATGGTGAGCGAAGCTGCATTCTGCTTGATCTCTGTGTTAAAACACTCCCTGAAGCAATAGAGCTTTTACCATCCTTTTGGCTCTGGTTTTCTTGGCCTGGGTTCTCACTGCAGCCTCCCAGGGCACCAGTCTCTGCAAATGTCTCACCAAGGGAAGGAGAGTTGGTGGGACAACTGCCCCCAGATATTGCACACCTAAAGCCCACGCTGTTAGTGTGCTGGCTGAACTACAATTAGGGATTTCCCTGAGAGGTCTGCAGGAGTCACCTGTGCTGCAGGACAAGCAGGTAAAATGGATGAAGACTCCAGGAGTGGGAGAAGCTCCGTCTGTGGGACATGGTGTGGAGGGAAGCGCGTTGGTGGGGGTAAGGGAATGTAAGTGCAGGTGGGAGAAGTATAGCAGCAGAACATGGGGCAGAGTGAGGGGAAAGGGAGCCTCATGGGAGCAGGCAAAATCTGAAGGCACACATGTGGCAGGACATTAGGTTGTAAATTAAAGTGAGTGGAAAAAACCAGTAGGATGGCAAAATGGAAGAGGGAAGAGAAGCAGGCAGGAGTTGAAAAAAATAGAATGGAAAACTCCCTAGTCCTCAAGACAGGAGAACAGGCAGAGTTCTGCTAGAGCAGCCAGGAGGAAGCCCATATTTATGCGTGTGAATTTCAGGTTTGATGCAAGGATGGGTTCCCTCCCTAAAGCTAAAAAATTAAAAACTTTACTGAAAAGGGTGGAGTTTGAAAATATTCTATAATTTTGAAGACAGTATTGTCTCTCTTTGGGGGAGGGATGTGATGCAAGAATTTCACATCCCTATTTTGATCTTACGAAAATGAAAAGATTTAGATGGAGAAAGAAGTGAGTTGTTCTTGAGAGATCTGTGGCCAGGGTTGGACTAGCAACCATTGATTGGACTAACAACCAAGAGGCAGTAGACAAGTGGGAATAGGAAAAAACCCAGTGAGATGAAGCGTAACGGCATACTGGAGCGGAGATTATGTCCTTGTAGTATAAAGAAACTTCATTTAACAATGCAGAGTTCCCTTCTTATAGCCAACAGCTCTACTATAACTAGTCCAACAAGTCAAAGGAGGTAAATTTACTTGGGGGATAGCTGGCTGTTATTTATAGCACAAATTGCTGAATCTACAAGTGTCTCCTGTGCCCTCACCATCCTTTTTGGAAGCATCATAGAAGATATGTTTTTCAGGCTGTATCCTCGCCTGCTAATGTAGTTTTGGTTGGCCCAGGTCACCTGAGATTAATTATGCCCTTTTGAAAGCACTTGTGTTTAAACACTGCTTATTTGAATAATTGCAGAAATAATTGTCAGAGGACTTTGAAGGCTGAAGCCTTGTCCACCTGTGTGCAAAGGTGAGGACCTGTGTGCTCCTGAGAATTTTTACTATCTACATCTGGATTTATGTTAGCTTCGCAACTAATGCTGTCCTTTCCTGTGTTACAAATGAAGAAGAGATAGTGTGCAGGATTTTGGTAATTTTGCACGTATTTTCTCCTGTCTGTGGGGCTGGGTTGTTCTGAGGCAGGCGTAAGCTTTTGAAGGAGATGATTGCCTAATGATGTTGTATATTCCTCTATTTACAAGACTGTGCTACTGACGCATAGCAGTGGAGTAACAAGTAAAAGGAAAAACATGCTACTCTCCACATAAGTGCTGGTGAAATGGCTAAATTAATAAAATAAAATACGTAATCGTGAGAATTATGTTATGATAATATTTTTTGAAGGCTAGATGTGAATGCAACATCTCTCTGCTTCAGGAGACTGTAGAACCGCCCTCAGTGCTTTTTTAAATCTCGCTTAGTAGTTTCTTCTTAAAGTTTCAAAACAATATTCACTCTTGATTTAAAGTTTTCAACGGATGTCTCTAGAAACATTGTTTCTATGGCTAATTTATCTGATAGATGATATTTTGCACTGCGTTTCATTTTAATTTTATCTATGTTCAATTTCCAGCTTTCAGAATATATTCAACTACTTTTCTGTGAGACCAAAGGACACTTCACTGAGAAAAAAAATATCTCACCTTGTAGGTATGTCTTAAGTTCTGTGAAACAGATTCTTATCTTTCTATACGTGCAAAATGTATTCATATAGACAAATAAATCATCTTTGTAAAAAAAATAAGAAAAAAAAGTTTCTATGTATAATTTAAAATTAACTAGTATTTAGGTTTTTTTAAAATATTAAAACAATATTATAAACAGCATATTATAATTTAATGAACATGTGCCCAATAAATATTTGAACTCTGAATAGCAATAATGATGCTACTCTTTGAAGGACAGGGTTACATGTGCATGTGAGCAAAGGTCTGGCGTTTTCTAATGTTTAAATATTGAAATGTTCAAGTGGGACTACCTCATTATTTCAAAGTATTATTAAAATATTAGTGAGGCACTAGCATTATGGGGCATTATATTTACCTTTTTAGTTAAAAAAAAAAAAAAGAAGATATTATATTTCATCCTTTTTCCAGGATTAGAGGGAAGACAAAATTTTCTCATACAGAAAATACAATTCTAATAAATACACAGTATTCAACCAATTTTTCAAATGAAAGTTTTTATTAAGCTATTGAAAGAATACTTATTTTTGTGTGCCATGTTAGCTTTCTTTCACTTCTATTTGAGGAACACCAGTATTCATTTCAGTTTGAAGTCTTATAAAAGCAATGAAGAATCTTCTAAAAGAGTAAAGTGGAAAAACTTTTTTTATTTATTCAGCACTAACACTCTACACAAGTTATATTTCTATAGCGTAGAAGGAGCAAATCTGTGTTTTTACCAGCATTACGGTAGAGTGCCTCTCCACTGTCTATATGTGAAAAAAATATTTACATAAAGGTTAATGGTATCTCTTTATTACCATATGAATAAAACCAGGTGTTTTTAGAGCAACTGCTGATTATTCAAACTGTTTTATCAAAAAAACAGTAGAGAAACCTGCTCTGTCTCTCTCTTTTAAAAAAAAAATAAAATCAAAAGTAAAGGTTTTTGTCATCTGACCAAGGTTCACAAACTATTGGGCTTTTCTGCAAAGTAGTCCAGACAACTAAAATAGACTCTCTTAAAGAAAAGTCCTTTCAGTATTTTGTCTATATGTGGCCACTCCATGCTGTCAAAAGCCTTTTCATCCTTTAAAAGGCTTACGTACTTCCAGGAGAACAGAAATACAGAAGAAGAGACAGTCAACAGTTCCTTTGTTGTTCTGGAGTCAGTCCAATGTCGTGTGCATTATGGGTTATCAAATGTATGTGTTGAAACAGCTTTAATGCCATTGATCAAGAAAAGTCAGGTCTATATAGAATGCATTCTTGGGATTTTTATTTATAATTACAGCTAGAAATGCTCTCAGGTGTTAAGAATATCATTATAAAATGTACAGAGGGCTTTGGAATTAGGACAGTGTCATAGTAGTCTGAAACGAACCCAGCACTGGTTGTTTTGTTATTAACGAAATTTGTGTTTTAAGTGGAAAAAGCAGCTAATCTAAAAGCTCTAGTCACACCTCACAAGTGATTAGGATTTCAGAATTTCAAGGAACTTTGCATGAGCCTAGCAATCTTTTTTCCCAGAGATAACTGCACATGGTATTTTAAAAATTTTCCCTCTAATTAGTCTATAATTCCAACTACAGCAGTCAGGTAAACGAAGGGTTAGTGTTTTACAGATGATAGAAAACCAAAATCCAAACAAAATCCAGAAAGATGTTTCTTAGTCCCACCATTTAAACAATCACCCTTAGGGTTTGTTGAGCAAGTCATTTTGAAAAACAATAAACCTAATTTTCTAATCGAAGATTAGGAAACTTTTCACAAAGCAAAAGACAGAGACACATGCAAAACAGCATAGCTGTAGAATTTCTTGTTCAGTTTGTCTGCTGATGACCTGAATATGTTTCTTCTGTGGAATATGATGTAAAATGTGAACCTTCGACTGTTAGCTTTCTTTTTGCTAAAGTTGTGGGAAATACAGGCTTGAAAAGTGGGCACTGACTTACTATATTTATTATGTTCTTTTAATTTATTTAGCCTGCACTGAGGTACCTCACAAAGGGTGCTTACTTTCTATCTCTTGATGAATCTCTGAGATTTCTCTCTGAAGATGAATGTATGAATCTTGCTTCAAAAGGAAGGTATAAAATAATGTGTGGAATACACAGCATAATCTTAATTTGATGTAGTTAGATGATTTGTTAAGATGATTCGATGTAGTTAGATGGTGTTGATAGAAACAAACCAATCATTCTGTTAAAACACTGTAGCACGGGAATATGATAATGTTCTTCATACAAAAGAAAAGCAGTTTGTAGCATTTCTGAACATGCAAAGGAGGATAGAAATATTTGGAATGAAGATTTCTATGCCATGAGATTTTAAGTCTGCTATGAGATTGTGATTTTAAGTGAGTTGATAGCCTGCTAAAATTTAGATCATCACTTGTATAGGGTTGTGACTGATGTTACGTGAAAGCACCTCACTTAAAGTCCTCAGATATTAATTAAGGGTGATGTTTCACGTGATAGTTGGAGCTGATCAAATAGCTTGCGGCTATTGAGAGGGGCAGTCCTGCTTGCCCTTCCCCTTCTCCCATGTGTGCCCCTGTCCCCTTGGCTCTTGGGTGACTTTTGGTGAGCTGGATGCTTGCTGAAATAGCAGAAAGCCATTGTTGCTGCACTGCTTGGTTTGCTTTCTGCTGCTGAGCAAGTTGCACTGATTGACCAAATGGCCAGATGCGTGCTGTGTAGGGGATGGAGGGTATGGGTAGGTGCAGGAGGTGGGTGGGAAGGAGTGGAGCTCCCCTTCGCAGGCAGCAAGCTCTTAAACTGGCTGAGATGTCTCATGAAGTCTCAACCTGAGAGGTGCAGAGGAAGAGCACCCCTTTCTGCCACCCACCCTGGACTCCTCGTCCGCCAAACTCTCTCTCTACCCCCATGTGGGTACATGCCTGGGCTTCCCCTGCAGTGGGACCACTGGTTCCCCTTCCTGATTGCCTGTCCATGGATCGCGGGCACAAACAGCGTGTCCCAAGGGACTTCTCGATATCTCTGACTGGGTGCCTGTGTTACACTTAAGGGATGGGGTCAAAGACGATATACCTTGTGGCTTGTTTGGCCACAGCGTTACCTAAGTGACTGCAAGTCCCTCAAAGCTATTTCTTTAACTAAATTTCTAACACTGGTTATGAATACGTTGTGTACCACAGAATGGTCTTCACGATAATGCTTGACAGTGGATCTCATGATGACCTCAGTCACCTGAGAAACACACGTGATAATGTAGTGGTGTGAAAGTTGTGAAAATGTGCTTTATTTTCTTCTAGTCTAGGTCTCGTGTTGTAAGTGCTTGACTGTCATCGTATATCTTTGATTGAACCTCACTCAGATCATCTTCCAAGGCACAGCCCAACCAAATGTTTACATTTAACGGTGGGCTGAAGTCTTACTGAAATAAGAAAGACTAGCTTGCACTGTGCAACTGTTTTCCTGGATCTGAATAGGACTCAGATGGGTAGATTTTAAAAAATGCTGGATACACTGAAGAGATAAATAGAGATATTTTTTTATAAAATACATTTTTTTTTTCCTGTATATCTTTATGTTGCCACAAGTCGTATGTATGAGGGTGGACTAATACACGTAGAATGTTTTTTTCTGTGTTATCTTTGCACTCTTCCTGCACTCATTTTCAGTGATTCCGGTTTTCATTCTGTTGTGTCCTAACCTATATTGTAAATTTCTTTGGCAGCAACTGCCTTTTAATATATGCTTTTGTAGCAACACCACAATTACATATAGTTCTGACTGGAACACCGGGGGCCTATCGTAAGGCAAACAATCACTAATCTTAATTATACGTGTAACAGTAACGTGCCTGGCAGTTCCAGTCTCCGAGAGCTGGCCGGTGTTCCAGTAACAAGAGTAGTTACTCCCTCTTTTCTAACACTTCTTTTTTGCCAGTCCAAATTTGTACCACACATAAACAAGATCTGCAAACCGACTGCAATTCAGAGAATGGTTAATCAGAACATTTTTTGGGGTTGGGGTTTTAGCACCAATGAAACAAGGTATTGGACAAGTCTTGTCCAGTACAGAAAAGGGAGCGAGGCGGAGCGGTGAGATGCTTTACCAATGCTGCCATCTCTTGATCTTCTTTGGTATTGCCACCCTTAAAAATTCATGGGAGATAGGGTGGGAATACTTAAAAGTAAAGCCAAGACCTCTCCAAACCCCGGAGTTAACAAATGACATCATTATTAGTTTTCCTAAAGCCTCTCAACTTTTATGTACATAAACTCCTTAAACACATAGCTGCATTTACCTCAAGCTAGGCTACTTTCAGGCTTTTATATTTTTAATAATTTTCTTGACTGTGTCACACAAACTTGAGGTTGTTCTGAATTGCTGTCATTTAAATTAAAAATTAACACGGAGAAACAGAGAGATGAAAGGAATGAAAACAACAGCTCTGTCCAGTAGTACTATATGCTTTGTGAACTCTTAAAAGGTCTCTTATGATTGGAAGCTGTGATGGGCGTAGAGATTACTAAATTTTTCTTTCTGAGTTCATGGAAGTTGAAAACCCACTTAAGCAATGGTTGCTTTGGGGTTTCTATAAATTAGGGTCTTAGCTCAGTTTCCAGTCAGAAATCCAAAATGTTGATTCCAAATGATAATTCTGTGTGGAGATTTTAGTGGTGTGGTTTTTTTTTTTTTTCTTTCTTTGGCCAGAAAGTTTGTCACTGGAAGATATCAGTTTCTCATACCTGAATGAATTAATGGAAACGGATGGATTCCAATAGGCTTATATTTTCCTGAAACTTTCAAAAAAGGTCAGTCTTTTTTTTTTTTTCCTGTATTTTTTTTTCTCTCTAATTTATCAGTGTTTTGAAATGTGGAAGTTTAAGGTTTTGGGTTAAAATGACAATTGGTTTTAAGACAGTGTACGTGAAAAAACACTGAAATCTGAAGGTCTCATTTTGAAATGTTTGAGATGATACAATATTTTTGTAGAACCCTACTGAAATTATTTCTGGATTAAAAAACCACAAAACTTAGTTTTAGTTATGTTTTGATTTATATTGAAAATTAATATAGTTAGATATTAATTTGAATGGAAGATAACATTTCTCAACAGATCTAATCTCTGCAGCCAGATGAAAATGAACTTTGTCCTCGTTTCTAAATAGACTCCCTCCTGGACAGATTGAAACAAGCTGGTGTGATTGTAGTCCCTGTCTTGGCAATTGCATTTGGTACCTAAAGACAATTATGCCAGTCCAGCTGTTCCCATAAATGCTTTTTAAAATCCTTTGAAAAGAGCAAAATTAGTGATAAGAAAATGCAAGTTTTCATTTGGACTTCTGCTGGTTTTCCTCTCATCCTTACCATATGAAGTGATATGTTTCCAATGAGGAGGCTGTTTTCATGAGAACTGGTCTGAGATTTCCAATACTGCTCGGAAGTTATGTGTTATAGAATACTGATCTGAACTGTAGCAGAATTGACGACTCAGAAATATTTGGATCTGTAACACAATTTAACCGCTGCCCCCATAGAAAACCCCACTGTAATGTCATTCTGTAACTTTGCTACTCCAGCATTTTAGTGGTGGGGGAAGACAACTCTTTATTTTCACATTTGTTTTTTTATTACTATTTTTCTTTGACTCTTTCTGCTTGTGCTGCTCTTGGCTAGGTAATTTATGGCCTAATATCAGAGCCCTAGACAACTGCATGGGTTGCCAGAGGCTTGGCAATCAGATCTGAGAAGTGTTTTAAAGATGTGTTTTGTTGGAAATTGCTTTTCTGTTCTTCCCCAAATGAAATCCTGCTGCTGCACACATTTATTTTGGAATGGGAGGAGCAGCAGTGGAGGGAGAGATGGCGTGTGGTTATAAAGACACCTGAAAAACAAAGCTTTTGAGAAGCTGAAGCTTGCTGGGGAAGTGAGAAGTAGGCTGCTTCCGTTTGGACAAGAGGTGGAGTTTTCAAAGACTGGGATGGGTGATACTTCTGAGGCCATGGGTAACATTTGCATTTATACAGGCTGAAATAGTGGTCAATAGATGTTTCCCACCCTGATTCTCTGAATGCATGCGCTGTAGCCCTGGGTGTCCTGTTGTCCCGAGATCTGCCGCAGAGCAGCAGCCTGTGTCTTTCTGTGATCCTGCGCCGATACCTGGCTGTACGCTGCTGCCCCTCTGTATGTTAGTGCTTCGTACTCAGGAGGTCCCAGTGGCCTCGTGGCTTCTGCATCATTACGCTTTGGGAACAGCGTCATGGTGGCATTGATTAAGGGCTCTTTAGAAATGAAACACTTTTTCTTTGGCTGGTTTGTTTGGAAGAGAGAAAGGAGAGTGCAGGGGAAAAAAAAAAAAAGCATGTGTGTGAGTGAAACAGCAAGTAGAGCCAAGGCTGCTTTGGTTTCATGAGATCTTGTGGTTTAATAAAATGTATGAGCTTTCTAGGGAGCTCTAGAGAGAATCCTGGTAGCTTTTTATTCCTTTTCTGCTTGCTGTTGCTTTCAAACAGCAGCTCACAGGTGCTCTCCCTTATTTCCTTTTATTTTAGGATGACTCTTTGCTGAAGCTCCCATCCAGCTCCTGATCTTTGCAAATATCTCTGCAGAATTTACCAACCAAACTTGTTTTTCCTTTCTCACCTGGTTGCATTATCGACTTTCAATCCTCTCCTGCTTGTGTACTGAGGAAGGGCACGCAGCGTTTGCAACAACCTATTTGAACCGATAGTGACCTCTCTGCAGCAGCATTTTATCCGGCTCCTCTTATCCTTAGCTATTCTCTTTGTAAAAAGCAACTGTGTTTCAGCTCTGTGTCTTCTAATTGTCTTCCCTTTTCTAGAAGTGCCAGTTCACCTCCTTTACCTACCACCAACCCTGTCCCTCCCTCTGCAGGATTTGATTCAACTGGCCTTCTAGTTCTTGTTCTTCCTTCCCCTCCACAGGCATTCTGTCTCCTCTGCACTGAGATTTTTAGCAATCACAGGTATCGCACAAATCTCATTTTAACTTTTTAAACATCTGCTTCTCCTGCTATTCTTCTTTCTGGATGCCTCATCCTTTGCCTGCTTTGGAAAATACCTGGTCCTGTCTGAAGAACACAGTGTGATTGTGTGATTTCCCGCTCCAGCATTCAGAGCATACCTTTTGCTGACTTTTCATCTGGGCCCTCACCCTAGAAATGATGAGAAGTTCTTCCATCGTTTTTTGGAGACCTCTAAAAGCTGACTTTCAGCTTCCCATAAAGGAGGAGTTTCTTTCTGTTTCTGGGGTAATGGTTGGGGTAGTGGTTGGTCACTTTTTAAACCATAAGTATCTGCACAGTCTTCTACCTTTTTCTCTTTTTCTGTCTGGAGTAAATCTGTGTCTTCTTTGTGAGGTCTTTATTTTGGTCATATAGTTTCTTGGTTTTAATGGAAATTTTGACTGGGGCCGTGCTACTTACTAGTACTCCTTTTTTGCATCCCCACTTAAGAGTCTCCTTAGTTTAGACCAACATGTTACCACAGCCTTAGCAAAGTACCACTGCCTTTTGCATAGAACACAAATGTAGGCCTTGGGCTTAAAAGAAAAAAAGGGGGAATGCTTCATGAAGCCAATATTAATGGGATTGAATAACACTTTGAATTAAATAAAGCAATTATGTAATATTACATAAAAAAAAAAAAGGAAGAAAAAGGTAACAGTCCAAACATCCCCAGGCCAAGTTGGAATTTCTACACAAGAGCATTGAGTGATGCTATGTCTGGGCCATGAAGTCCTGCTGACATAGCCAAGTTATGTCAGATTACGCAAAATTTCCCCTGTTTCTATGTGGGAAACCTCCATGATGGCAAAGACGAGGCTACACAAAGGGGAAGGAACTGCCATCAGTGCAGACAGCATTCAATGCTAGTACGTAGGATGCCCAGTACAACCAGAACCATAATGAGCTCCACGCTAGATAGGATCTTGTGTAGGGAACTAGAAAGTAAAGCAGGATATAGGCAGCATCATGGCTCTGGCAAACTAAAGGTAACTGCACTGAGAGTTAAGAAAAGAGTTAGATTCTTCAATCTTAACCTATTGACAGAGGAAAGAATCTACTGGAAAAACTAAGTGTGATTTTTGTTTTAAAATGTCATTGACTCAGCTTCCTGCAATGCTGAAGTCATGCGAGGCAGGAAAGGGGATGGACCTGGTAGCAAATGGCTTGGGGGAAGGGTGATGCTTTAATACCAAGCATATTCAGAGCAAACCACAGACAAGTCAGCTCTCGACCTGTACTGAGAGCTGGGACAGCCTCTGCACTAGCGAAAAAAGAGAGCGAAGCAAAGACCTCTTTTCTCAGGAAATCACAGGGTATTTCTACATGGTGTATTATGGGCCAGCATGAGCTTGTGACTACCAGAAATATGTTGCATAAACATACCCCTAACAACCCAGTCCCTCAACATGTACATATTTGATTTAGTATGGCAGAATGTTTGCTTATTGGAAACAATGCTGCTAACCCAAACATGTAGAAATCATGTGCCAAGCCTCCCCTCCAGAATGTGAGATTGCCTTTAAAATTACATGATTAAATCACCAACAGCAACCTCATGCCATACATTTTGGATTCCTTTTATTTGCTGTCTGGCGTTGGAACATTCTTGCAAGTTAGCCACATTGCCATGAAAGCTAGAAATGTGCTTAAAAAAAGTTAAATCTCAGATGCTAGGGTAGTCACCTGATTATAGCCTCTGCAATTACTCACAAAGCCATCAGGAATCACAAGAGTTGTGCTGGGTGTGACTACTCAGGATTGTGTAACTGGGGAGATTCACACCTGTGTGCTGTAAGGAACGTGGATTTGAATGCTAGGGTGGGGCATATACACGTTCACATGAGTTGAGTAGAAGATAAACCTTGAGTGAATTTAGAAGATGTACAAGATGTTTAAGGATATGGACAGGCTTTCTTTTCTAGGTCTAAGTAAGGTAGTTTAAGATGTTCCTGGCCCCAGCTGTTCAGCTTCCTTCGGTGCTGGAAACGACTGCCTCCGCAGACGAGCTGGTGCTATGGGAAGGATGCAATGCCAGATCACCTTCCCCAGCAGTTTAAGATCAGATAATGGGCTCTGAACTTAAATGACAGTGGATGAGGAACATTTGCACCTTCTGTACTCGTGGGAGTGAGAATCCTACTGATAGGAGTGAGGAGATTGGGGGTGACGTACATCTGAGGAATGCTAATGTCTTAAATCACTTCCAGTTCTCTGTAGAATAAATGTGTGTCTAACCCAAGGCAAGGCTGGAAAAGCGCTGGCAACGCGGCTTGATATTACAGACACTGAAAGTTCCTGCCTCTAAGGTGCTTTCTGCTTTCTCAAGAGAGAATCCGAAGACGTGTAGGTTAGGAAGGAGCGTACGTGAGAAGCAGAGGATCAGGTGTCACCTCACCGAAATTTCTTTGCCCTTCAAACTGAGGCTGAGCCACTGAAACTGCTTTGGGTTTTATCTCAGCATTGAGGAGGCGGCTGGTTTCCAACTGGATGGTGATATGTCACCTTCTCCTCCGTCACTGCTCTGTGCCTCTCCATGATTAGATACAGATGGAGCTGTCGCATAGAGGGGTCCCTGTCTCGATGGTGCTGCTGCTGCTTTGATTTTATGCCCTGTGTTTGGAATCAGATCCTAATCCACATCAGAAAGCAAACAAACACCAAGAGCTCGAGTGCAGTTGATGTATCACGGAATCACGGAATCACGGCATCTTCAGAGTTGGAAGGGACCTCTAGAGATCATCTAATCCAACTCCCCTGCTAGAGCAGGATTACCTAAAGCACATCCCTCAGGGCTGCATCCAGGCGGGTCTTGAAAATCTCCAGAGAAGGGGACTCCACAACCTCCCTGGGCAGCCTGTTCCAGTGCTCTGTCACCCTCACTGTAAAGAAGTTTTTCCGTGTATTTGAACGGAACTTCCTGTGTTCTAGCTTGTGCCCATTGCCCCTTGTCCTGTCACTGGGAACCATTGAAAAGAGCCTGGCTCCGTCCTCCTTAAACCCACCCTTTAGATACTTGTAAACATTAATCAGGTCCCCCCTCAACCTTCTCTTCTCCAGGCTAAAGAGTCCCAGCTCTTTCAGCCTTTCCTCATAAGGGAGGTGCTCCAGTCCCATAATCATCTTGGTTGCCCTTCGCTGGACTCGCTCCAGTAGTTCCCTGTCCCTGTCAAGATAGGCTGTCTGGGTGCTTGCTCCATTTCTGGTATTTATGGAAGGCAGTCTCTTGTCCTGGGGTTATCATTACCCAACAAAAGTATATAATACAGTTGGTGTTAGATCAGCCATTTCATATTCATTATAATTTTAAATAATGCTTCCCTGACCTCGTCTGGTGGGAATGATCTCAGCTGCGTGTGTGCATGTGTGGGGCTATGCGCTCCTCCATTCTGGCTGTCCTGCTCCTGCCCTTCTGCCAGTGAGACAGCAAAATGGCTGTTGTGTTGGTCTCTCTGCCATTCTCCAGGGGCTTTCAAACTAGGTCCCTGACTGAGATGGAAAGAAGGAAAAAGTGCTCTTCTCTGATCCTGTATGGTAAAACTCAGGGGGCTACAGGAGAGATATCAAGAAGACAAATCTAAAGCTGGTGAAAACAGCCAGGTAGAAAACAAATCACTGGGGCAAGGAAAACATCACTTTCAGCACGACTAAGTTTCATAAACTGAAATTCTCTGTACGCATCCATTCCCATGTGACAGAAAACCACACGCTGCACGAGGTTCACACAAGATGGTCATGTGAGATGAAGGCTGCTCAAATCTTTCATCCTTGCAAGGAAACGTGAAAAGTGTTCCCGGCACATGTGTTTCTGCCAGTCCCACCCAACTTTTCCTTGTCTTCTTCAGTCTTGGGAAGGTGTGTCCTGGAAAACATAATAGTCAGAAATGAACATTTTTCCCTTTCACTTGTTATTTGCAGTCAGATAAAGATTTTGTTTCTCAATAACGTTACTGTTCAGCTTTCAGGCATGTCCTGAGGAGGAATTGGTAATATTTTTGTGATGCCTTGGATGTGACTGTGAGCGTTTCCTAATCTGCAGCAGCGCAAAATTGCCCGTATGTGATGGGGAGGAGGGCTGATTTTTCAGGGCAGCGGATGAGGAGTGCTCTTCTGTTCCATCCCACCGGCACCACTCTGATGAGCCCATCAAAGCACTGAGGATGCGTACAATGAATGCTAAGCACATCGTGCAAATAAGCACAATAATAATAATGTTGAAGATGGGAAATGAATAATTTCTCTAAATGAAGCTTGGGCAGGAATTCAGATAGAAAGTATGTAATTAAACCAAGCTGGAACTTGATCAACATACTGAAATGGTACTAGGAAAAAAAGAGAAAAGTTATTTAATGACTATTAGCAGGAAGAACCTTGGCTTTTTATTTCATCCAGAAAGAAGACAACTGTCAGCACCAGGAAAAGTCGGATTCCCAAGAGAATGTCCCTCCTTCTCCCACATGATTTTCCCATGGAGAGTTGCTATCTTGGGCTGCCAGGATAATACCCATTAGTTCTGGATGTGGGGCAGAGATTTGTACAGGCAGAGACTTCTGGGCTTGAGCCTGGTCAGACAGCGGGAGGGCTGGTGGCTAAGCTGAGCACAGCCAGGGTTGGTCCTGGCAGAGGATGCAGGGAATGGACGTGCTTGGTTTTAACACTTGGTCCTACTGAAGTGGATGAAATGACTGCTTGCACAGTCCTGCTTCCATCTGAACGCTGACCAGAATGGACCTTTGCTTAACTTGGACTCTCCAGGGCAAACATTTCTCACAGTCCTATGATAATCTTAGGAAGAAAGATGAGCAGCAAGGATCTTCACCCCAACACAAACCACAAGAGCACATTTCCTACTACGTGATAAAGACTCAAAGCTGCTGCTGGCTTTACTGGCTAGTGATCGCCCCCTCTTCTGCTCCCATGGCTAGAGGATGTGATAAATTATCCAGAGAGCACCTGTCTTAGCTGGGCAAGGGATGAACTTTGGTTGTGTATTTGTGGAGCTCAGTGCACAATTAACCTGGCACAATTCACTGCGGCATAGTTTACTGTAAATCCTTACGCAACAAATGGATTGTAATCACTGTATTTCAGTGACTACTGAAAGGCAATCTGAAGACTAAATAAAGCAGGATGTTGAGATTACAGATTGTAGGTCTTTCGAAAGGATTTCGGGCAAAAGGAGAATACCTGCAGTGCTCTGCAATGCTTGTGATGTGGCTGTGTGAGCTAACAGGGGATGCTCAAGTAGTACGTGGCTGCATGGGCTCATGGGGTGAGGGAAAGATCAAGCCTTCATTCCTGCACTGGAGGCAAAGGAGGTGGGCATTCATTGCCAGTCACATCATGGGCCTGTGCTCAGTAGTGGGGAGCGACAACCATGCACCATTTATCTTTTTCAGTTCTCATAAAACGGATACATTGCATAAAGCATGGTTTTATTCCACAGCATGAGTGCTGTCTTGCTGCTTATTTGATCCTACTAAAGCTAGAGTGTGACTTAGCTGTGCTCGTGGACTTGAGGAACGGTTTTACAGCCACAGGCATGTTGGTGTCTATGTGAGACTCAGCAGGCGAGGAAGAGATCGCAGAGAAAGGCATCGCTGAATGCCACAAAGCCAGGTCCTCAGTGGTGGTATGGTCAGTAATCTTACAGAAGCTTCTAGCAGCTGGCTCTCTGCCCCTGGCTCCCAGGTGATGATGTGGTGTGATCTAAGGGGGTGCGTCTGCCTACGCCTGCTGCTGTGCTAAAGCTGAGAGAAATTAAACCAGCGGGAGCAGAGCTGCTTGGCCTGGGACAAGCAAGGAAATGGCAGCTCAATACATGCTAATTGCCTGGGGGTTCCAGGATGGGAGCGGAGGGAGTTTACTGTGGTGGCTTTCCCGAGCTGATGTATGATTTAGGCCCGGTGAATGCGTGAGCATTGGGCTGTAACCTTCCCCTGAGTTACTGGGAGGAAGTTTATAGTACGAGCTGTGCTCGGCTCCCCACTGTGCCTTCCTGATGTGAGCTGCACTGGGGACTCTCCGTGCTTAAGGTGCTATGGATCGAATCCAGACGTGATTTAAGGTAATTTTCTTCTAATTCGCAGTCAAGCAATGGAATAGATCTATCTTCTGAGGATCAAAAGTATTAATAACTCCCTTAGACGCAGTTTGGAAGCAAATGAATACCCCCATTTTTTGGTAGATTTTGAGAGCATTATTTTACTATATGGAGATGAACTCCATTAGCAGAACACATGAATTAAAACAAAAGCAGCTTATTTGCATTGTGATTAACCATTCCTGAGATGAGAAAGCTCATCTAGTTGTGAATATATGGCAACAAAGATTATAAAAGGCGCAATGGGGTTTAATCTTTGGGTTTTTATGTTTCTACAAAATGGCTTTCATACAGAAACATTTTCTTCTTACCTACAGCTGAAATTTGTCACCATGGTAACCTTCTGGATATGGAGGGGCGGGGTGCTCTAGGCAAATACGTGGACGCAACCTCAGAAATCGTTATCCAAATTGGGTTTCATTTCTCCTCTCTTTCTTTAACGTCTATGAGATTCTCACACACTGGGCAGCTACTCATGTAACCAGATCAGAGGGAGGCCATATGGATTTATGCTCTTTGTTTTCTTTCTTTGAAAAGAGCAGCGTTTGGGGCAATTTCCTCCCTTATTCAACTGGCTCCATCGTTCCCTGGCTGCAGCTCCAAGCCAGCTCGGCTCTCCGGGAGCTGCTGGACCACGCTCAGCTCCAGTGCCTGCAGCATCACCCGCTGTTGCTGGGGAAACACAAAAATCCTGAGCTGGGGTCCCAGCAGCTCAGCATTGGTGAAGACGCTGTTCATTTACTGGCTTGAATATACACATAGTTCTATTTTGTTTTGTTTGACGTACATATCTGAGAATGGCTTGGGACCTTAAACAGTTTGTGGTTTGGTTTTTTTTTTTTGGATATTTGAAGAGAAACAAACTGACACAAATGTGCACTAAGACTTCTGAAAATAAAATTATTAAAGCCTTAGAGAGCCCTCACCCACAATGTTGTGTCAATGCAATGTTATTTTAAGGACATGTCACCATCTTGATCATTTAACTTCTGATTTTTATTTCCCATTTTATGTATCAGACTGCTTCCCATTGCTTGCCCACGTTCTCTTTCTGGTTTTTAGGTTGCAGGAAAAAGGAGTAGTTTATGACTAAAGCTCTGGACAAAGGCTGTGTAGACTGAAGTTGCTATTAGTGAACTTTGACACTAACTGCTGAGATAACCATGGTTGAGTCGTTGCATGTCTGTCTGTCTGAGGTCCTAGTCTGTAGACAACACACAGTCTTTCTTCTTGTCCTTTTGCTTTTTGCGTGTGCATACGGTGTGGCAAGTGTTGGAGTCAGAGACGTTCTTGATCTGTGCAGTAGTGCCTTGATTTTATCTGAAGCTTCTTGGTGCATCTAATAAATAAATAGTAAATAAAAACTGTTTGGGGGAGTGCAATAATAGAGTGCAAGTGGTGACCCTACCTGTTTGTTTGCTTCTTGAGAAGCTCCTGGCCCACCACAGGAGGTATCAGTAAATAACCCCCTGTCATCTGAGTACACCCACTTGTTTCTTCCCACTGTGACTGACTCTTACACCTTCTTTTCTTTCCCCTGTAGGGTGGGGGCAATCAAAAACATTCCTTCATATTAAGGCAGGGTGTGATTTCAAGTGTTATCTGGCCTGGACCAGGTCTGGCTTCTGTGCCTATCTTTGTTCCTTGGTAGCTGTCTGCTAATCTGAAGTACTTCACCCTTAATTAAGAAGAGCAAAACCACCTTGGATTCAACCTGGGGGAGGAGTGTGTGTATCAGTAGTTACTCCAAGGGGCTTACCCGTGCTACGCTCTCACTCACAAGTAGATTTTTTTTTTTTTTAAGAAAACAACCAAGGAGCTGGTCTATACTTTCTGCTAAGGCCCCATCAGTTCTTGGTTAGTGCCTGTATTTGAGTACAGTGGAAGTACATCTGAATGTGGCTTCCTAATAGGGGTAAAGCTCTGGGGGGGGACTTGCATACACCAGCAATATCTTTCTCAAGGGTTCTTAGCTTGTGTTTTGCCCCATGACCTGCCTGACATAGATGAAATAGCTGTTGAAGAGAGTTGTTGGTGAATGTAATTGGGCTCCTTCTGAGCTGGCAAGGAATATTCAGTGAGCAGTGGGGCTACTGCAAGGCCACCCCAAATGCAGCAGCGAGGCTATAACATTAGGTGGCACATGTAGCGGTTCCTGCTGCCAGCTCCTACCTGCGCTTCTCAAGGGCAGAACGTTTCTCTTATAGAGTTTGGCAAAAAGTTCAAAGGCCTCAGAGCCATTGGCAGGCAGAGGGAAGTCTCCTTCAGGGCAGGTTGAGCGCTAGGTCCACTTCTTGGCACTTAGCACGTGAGGCTGAGCTGACTATAAATATGCAGCCAGCCACCACACTGCTGTGCCAGTAGGGCCTGTGGGCAGAAAGTAGCATTTTGTGGACTTTACAAGGCAGAAAAATTTGAAGCATGAAATAGCTGCGTTCACAGGTTGCCATCCACCATCTCACTTCCTTTACACCATCTTCTCCTCTCTTTGTCGGGGCAACACAGCATGAAAGGGCAAAAAGACACGGTGTGCAGAGGCAGCAGTAAGCTCTCTGGTGTCTTCTACTCCCTTTCCCCTCTTCTGCTGTACGCTTCCCTCCTTTCATCTTGTTTTGAGTGGAGTGAGGAATCACCAACAGACTATTATTAGGAAAAGGACCTTGCCATTCAGGCACTTATAGGCACATCTCCCAGATTAGGAATATCCCTTGCAGAACTGGGTGGGGAAATTTGTAAGAATGTGTTTCCCCCCACCCCCCCGATTTTTTTTGGAGACAGGTATATTACTTACAGATGTATTCTTATTAGGTGTATTACACAAACCACAAAATGGCTCCCTCCAAAGGGAGCATCTCCCGATCAATTTTCCCAAAATTTAAGGCAGACAGGGAGGTGAAAAGCAGTGATTTCCAGAGTTATCTGGACTTTTTGTCAAGTCACTTAAATTGTTTGCAGGCTCAGACTGGCATGGGGGGTGAGCAGAGGTTGTGCTGGGTGCCTGTTGCATTCAAATAAACTGATCCTCTCCCCGGAGCCCCATCTCTTGTGTGCAGCCAAATCATGTGTGTTTGCAGGAGACAGTATGCTTGTGTTTCTCCCACGACCCTGCTGGCTCATTAGTGTTATTTCTGGAGGTCTTGTTTCCACAGTAACAAGCAATTACCATTGTTCCTTGGACTGCCAAAGTTACCACCAGCAACGCAGAGGAAGATGCGTTATTCTCTATATTGGGATAAAATGCCTTCATATGTCTTGCTTTTCACTGAATGCCAATCCTGACGCAGGTCCTGTGCAAATAGCACACTCCACCCCCTGCCAATGCTGCTTTTGCTGGTATTAAGACGTGCCAAATTCTGAAGCGATCCAAAATGATCTTCTCGGGTCTGTGGCTACACTGGCAATGACAGGGTCAGGATTTCAGCAGCAGGATGACTGTACCAATGGTAGCTCTGGTAGGAATATAAATAGAATAGCTTGGAGGCAGTTCTTTTTGCAATTGTGCTTAGCCTTGTTCTAAGTAATGCTGGCTAGTGACGTCAATAAAATATACTCTCGGTCTTTACCCTATAGCTTCTACTGGTACAGTGGTGCAGCTCCCACAGAGGAGTCTAGTGGTCTTATGGTAGCAGGATGCTGAAGTGTCTGTGTTGCACAGTGCCTTCATCACGCCCAAGGGGCAATGGGTGTGCAACTGCTCCAACCATTTCTTCCATCAATGGCTGCTTCGTTCCCTTTTACCTGTACATTGCACATAGACAGATGCAGCTAGAATGGGCTTTAAACCCCACAGACCATATCCTGAATTTCATGTACATATCGAAAGATTAGGCAGCTGGGAAGCTGACAGAAGATGGGCTTTTGTAGGCGAGAGAAATGGGGTAGTGGGACATTGGTGCAGCTGGATTAGGTTTCATGACTTGGAGAGTCTTTATGGCTTTCAGTGACTCCAGTTTCCAAGTGTGACTTCGTATTCTAAAAAGCTCTGGGGCCATGTTGTAAGCTCTGAGCTCCTCTCAATGGAGTTTTCTTGTGAATGGGTGTATGGATGGATCTGCATATATGCACCCACTTGCCCAAACAACTAATAACAGGTGTTGGAGGGAGAACGTGGCCTCTAGCCTCCATAAACCAAAGCACGGGGGGAGTGCAAGGAGTCTTGATCCAAGGTAGCTGAAGCAAAGAGATCAAGAGAGGCATTTTAAAACTGGGAAGGGCCTTTTGGAAACAATCTTGGCAACACCTGCACTGGAGATTTTTAAAAACTGGACTTAGCAGAGAAGGTAGAGGACAGTTTCATACCAGGCCAGTATACGAGGGTTACAATGAACAGAAAGAGTGCTGCTTTGCCAGCTATCAAGATCATCCTACTCTAATTGCCCTTGAGGAAATAAAAACCCAACAGCAAACACACTGTCTGTTCTTGGGATGGAGACAGGGATAGGCAGAAACCACTGGTGATAGGGTCCTTGGTTCTTTTTTCTGCCTAAAGACCCACCAGGTCTGTGGAATGAAGGTGGAGGAAGGGATGAAACTCAGGTTTCTCTTCTCCTTTTTTGTGTTGCATCCTCCTAAAGCCTTGGATTTTAGCACGGTCTGTATGATGGGGGGGGGGGAAAAAAAAAAGATAATTAGATTCTCCACATGTAAACCAGAATTCAGTGTTTGAGTTCTAGCTGACGGCGTATGAGGCTTGGCTGGCTCAGAATGAGCCGAGACTCGTTTTTTGTATTGGAAGGAAAATAGTCCCATCTCGAAAATAAACCAAGCCTTTGCTCTTTATCGGTAAGCTTCAGGGGACCCACAGGCATCCCACATTTTCAGCCGGGGTGGTGTGCCGAGCTGGCCAGCAGACACTAGGTGGAGGCCTTGGGCTGCTGTTCCACCGCAGTCATAGAAGGCAGAAAGAGCAGAGGACTTGTGCTTTCAGAGGGGAAGTCTTTTTCCTTTCTTGCTGCTCTCACGTGCTAGAAAGGCAAGTGCAAGCTCTCCAGGTGCAGAATGGGATGAGCGGAGGAATGGAGGGGAAGGGTCTGCCCCATCCCAAGTGCTCCCTGCAACAGGATTTTGTGAGCAGGGCTGCAGTGGGAATGTTGAAGCCTTCCTAGTTCCTGGGTGTGGTTGGGTTGCAAGGCTGATTTAATTTATCCTGATTTATTTTATCCTCATTTATATATCCTGATGGGGATAATTTTGAGATCCCCATGAAGGCATATAAAAAGTATTAAAATTGAGATGAAAGTGAGGACTGATGAGCTGATTTATCTAGTGACAAATGCTGGTAGAACCAGCTAAGATGAAGTGTCTGCTGTATTTATGACGATTGCTTTCGACGAGGCCTCCAATCTTAAAACTATTCCAAATAGGGATATTTAGAGTTAGTACAAAGAATGAATCACAGGTTAAGTGAGAGCCAGATGAAACCTGAAATGTTCATTTTGAGAGAAATTTCAAAGTTTATGGTTTCAAAGCTTCTTATTACTTTTAGTGATAAAAATACTGCGGTCATTGTATTCTTAAGAACTGAGAATTACAAATATTTCAATTAGATACTTTTAGGAAAATAACTGATGTTTTGTTTTGAAAATGAGTTGAATTTTGGTACAGTTTCACATGTTAGTTGTAATGCATTTAGGTTATGCCAAAATCAAGTCTCATATGAGGGCATGTTATGCAGTCCTACCAGTAACATAGCATACCGTGAATATCATAATTAAATATTCTGTTATATAATGTAGTACAGGTGATATTTTATTTTCAAAACAAGTGATTTTTCTACCAAGTAATGAGTTTTCTATCAAAAGCGGTACCAGCTTTATTAGTCTGTGCAGAGTGAAACAATTTAAATTGTTACACTCTGAAGAGGAAATGTGCTGGGTACTAGTTAGGGAACAATTGTTTTTAATATCCTAGAAACCTGATTCCAGGCTAATGGCAGGATATTGAACACAATCAGTGTCTCTCATTATTAACTGAAGAACGTAAAAACAATACAAGCAGTAGAATATGATAAGAAAATATAAGGTTGCTTTCAAAATTGGTATTTTAATTTGAAAGAAAATCTGGCATTTTTTTCCCGAAGGCAAACTTTTCAATACAGAAAATTTTGTTTGAGCCTCCTTTTCCATAGGGATTCTTCATTTGTACTTATGATTTTATGAAAAATGTTGATTTTATCAAAATAGTATTTTCTGGTTGAAGACTGTTTTGATTAAAATTTTGTCACTAGCGTGAGCTGTCATGACACTCTCCTCCTCCGCCCTCTGAGATGTGGTAAAAGGGTGAGTGAAATTATTGATTTATCTTTCCTTATTTTTTTTTTTAATGCAATGACTTCGAGAGCTCCATGGCTGTTCTGCAGACAGATGCACAATTGTGAAACATCAATATGGACTGCAAATCTCTACTGTCAGTCAGCTCCTCTTCCCGTCTGCATAACGCAATCCCTATCTCCACAATGCCTGCACAGATACACATTTGCAAAGATGTTTTTCTGGAGATAGCGTGCGTGGCAAGCCCTCCTTTACTTGTTCTCATCTCTAGCAACATTATATGGAGTTTCAGTTCACAGTTCACTGTGTTCCCCCTCCTACCACTGAAATGCAGCCAACTCTGAGCTGCGGCTATTAAACATCACACAAGCAAGACCACAAAACAGATTATGGAAAGCAAAGGAATTCAGAGAAAAACAAAAAATTGAGTGAGGACTGCAAGGGTTGTCTGGGAAGTGATATCAAAGGATTAGAGGGAATGAGTAGTGGTTAATGGTGACGCAGAATAACTATCACCTTGGTATTCAGGTGATACCAGCATGCAAGGAAGAGCTTTTAAGGGTGGCACAAAGAGATAGATGTCACTAGAATTAGTCAGGTTTCAGCCAGGGAGATGAGCAGGTCAGCTTCCCTAACCACTGAGTTTTGTGAGACTGTCAGAGTCTCAAGGAAAGGTCTGCAGGCATCATTGCTTGAGGGTTTTAAAACTGGTCAAAGTTTTAAGACAGGACAAGGCAGTATCAGCACAGGTGAATAAAACAGGATGGAGCAAATAGTCATATCTATCACCACTTGGCATGAGTCTGAGAAAACAGTAGGGAGAAAGACAGCAAGGTCTGAAGGAATCTCATGTACAAAGTTAGAAAAGAGTGTGAACTGGCATGACAAGAGCTAGGACATGGACATGTCAAGGGAAAAGCTTTCAAAGACAGTGCTCTTCTTTGACAACATGATGACCTTAGGGTAGGAAAGGAGGAAAAAGTGGAAGATGCGCAATGAATCGGAGGAAAGAGAAAATGTGTGTGAATGTATGTAGCTGTTCATGTTTGTGTGTGGCACAATAGGAATCTCATTCAGGCTGGAAAAATCATTGTAGGTGTCTGCATTTCAGTTTGCTCAGACTAGTGGCTGGAAGAGGGCACCTTGGCACAAAACCTGCACCTGAATTCTTGCTGCTTTAGGTACGGTGATGAGGGGGGAAGGTTACCAGACGCTGTCACTGAGCATTCAATGGACAAACAAGAAATGACTGCAAAAGTCTCTTCACAACTCAAGTTGCATAGCAACAATAAATTGTCAGATTGCTGTTATGGCAGTCCCTTACATTATCCCCATTATTAGAGCCCTTTTTCAGAATCACGCACGACAGTGTTACTAGCCCACTCCCAAGCTGGTTGTTTGACCCTTGTCTCTTACTGAATGATGCCATGTAATTTGCTGCAAAGGTGTCTTCAAGTAGTACACCAGAGAGAGAAGTCTTTGAGGATCCATTAACATAGGCCCTAGGGAGAAAAAGATGTGCCTGTGCAAGATGGGTCAGGAGAGACAGATCAGGGAGCAGCAACATCCTCAAAGCATCTGACAAACTCAGCGGGGTGTATGTTACCCCATCACTTCTCTGAACTGAGTCTTCATTGATCCAATTGAAAGGCTATTTTGAGGGGTGAGCCACAGTTGCTCATAAGATGTGAGGTTCAAACTCTTCTAGTTCACACCTGTGCCTGGTGGTTGGATCACTCCTATGGACCATTGCTGCTGTGAAATCATAACTTCCAGCCAGCTGTTTCCTGTTTTTCAGTGTAAGCACCTTGTGAGCTGTCTCCTGGCGGAGATGCTGAAGCACAAAAGCAGTCACAGCATCATCATCCTGTGATGTTTCAGACACTGCCAGTATCTGAAACAATACCTAGAAGTCTGCTTGTCTTGCAGGATGTTGCTAGTGTCCTGCATAATTTCTTTCCTAGATGTCTTGTATAACACAGCATCGTCCTCCCTGTTTCATTCTGATGCTGCTTCTTTCGCTGGCACGAGATCCTGAAATGCCCCTGCCATCTCTTTGCAGCCAAAGCAACCAGGGTCACTGGATACCAAGGCGTAGATGGAATTTTAAGGACTCGAATAAACCGAATGAACTCCTTTACTACAAACATCAGACTGACGTGGACTTAGGATGGCAGGGAGAGTAGAAATTAGCTTACAGGCCTTTTGCACTGGGTGATGGGGAGGGTGGCCTGCTTAAGCAAGTAATTCTCAGTGATGTATCTCCTTTCCGAAGAGTGCCTGGTTGTAAACTCTACCAGATTTTTCAAGATCACCACTGAAAATCACGAACAAGCAAACAGACTTCAGAAGGACAAGATAGACTGCCTGTCCTCTCTGTACAGCATAATGAAATTCTGCTTCATTGAAACAACTGGTGAGGAAACAAACAACCTCGAGATTCGGTTCTTCTGTGTTTACGTGCCCAGCAGCCAGAGCACACAAATGGCATGACACCTGGACTAGATGTTACAAATCCCTCTTGCTTGATATTAAGGGGATCAAGCTCGGACAAGGTCTAACACAGCAAGTGATAAACATCCATGCATGACATTGCTAAAAGAGATCTGATGGCCATGGAGTTCTCCATCTTTCTAATGCAAAATAGTTTAGCAGCCCTTACAAAGAAGGAGCAAAAGGTGTTCATCTGTCTTTATCCTTTCTTCCCTTGAGTATCTCCCAAGATCTGAACAAGATCTGCCAGATGGGACAATCCAAAGAGCTTATTTCTCTCTCCAGGAGAGAGTCTCCTTCTCTTTGTCTGTGTTTTGGATTTCTCTTGCTTCCCCCTGGGGCTGAAGGATTTGAGATCATTAGAGAAACATCAGGTGTTAGAGTGGTCTCTGGTACCCATCAGCTTTGTAGTTCAGCCTTTCTGAGGACCACTACTGGGAGGGATTTATCCACGAGCTCTGCAGAACAAATAGACTTTAATGCCTTGTAGCTGCTCTACACATGTTTGTTGACAGCCCTGGTACTTCCATGAATGAGTCAGTCCTGAATTCTAGGCTGTGTCACGCAAACTGCAAAGTTTTGTGTAGCCTGGCTGCCATGAGCTATATGGAGCTACAGATACAAGAGACTGTTCTATGGGGCTGGTTCTCATTTGAGAATTGTTATGGCTTTTTCTTTTTAGCTTGGTCTTCTAGTTATGGTGGAGATAGAGCCGAGGGTCCCCATTGCTGAGTGGAGGATTCTTTTATCAGACCTTACACTATGGACGGACCTCACACTACGGTCAGACTTCTTTAAAATTTCTCTCCCTGTATCTCTATCAGTCTCAGTCTGTATGTCTTACTACGTACTATCTTTGCAATGCCTCAGCTTTATTTAACAGTGTGATTTTCCTATGACCTTTTGAGGATAATGTTTGCAGGTTAAAATATGCTGAATAAGGACAAATGAGCAATGCAAAAGAAGTGAAAATAGGCAGGTTTTAAAGATCATCTTCTGTCAGCATTGTTTGCATGTGTGCTCATTTCTCATAAACATTCAAAGGTTCAAGTTTCCTGTTGCTAGTATACATGGAAAACAAATGTCAAGGCTGCACATGACTACTTGCCATAAATTAATATTAAATGTGCACACCCACTTCTCTAGAAGTGCTCGTACACTCCTCTTGTCAGAACGATCAGAATCACCACCTAGAGCTGGTGATTTTCATCTGTAGATATGAAAATGCTCTACAAGAAAGGTCTGGATCATAGCCTCCTATTTTGCAAATGGGACACAGTTCCTTAGTAAAGTCACTTGTCTGGTAGTCACAGAGCTTCTGCCTCTCAAGCTGATCTGTAGAGGCAAGTGAGGATGCACATTGGATTATTTTCTCTTCCATCCTTGACTGCCCCTTTTAAAAGGAGTTGCTCACTCTTTCATTTACTGCTCAAGGCACGAGGTTATCCATCACCACCCACCACAGGCTGCTGTCTATGCTGGCTGTGCATGTGTGCTTACTGGCATGTATTTTCTCTTTGTCTCTCTTCCTCTTTGCCTTGCAGGCATGCCTTGCTGCTTCCCTTCAGGTCACCTCTGCTTCTGTCTTCAGTGCCCCTCACTGCAGATGATCTCTTCTCCCCTGCATCTCTTCTGGGCTGGCCAGAGGCCTCCTAAAGCAAGTTTTCTTGCAGAGGAGGCCTGATTGTGTGTCTGGGTTTTCTCAACCTCTCCCACCAGCCTTGTCCTTTTCTCAAGGGTCTCTTATCTTCCAGGGTTGCCAGAGGAAGATCTGTAGTTCTGAGTCCTCTCTCTGCTTTCTTGTGTAGGTTTTCATCCTGACACCCCTGCCAAACTGTGCAGGGATGCAGAATGCAGGAGGATTGTAAGGTGAGTGTGTTGTTTCCTGCCAGGGCAGATTTGATAATGGGTTTTACAACGTTCCCTGGGAGGATGGGCTTGGTAGTGGCTTCAAGAAATGAAGTCAGAAGGGACTTGATCAAAGTGTCTAAACACGTAGCAGAAGAGGTCTGTCGGAAACACCTTTTCTTTGTGTCTCTTCACAAACTAACGAAGGGCCATTCAGGGAAAAATTGGCAAATACAGTACTCAAGTACTTTGCACAGTGGTAATTAAACCGCAAGGCATGTTAGCACTGGGTGTTCTGGAGGCCACAAACTAAAGCAAAAAATCCCAGTGGCTCTACAGAGTGAGCCAGTTTCCAAATTTCTAGGAATTAAAATGTCCAGGGCTCCAAGGGCACCACCAGCCCTGCCTGTCCCTGCCCAGCATCTCCTGGGGCTCCCCCTACCCTGCCCAGGTGCCAGAACCCCATTTCAGCCCCCCAGGGCCATCGGTCCCTGTCACAGAGACAGTGTAGCAGGGCCACTCTCCAGCTCCCCACAGCCCTGCCCTGATGGCCCACAGCCCCACTGCACCAGGGAGGTACCTGGTGCCCAGGGCTGGGGCTGCCCCTGCTGCCCCCCAGCTGCCCTGCTCCTGGCTGGGGTGATGGGATGTCCCTAGGGAGCCCCCAGCCCCCGCAGCGCCCTGACACTTCTGATGGTGTTTGGTGTGGACACTACTAGACTCTGTCAGCCGTGCCCTGCTCCGTTTGTGTGGGTTCTCTGAAGCCCTGTACAGTTTATACCATCACATGCCATAGCCAATCGTATTTTTAAAGTGGACAATTCCCTCCCAGTGTACTGCTTTTATCTACAGCAAGAGTGTTAATGCCTGCCAGAATATAGAACTGGTTGCAGAGACTGCAAATGCGATACTTGGACTAGTAAGTCATTTTACCAATGCACTTCCTCTTAAAAGTGATCGTTGTTAGAAATCATTGATCTTTTCCTTGTCCTCTTAGTCCGACAATATCACAGCTCCAAAATGGGAAGCCTTGCTGTGTGAGCAGAGATACACAGATCAATATCCCTTCTCACGGCAGCAAATGAAAATGAGTGGTACAAAGGTAGACTTCCACAACGCTGTTAGCAGGAATAGTTTGGAGGCAAGCATCAAATGTCACGGCAGTTGAAATGAAGAAAGTGAATATAGATGTTTATGGCACCAGTCTGCCTTCAGTCCTGGTTTGGAGTTTAGGGATTGTTATTTTGAGGATAATTGCAACATTTAATTATAAAATTTCTAGAATTTTTGGGGGGAGGGAGGGGAATGAAGCTAGAAATATCTGTCGAAATAGCTGTATCTCACTGTGTTTAGGAACATCCATTTCAGCAAGGCAGGTAGTCGGTCAGAAGAGACTAAAGGACCCGTGCTTTTGTGAACACACATTCCTACGCATACTAAAACTGCAGGCTAGAATATCTTTGCTCTAGATTTACCAGCAGATATATTGCAGCTCAACAACCAAAGTCTCCAATACCAAAATCCATTAACTGAAGTATAGCCTTGGTACAGCCCAGGTACATTTGGTTCTGGGTCTTCCATTGATGAGATATTTGAGCAAAACGTGTTGCATCCATTGTGAGGATTTTCTTGCACCATGCAGGACAGAGAGATCATGGACCGAGTCAACTTTTTTTAGAAAAAGGAAATTACTTTTCAGACCAACGAGTTAAAAAAATGTTGGTGTGCTGACATCCATCACTTCATTGTGTTGGGTTGTAGGAGGGGTAAGTTTTTTTTCCCCCAAGTACAGAAAAGCCTTCTTGCTCTTTCTGAATTTGATGCCAAGGTCAAATTCACAGCCCAGCTGCTTTGCACGCTCACGGGGGGATGGCTGGGATGCCTCGCTTGCACGCTGCTTCATGGTCTTGGCCAATATGGGACCTGACAGTGCGAGTCTGAGGAATCCCATAGGAAGCCTCCACAGCGAGGATTTAACTTGTGGTTAAAAGCAAGATGAGGCTGCATCCATATTAACCTCCTCTCTGCAAAAACCAAGAAGGTCTCCCAACTCTCTCCTCCCCAAACCCCCACCGCTTTTCCTCTTTCTTTGATTTTTCAGCTAAAAATAGGGTGACAGAGGGACTGTGGGGTAAGCAGCTGGAGTAGAGCGGAGCCAGTTGCCATAGAAACCAATGAGCCACTTAGCAGCACTTGCCTTCCTCCTTTGCCTGCGATTTTTTTCCCCTCTTGTGCGTGGAGGGGCAGTGTGGGGGGAGCCAGAGGAGCCCCCCACGAAGCCAGGACCCAGCTCCCTGCCCCACAGCCATCTGGGATGCCAGCATTCCCGTGGGATCTGCCTCCCAAGCTAGGAAGGGAAGAGGGAGGATGGATGTCAGACAGAGGAAGGGTTTGGACATCGATGGCTGGGCGTAAACTGAGAGTCTCCCCCTCACCCTGGCATCTCGTTTTCCTCTCATGCTGGATGGCACTTGGATGGTGCCCCAAATATTCAAACAGGGTTCTCCAGGCCGCTGGTGCCGTGTCCTGTCTCTGAAGATGGCAAATAGCAACAAAAGCAGGGTTTTGTGTATTTAACCACATGCTGTATTACACCTCAGGCTTGAGTAGCCAAGAAAGTAGATTGGAGGTGAACATAAAGGTTAGAAGAAGAGAATGTTCCTCTCCTCTCAGGTCTTCCTTCCATCGTGAAAAATTAACATTTGGGTGATTATTTAAAATAGATATCCAACCTATTTTTGGTTCACATGGGGCTAAAGTTGCTTTAATTTCACTGCATATACATTTCTCAGTGGGGAAAACCTATTTCCTTGAAAGCTCTGAAGCTCTAAATGGGATACCTGAAACATATTAAGCTATAATTTGGTTATACCTGATGCTGGTTTGCAGTGCTTGATATTCAGTGTGGTTTTTTCTTTCTTTTTTTTTTTTCTTTCCCAAGACTGAAGAGACATACATTGTTAGGTAGCACATACTTCACTAAGTTTATTTTTAAACTTAGAAAATATTGTCACCAGCAAAAAAGTACTAGATTGGCAGCTCTGGGAGAATGAAATCTTCTCTTCAGCCCTGGAGTGACAGAGCCAGTTTTGGTAAGACCTTCCCACACTGCTCCTCATCCATGTGCTCCAAGTGTGGCTTCCTCGTAACCTGAATCACACGAAAAAGCCCCAGCTGCTCACACCTGGATGCAAGCCCCAGGTGTCTGCTTGTCCTTCTCATGCTGTGCTATGTGGAAGTAGTAGCAGCAAAGATAGACATACATTAATGGATGCTGCAAGCACAGTATGGCTGTAAGGAATTTGCCAGCAGAACCATACCTGGTAAAGCTTGCTGATGTAGTGCTTCTCCTTCAGGTTGCAGGTTACCAGCATTTCTGAAAGCCAGGAGAGAAAGTCTATCAGCTAGAAATCATGGTAGCTAAAATTGAAAGTAATTGCTAGAAATTTGTGCTCGATAGTTTTCCTCTTGGTGGTCTGAAGCTGTTTTTTTTGTGTTTGATTTCTCCTCTTAAAATGAATGGCATATTGAAAGATAATAAATGGCATCACACAGCAGCATGTGTAGGGAAGTGTAAATGTTAAATAATGAATCCTCGTAACATACCTGCAAAGTCAAATGTATCATTTAACTTCTGCTTATCAGAAAAGGTCAGGCAAGACATATGTGACAGAGTTAGGACTGGATCAAAGGTACACCCGGGCAGACCTGAAGATCTTCTTCACTGAGAAGTGGTCTGGCTACCCCAAAGATGCCATTTTGCATCTGCTTAGAAGAGGTCAATGGAAAGTTCAGCTTTGACTCAATGCTGAATCTTAATATTACTCATCTGTACTACATCACTGACACCAGCAGTACATACCTCTGCTCTGAAGAGCTGTGCGAGCGCTCGTGCAGCTGGGTGGGTCCGCTTCAGAGTTGTACAAACTCATAATAGGGAGCATGGTAGAAGTAGACAGGGTCATGCTGGGTTCTGGTGTTGTCCTGGTTGGCACAGCAGTCTTTTTGCAGCCATCAAAATGCAAAACAACCTTGGAGTTTTGTTAATGTGTCACATCAGGTCCATTCCTTTAGTTACTCCTGCTTTCTTCTCCCTCCTCATTTCTGCACAGCGTCCTATGCAGTCATCTCATGTGCGATTAACTTCTTTCCAGCATTTAACTGAGACTGTAGTGCAAAATTTGGATCTGAATTAAAATATATCCCCAGATTTAGGCAGCTTGATCCAGGTTTGGTGGTGGCCCATTTCTCGGTGAAATGTATAACAGCAGCCAAGTGTCTTCTCTTGTATATTATTATATTTCTTAATTTCATGGTGTGTTTTCTTTGTTTGTTGTAGCAGCCTGAAGCCATGCATCAAAACTCTTACTGTATTCATGAAAACATACCAAAGGCGATCTTCACTGGCTAATTAAATCTTCTCTGTTGCACACTGGCATGACAAATATAGATTTAAAACAAACGTAATTGCTATTATAAAGCTGCTCCTGTTCTATTCACCTGATGTTATCAGAAGGGTCTGGCCCAGGAGGCAGGATGTGCTGAATGCAATGCAGGAGGCTGGAGGAGCAAAAATCTGGGGCAGGTGGGTACAAAAATAAAGGGGTCTTTGTACACAGAGGAATTCCTGTATGCTAACAGAAAAAGATAAAGGTTACAAAGCAAATACTTCCATCAGCAAGATCAGAAGCTGCATGTCTTCAGTTCTCTTTAGGAGTCATTCAGAGATGCAGCTTGTTGGCTGCAGAAAGCAAATGAGATTTGGGATGAGAAGAACCGAACCCTACAGCAACAGCTTGTAGTGGAGGGGAACAGAGAACTGTCGAGCACACTGAACATCAACAACAGATGGGTTTTTGTGCAAAACATGGTGCCACAGTAAGACTGGGGAAGCAAAAATGACGGCTTTCCATCTCAGCCTCAGAGCATTCAGGAGGAATAGATGTGTTCTTGATGGTTTGAACTGAAAGGTGGGCATTGGCTCACGTCTCCTTCCTCCTCTCCCTCCTTCCTAAAGAAACCTTTTGACTTTTTTTCTACTTCCTCTAGGACCTTCGTCCATGCAGAAAATCCTATCTTCAGCCTCCAGGGGACTGAGATTTTGGCAGCCTCCAGGCCCTAACGCTACTCACTACTGCCAGTTTAGCTGATCTGCATTTGACGCCCTTTTCTTCAAGTTCACAAGCTGATGTCCACAAGCTCCTGTCTAGAAGCCGTGGTGAAGAACATAAGCCAGTAGATGGGGTGTGCTGGGTATGCAGAAGAGAGAAGAAGTGACTGGGGAAGAACTGGCCGGGCTGTATTCTTTGCAGCTATCAGGTCTGAGGTGGCCTTGCCACCCAGCTGCTAGAAACAAAAATCACATTTTTCCATTGACTGGGTCTTCTGCTTCTGGAAAACTGTCTACCTTCCATGGCATGTGCAATTTGTAGAGGAATTCTGGAAAAAATAATCATGTATTTACATCTAAAATGATAAGCGTTCTGGTTAATATTGTGTCCTTTTGATTGACACTGCTGAGGGTATGCTGAATTTGTTTTGCATAGCATCTCTGTTTTCAACATGGAACGAGTTTTTGCACTGGTTGCAGTTCACTGCTGCACCAGCTGACAGGGAAGGCAATGAGGGAAGCGATGGCAACTTGGCATTTGGTAAATCAGCCACTGTCCGTGCTGGGGCTAAGGAACCCAGGTTCATTTAGCTGTTTTCTCCATTAAGATGAACCTAATAGAGCTAATATTTTTGTTTTAATTAGGACTAGATACCAGTAAGGAAAACAGAAGGTTTTATACCTTCCTTATAAGTGCTGAAGAGCCACAGAGCTGTCTCAGGCATAAACCTTCCTGGAAGAGAATGGAAAAGGATGCTTCCATGCTGGCCTTGGATTCAGGAGGACAGCATGGCATCAGATTGCATCTATTTGTTATTTTAAGGTTTCTTTGCAACCTTAAAGTAGAATGTTATTCCCTGAAGAATGCAGTCCTGCAGTTTAAGAAATGCTCTGGTATAAAATGTATTCCATAGGAAATTTTGCTGCTGTGGAAAATGTGGGGCCTTGCCAGAAACCCTCCCATCCAGGAGAGAAACTGAATCCCAGAAAAGCGGATGGACTCTGCGATATTAAACACTAGGGGAATGGGTTCAACTCTGTTGCCCTTTTCGGTGAGATTACAGCTGACAGTTCAGGCAGGAGGATATGTGCAGTGAGTAACGTGAAGTGGGATAATGCATGCAGAACACTGTGTGCTGGAAGACTTACATACGGCTCTTGCTCAAAATAGTGTCTTCAGACATAGACTGTGGAGTATGTGCATAATGGCTCTTTGCTGAAGTTTTTGTAATGTATAATCTTTGATGGGAAGTAGAGGCTTTGCTTCTGCACAGAACTGCATCTGCCATTGCAGACTGCTGGGCATGTTCTGTGCATAATGTTCTGGTGTCACTACGTATGTACATGGCTAATGCCTGGGCATACTTCTGAAACGATGAAGATTTTTCCTTCATTATGATCTGGTGTAATGACAATTCCTCACCAAAGTATTCATCTCAACTACTTGAACTCCAGTGCAAAAAGATCCGATTAATTATTTGTTTAAAGGCAGCAAATATGCTTCCTTCCCTCTCTCCCTCTCTTGTTCTCAGCAAGTCAGGCATAACGTCTTTGCAGCTTTTTCCTGAGGCTTGCTGGAATACTTCATCACTAGGACGAGGCACAGGTATCTGCAGTCGTGCTTCAGAACCAAAGGAGCTGTTTGGGACCTTGTCCACTTTGCAAACAAAACAAAGCCTGGCTGCTTTCTGTTGTTCTCTTTTCTAGGCTGTTAACTCTGGGTATTGTTCACTGTCAGCGCTAGCAGAAAATGAATAAACTTAAAATATGGCTCCTTTGAGCAACTGAACAGAGAAGTTTAAAATGAGAGCCCTTTCTCGAATTTACTTACTGCACACCATTCAGAGCTTGCTAGACCACTCTCTGTTCTCTGCGGTGCTTTGGATCGTGACAGAAAGACACTGTGTAAACGTAAGATATTATTATTAGCTCCGTCCCGTGTTCAAGCCGGCTGATAACAGCAACTGTCCTCTCCTTTCATTGATGTACTTGTGAGATCCGTCAGTCGGGGCTGTGTCAGCAGCGCAAGAGGGGGAGGGTGCAAGTGTGTTTATTTTTGCTGCCAGTTGTATTTGCTAATGAGAGAGGAGTCCATTACTGGAGAGGGCGCCTATGCGAGTTAGTGACTGAGTCAATTCGTTATCAAGTGCTGGCTCCAGTGCCAAGTATTGCTTGGGAGAACTGAAAATCATAATTCCCCCACCCCAAGCTCCCCTCTGTCTAGCCTTTCACAGTCACTCCTGATATTAGCTGGAGATCACAGCTGCTGGGAAACTGGCAGATACAATTTTACAAATGGATGTTGTCTGATGTCAACCTTTCCTCCTCCCCTCCCTGAGCATCTGACATTTCTCAACCAAACGGACAGATGATAGAGCAAAACTGGGATTATTTCTTTATGTTCATAATTATAATGACTTACTTTCAAAGTGCTTTTGCTCAGTAAGGAGGGGGGCTAGAATAGCGTTTATCCAGCTTGCATTCTCCCATCTAATCTGCTGGTTTTTCTGCCCCGCAGCATCCTCCTTTTTCCACTTGATCTCCTCCTCTTTCTTTATTTTTAGCACTTCTGGTCCCCTGCACATCATGTTGCTTTGGTAGTGGCCCCCTCACCTGAGCTCAGACGTGGTCCTAGTCCGCTTTGTCTTTACAAATCACCCCTCTTGTGCTTTCTAGTCTCTTTTCCTGAGCTGAACGTTTTCCTGACCCAGCCTGCTCTCCACGGGGCAAATTTCTTACTACCTGGGGAGACGTTCTTCATCCCCACTGGACACAACAACGTGTGGTAGCTGCCTTTGGTGTGAACAGTGTTAGTGCTACCTGCGAGTGCTGGAGAGAAACGGCAGTCTCCCATGCTGAGAGCTCTCCCAGCTGTCTGCCTCACTGCTGCTTAAAGCAGACGAAGCCTCATTTTGCATGAGGCAGGACATCATAGCCCTAAAAAAGGAGGAAATCACAACAAAAACTCCAAAGCCTTGGGAGGAATTCAAGGCCATCTGGCAGGCAGCATCTTCAGCTACAGTCTTTCAGGGAGATGCTCATCCAGAGCGCTGTCTGCAGAGCCACCAGCACGGCTCCTGCTTTGTCTCCTGGTGCTGCTCGTCCCACTGCTGGCCAAATCTAGGCCAGGCTCCTTCTGGGTACAAACCCTGAGATGGTGGCATTACAGGTAGGGTAATGTGTATGACCTGCGCATGACAATTGACTCAATTCTACCTCCAGAAAAGCCCTTCTTTTTACTTCAGATCCTCTTTATCCATTGCAACACCTTTCTCCTGGTTTGCGCTCCTTTTCTCCCCAACGGAGCAATTCCCATGTGATTCAGGAGCTGATTTTTGCATGCTCTCCTTATTTCACACCTTTTCCTGGCCTTGCCTAGCCTGCCCACCTGGCAGGTCTGTTTGGAAAAGGTCCTCACATCACCTCATGCTACTTCTCTGTGGTCTGGGCCTGTGCTGCCTTCCATCGCTGGCCAGGTTGTGGCTCCCAACAATGCCCCTTGTTTCGCTGAGCAGACGGCTACTGTTTTTTGTAGATTCTGAAAAAGACTGGTTTTAACCTGGGAGAACAGACAGCGGACCTCCTGTCAGCAGACAGTGGAGGGAGCAGATGTTCTGCACAGTGCTGCTCCCCTGTCACCTGCAGGGAAAATGGGTTGACTTCGTTTTGCTCTACTCTCTTTTAGCATTGTAGTACCAGGCTTGGAAAAGAGAAGAAGTGAGACTTCAAACTCTTATCTCCCTTGGGCAAGAAAGAAGCAGGAAGGCTGCTGTGGTTGTGTTGTTTTACCCCCATCCTATTCCACCTTGTTTCATGGCAACCCCTGCGGTAGGTTATGGTAGGGGTAGGAAAGCAAAGAAGAATCTTGTCAGAGGTGTGCCAAGGAGTAAGGGGGGAGAAATGGGGATAACTCCTGTGAGCCGGGACAGTGGCAGGAGAGGTGGGGCTGAGAAGTGAATAATTCACTGCTGGTCTTGCAGATGAGGAGGTGCATGGCGGGTGGAAATCACTGATACTTGTGGGGAGGAGCTGGATTTTCTGCATTGCTGAGTGTCCAGTCAGAGTCAGTGCAAAGTCACCATCTGCTTTTGGGAACACTGGTGACTCTCCGAATGTTACATGCTGAGGAGCTGGGAATAGGGTGCTCCACAGGCAGTTCAAACACAGTGCCGTTTCCAGAGGAAAAAAAGATATGAAGACCTTGCAATGACTTTTATGGAGTCCAGCTTCTGGGTTGGTTTTTTTTTTCACTCTTTGTGGCTAGCTGTACTGGACTTAGATTCCTAACCCACTTCGCACTATTAATCCTCACAATGCCCCATTTGTAAGATCCACCCCCCTGCTACAAATGGAATAGCTGTCAGACAGAAGAGATTAAGGGACTTGCCCCTAGACCAGGGTGAGGCAACTTTCTGATTCAGGTTCCTTGCTCTTGTCTATTACATCTCCTAGACCATAAACTGCTTCCCACCCCTTCCTTCACGTGTATCACCTTGCTTGCTTCTACTTTTCTACCTCAGCTAGTGTGAAACCCTCCTCTAGAGTTGATTTAGCCATATAAGAACAGCTTTTCTGCTTTTCTGCCTCAACTAATCGGTTTTTAAAACATTTCAGCTGAAAGTGCATCTTCATAGCCTACGCTCTTGAATTTTTCTCTTCCTCTGCAATTATTTACCCCTCAAAAGTGGTTTTATTTAGCTACAGTATGTACATTAAATACGAAAACGTGGTTGACTTTTTTAGAATAGTTATTATTGGATGATTTCACATTGCATGATGAACATGAAGTAAATAAGTCTTGCTAAGTAGGTAGGCAGTGTAACAGTCAAGGGTCACTTCAATATCTCTCACAAGCATCCAGCTCTAGGTGCCACAATCTTTGAGGGTATAGGCTGTAGAATAAAGTTGGGTTATAATTTGCCAGCGGACATTTTCAGGTCTTTGTCTTTCTTTTGTAGCTTCTTTAGCTCCTATACGTCATACAGTTTGCCTCCAGCATGAGTTATGGCACAGCCCAGAAGGTAGGTTGTTGAGGCAGTAAGGGGACTTATGTCATGCAGAGGGGATTAAAAAGCAATATTTTGTACTTATCTGGGTACACGAGTACAGAAAAAAACGAACTCCAGACTTGGAGAATACACCTGCTCGGTTAAGCTTCATCTAAAACTTGCCAGGGCTGTAATTTAGATAAGATTTCAGGCAGTCAGAGCCATTTTTGCTGAATGGGTTTCAGCCTCACGTGGAACAGGCTTTGTAATGGGCTTGACAGAAATATAGCAGACATCTGATCTCTGTGGCAGCACAGCTGATTCTGGGATCAGTTTAGCTGAGCTGAAACTAGTTTGAATTATGAGGAAATGTTTGCTTTTACTGCTCTGATGTAACAACATCCTTCAATAGTGGGGCAGGCATGGTTAGTCCCGAGTACACTGTTCTCCCCAAGGTTGGTTGGTTGCTATCCTGTCTGGTCTTCAGAGCCGGTAATGCACTGCGTATGCTGCTTTCATTAATATGTTTGTATAATGTATATCTACTTCATACTATGTCTATATTGTTTTCTACACTTCTGCTCACTTTTCAACGTTTCAGCTCGTAAGGCAGCAAGATTTGAACCCTTCCTTTTATTTGCCAGGGTGTTAGGACTTTTCAGCTTGGAAAAGAGATGTCTGAGTAGGAGATGCCAGAGGTCTAGGAGGATCACAGAGACAGGTAGGAAATGACTGTTTTCTCTTTGTATGAAAAGTCGGAATCCCCAGTAAATTTATCAGTCAAAACCAAGAAGAGGCACTTTTTTCAGACGGTGCATGCTTAAACTGTGGAATTCACTGCATGGTGTGGAGGGCAAAATTATAAATAGTCCTAAAAGAATCTTGACACATTTACGGAAAAAAAAAAAAGGCCATTAAGATCTTCGAAACACATTGACGCAGATGTGATCTTTGGCTCAGGAAATCTCTCAGCCGCAGATATCTGGCTGCTGGGAGAATACAGTGGGAGAAGGATCACTGTATGTTTGCACTGTCGTTGCCTAAGCCTTTGCTGTTTCCTGTTGCAGTCAGAGCACTGGGCTGGGTGGTCCTTTGGGTCTGGTACCAGACACATGCTCTGACAGTCTGAGCAATATTTCTTTAAAAACACGCAAACAGCTTGTTTGGAGTCAAGTTAAACATTGGTGTTTTAACTTCATCAGCAGAGAGGTTTTTTCACTATCTTGTCAGGAGTTGTTCCTAGATATGATCAAGGCCCAACAGCAGCATCTCTAAAGTTAGGACAGTCAATAATCATTTGGAAGAAATGTTAACATACCTTGATTAAATATTAATGTTATGAGTCATAGGGAGTTCTTGGAGACTGGGGAGAATGGGAAGAAGGCTTAACTCTCAGTGGAATCCTGTGAGGGAACTATGGATTTAAAATAAGTAACACATCCAGTATGTGTCTGAGCAATATCCAGGACAAGGGTCTTGCCTGGAACTTGGATCCCTGATGCAAGGACTGTGTTCTAGCACCTTTTTAACTGGATGAAGCAGGGAGTGAACTTATGGCAGCTTAACTGTAGCAAAAGTCTGGTTTTCTTTAATTGCTGTATGTCTGTCTCTAAGGTTAGCAATTCTATTTTTAATATATGAGTTGTAGCAAATACATTATATCTTTAATTTTATCTTAACCTGCTTGTCTGCTGTTAGAAATGCCTTCAGGGAAGATTGAACTCCAGAAGTTCTCTTCCCAAGGGAATGGTGAACCATAAACCACTCTTACGGTGTTCTGGGACGAATTCAAGCTCTCTCATTAAGCTTTCTGGGCTTGTGTGAGAGCTGGCAACACCAGATGTCAATGTGGAAAAGCTGTTTTCCATCAACAAAATTTACCTAGACTACCTTTAGCATGAAGTGAAAGAGTGAGATGAGTTCCTGAACCTTAAGACTCTTCCATGAGTTTACAAAATCAGGCCAAGCAAATTTTGAAATGGTTGGGAGCTGCAGCAGAGGGTGAATGCAGCTGGGAGGGCATAATGTGCTTTTTTGTTGCTTTTGACTTCTGTGGTGCTTTTTGCTCTGACGAGCAAAACTTCCTTCTTCCTTACAGTTAGCAAAGGCATTTGTTTTGAAGCAGCGGTGTCAGTGTTGGTGTGGATGGGGATCAGGAGAGTAGAAGTCCAGAATAAAGAGAGGTAGACTTTGTAACTACTTACGATGTTCCTAATGTCTGTTTAACTTGTGAGCTGGCATGTGCCATGGAAGTAATGAACACTTCATGACTCCTGATGACCTGAGCTTTGATTCATGCTTGCAGAGGTGCCATGGGAACACCAAGAACTACACGCACCGCACAGCCCAGCTTGTTGCCTCCCTGTCTGAACTCTTTTCAGCTTTGATCTCTTTTGCCTTTCTCCATGTTTCCCACCAAAAAGGCTAATCTGCCCGACAAGTGGTTGTGTCTGACATGATAGCCAGCTGCCCTCTCCCTTCCCTTCTCCATGCAATATATACTAAACAGATTCTCATTATTGTTCCCTGGTAGCTAAGCAACCATGAAATGTCAGCTTGGCCTAAATAAATAAAAAAGGGATACATATCTTTGTAATATATTTATATCTACATACATGTAGTTACTGATATAACATACATACGTCTATACGTATGTATCTGTGAAATTTGACTAAATGTGAAAATACTTTGCAATTACCACCAGAGATTTTTGAAGCTTTTTGTTTAAGCATACCCATGCTCTTGTGATGGAAATATTATCACTACCTCCAAGTGACAAGTAAGCAAGCTATGGTATAAAGAAATAAAGTGACATTTCAAGGTCACAGAAATACCCAGCTGAAAATACAGGAACAGTTTCTGGAAAATGTGTGCATGAATATCCTGTACCAGATCCAAATCCTTCACCCCATTACTATTTCCAGTATTGCAAACAGCAGACTGGCGTCTCCCTGTCTTTTCTCCATGCATCTGCTCCTCTTTTCCTCTCTCATTTTGCTCACTCATTGCGTCTCTGTTGTTGGTCCCCAGATTCTTCCTATTGTTCCCCAGTGACTCTGTTCCCTTTCATCAGGTGTCCTTTTACTTCATATAGACACACTTCTCTTAGACACTCTCTGGCTCCTTGTTCTTCTTCCTTCACTGCAACGTCTCCTTTTTTCTCTTCGGCTCTCCATCAACCCTTTACCCACATATACAGACCTTGGCAAGCTGAAAAAAAGTGGTCATTCCAAGAGAAAATGGTGGTGTGTCCTTGGAGCTGGAAGTGGCTATAAGTTCCAGGGAAAAGTACTTCCCAAGCTGGAGGTGGAACATTCCTTTCAATGAGAATGAGAGGCAAAAGGATTACTTGGGAGGAAGAAAGAAAAGATACCAAATTTTGTTGCTCTCCTTAGCTCCTCTCCTTTCCAGAAGAGGAAGATTTCAGGAAGTTTCTCCCATGTGAAATGCATCTATGCAAATATTTGCGACGAGCCAGACATGAGTTCTTGCTCTGGCAGTGCAGGACTAGTACTTTAGTACTTCAGCCCCCGCCAAGGAATTTCATGATGTAAAAAAAGCCCTTTAGAGAGTTGTGGGCTCCTCTTGGCACCCTGCCTACCCTCTGGACATGGCCAGAGCATCTTTGTGCATTGACAGTCCCTTGTCACCATCCTGGGCCTTTCCCAATACCCAGTCTAAAATAAAGCTTGCCTCCCCTGTGAGTGCCTGGGAATTCCCAGGATCTGTCTGTGTCCTGCTAGTGTATGCTTCCTAGAGGCTTAATCAAAATACAGTTTGGATGCTGTTCAAGACCTGGGGCAAAACTGAGTCAGGCAAACATCAGATCTCAGTGGATGTCTTGAGCTCTTCCTTGGTTACCTAGAAAAGTATTCCTGTTTCTCAGGTTAAGGATCGCTGCATTGGGTTGCACTGAGAGAAACCAGATCCCTGGTCTAAACTAGGGACCGAGGGATGGTGAGTCCAGTTTTTTTCATCCACGTAATGTGCACCCAAATAATAGCAAGGGTATACATAAAACTGTATGCTTGGGGTCCTGAATTTTAGTTAGGGATGTGTTTATGCAGTCAAGAGGTTTGCTCTAACATCATAACTACAACAGCTTATCCTGTGTAAGCTGAGTGGGCTTAAAAGAGGAGTGGGAGGAAAAGAACTGCAGCAGAGCTGGAGGCAAAAAGGGCAGGAACAGCTACCTTAAAGCATGACTATTTTAAAGTTTCCTGACCCATGTGAGCACTGCTCCCCTTCCTTAGCCGAAAACATACATTCAAGGCTGTGCATCTGAACAGATCTTCCATCACCCACGACAATCTTCGGCAGGTCCATTGTAAGCCAGGGCAGAAACCAGGACAGATTTTCAGCTGGCTGCAGGGACCAAAGCTGCCAGCATCCTTTCAGGGCTGCTGCCAGAGCCCATTGCTGACAACATGCCAGCAGCAGGCTGACAGGACTCGGTGGGTGAACGTATAAGAGATGCAGTCTTCCCAGCAAGGCAAAACCTCACTGCCTCCAGCCCCCTGCCTCCCTCAAGGTGTTGTGGTTTCTCAGGGTGTTGTTTTCAAGGTGTTGTGCTGAGAGAGCAGCCTGCCCTCCCACCTCTGCTGGAGTAAGGGAACAAAAGCATATGCTGATCTTGAGAGCCTCTGAGAGCAGACCGGGCAGGGCCAGGGCACTGGCTGTCCTGTGATCATCCTGACCATCACGTTGTGAGCACAGCCCCCAGCACAGATTTAGCCTGTGCCAACTCACAGACAAAGCCTGACTCCAGCTCAGGGACGGCTTTGTCCAGGGACTCGTCCCAGGAGGTGTGAAGGGGTAGAAGAGGAGGGCAGCTATAGGGACATGAGCCACTCTGTGCTACTTGCCTTGCAAATGGGCCCTGGTCCATTTTAGCTCTTAGGATTGACTGAGCCAGCTGACCGCAAGTAGCAAAGGGCCAGGATAGGTGTAGAAATATTTCCTTTCTAGATCACAAGGGAAGGCAGATGAGCCTCATCCCTGTCTTGGCCAGTCAGGCTAGGTCACCCAATGATGTTAAATTGCTCAAAAAGAGAAGTAAATGGCTTTTACATGACGTTTCCTACAGTAATTCCTCTTTTGCCTTCTACAGGGAAAGATTCGGGGCAGCTGGTGTTGTAGCTCCATCTACCAGGAAGCAACGAGTCAGGCTCCACTGTCAGTCACAGATGGTGTAATTAATTCTTCTAGGTAGTGTAATTAGTCCATCCTATCAGCTACATATTTTCTCAGTCAAAATTATGCTAAAGCTAATAATACATAAAACACAGAAAACAAAAAAGAAACCCAAAAAAGGGGCAGCAATAATGGGAGGAGAAGGGATTAGAACAAAATTTACCAGTGTATAATTTTTTCTTGTTGTACATTTCCTCTTCCCTTCAGCTTCAAACACAATTCAGAACAACTGGTGAATGTAGCAAGCAGAATGAATACAAATTGGCTTACTTTAAATAGCAGCGTGTAGGACTTAGCCAAAGTCTGCTTTCAGATGCTGAGGCGAGATAAGGCATGGATCCTGCAACGAACCCTGTGCGAGCATTGTGTCAAGGCTGGGCTTCTGCAACGTGGTGAGCCCGAAAGTCTGGGCTGCAGGAAGGCAGTGAGAGGTGCAGTGTCCACTGCTGATGTGCGCTCTTCTTTGACTGGGGTCCCAGCAGGGCAGACCTGCTGGAAGGGCTGCATGGAAACCTGGGTATAACTCTCCTGCAACATGGTGTGGGGTGTGTTGTATGTCTCTGCTTCTGAGCAAGTAAGAGGTATCCGGGAGCGGTGGTCACAGGTTTGGGAGTTGGTCCTCAAAGTAGGGAAGGGGTAGGTTACCTGGGATGATGTCCATAAGAGAGATCTCATGGCCGTCCATGGGTGAGGGGCTGTAGCCCAGAAGACCCTTGCAGGCTTGTTTCCTTTCCAGCTCAGAAGTTAGTGCAGGGCAGCTGTCTCAAATGGAGTTTGGCTTGTGGTAATAAAGAACCACCCCAAAATGTAGCTGCTGTGGGAATTTCCTTAGGGCTCAGATTTGAGGATTAAGCCTAGAGATGGGAAATACAGAAACTGCTGGGTGAAACCTTCCTCCACCATGACATGCATCACTTCCCCAGAGGTCAGGCAGGTGGGAGAGGAGGTGATAACTTCCCCAAGCAAGCTGGAAAAGGGGCCTGTGGGGCTCTGCAGTGAGCTCAGCCTGTTGTCATGTCACCCCCTCTCCTCCCGAGCTGTTTTGGCCTCCCCAGCTTGTCCAAAGCATCCCATGGACTTGCAGTGCCCAGCTGGGGAGAGGATGGAGGGGGATTGTGTGTGGGGATGGACGTGCTGTAGCTCAGTTGGGGAGGACTTCTGTGAGCAGGACGCGTCTGGCTCTCTGTGGTGGGAGGAAGGGCAGTGAGTGAGTTTGCAAAGAAAACTGGTGCTGAGAACATGGAGCTATTTTGGGCAGAAGAGAAGATTCAAAGCAGACTGCACGAGTCAGTCTCAGTAATGAGAGGCTTCTGAGCATGGTCGGTCTCTGTAATCAGTCCTGTGTGAGCTCTCCAGGGCCGGGCAGGCTCACAAATGTCCTGTGGTGGCCATGGCTCCAGCGTGGAGGCTAACGTGTTGCTTCAGAGCGTCCTGAGCTTGCAGTGCTCCTGGCCTGGGGTGGCTCCATAAGCCCAATGCCCCACGGCACCTGCGTGCCTCAGCCTCGCTGCTGAGTGACCCCACTGCAAAAGGAGAGGGGGAGCTGGCTGAGTCCCTGTGAGCGCAGAGAGCCTGTTTCCCTGGAGATGGAGTTATCTCTTTCTAAGAGTGGATTTAGCCCAGATGGGAAAAAAAAATGCTGAGCGGGAACAAAGTCCTTTTTTTAGAGCTTGAGGAGGCACAGCCTTCCCTAGTGCTGACCCCCAAGTCTCTGAGAGCATTCTCTCCTCTGGGAAGAGGTGGCGGGGCAGCCTGGCTGTTCCCCCTGATCCTGAGCCTGGCACCAGCAGCGATGGCTGCAGCATGGTGTGTTCTGGGAGAGGGTGCAGGGCTCTGGCTCATGACGGGGGTTGTCCCCTGGGGAGCATCTGCTGTCACACCTTCCAGTCCTCCCTTCAGCGCCTCCAGTTCAACCAGCTGAAACTCAGCTATGGCGGTGTCACTTGCTGTACCTCAGTGGGCATGGTGAGGGCTGCCTCATGGCTACCCTTTGACAGAGCACTTTGTCCTGCCTGGTAAGAGGCAGCTCAGGTTCAGCTCCTGCACAGCAAATGGCAAAGCCTTTTGGTCACAGCCAAGCTGGTGCAGAGCTTCTGACACACAGGTCAAAGCCCACTGATCTACAGCGTGGCTCAAGGGACATCTGGATGGGTCCCTCACCCCATGAGAGTTGGTCATGGCTTCCCAGGAAGGCTGCAGTGCAGGAGAGACTTTGCTGTCCACAAACTGGTCTTTGTCCCTTGGAAACTCAAGTAGGTTCGGGCACCACACCTGCCCCTTATTCTCCCTGACAATTTAGTTTCTGTCTTTCTCATCTCATTTTGCTTCAACATTTCTCCTAACACCCCCCATCCATCCGTCTCTCTTGTTGCTAGGTGAAAAACTCAGAGCAGCAGCCATGGAAGCTGACTCATGGCCCATACATGGGGAATGGAGACACTAAGTATTGCCTAGTGCCCAAGCGAGCTGCTGTCAAGCCCTGACGGGCTGTAATTGCCCTGAGCAGCCTCACCTGGGACCCCCACCCACGCACCCACTCTGCTCTTTGACCTGGGAGCACTATATAGCCTCAGCCTTGCTCTGTGTCTGAGCTGTGTAGAGAGGAGGTCTAGTCTCAGCTTTAGTGCATCTGGACTTGATTTGGGGTGTTGGATGATTGTGCTGGCCTTGTTCGGGTGCTGTGGGGCTCTGCCTGTGTTGATGACAGCATGGTCCTGCAGTCTCCATCTTCTCTTGGTTTTCCTAGTTGAGCAGCCTGCACCTTCTGCTCCCTGAGAGCCTGAAGAAAAGTAGAGGTCTTGGGAGATACTTGGGTCTTGTCTTGGGAATTTCCCTAAAATGATGCAGTTTCCTTGTCTTCATCACAAGTACTTTTCTGGGCATTATTGGAAGCAGCACTGGTACTCCTTTGGCTTTCCTTAAGCCAATGCAAGTATGTTCATGTACCAAACTGTGGCTACATGGAAAAGGTTGCTTAGCTTCTCCCTGGAGACCAAAAACTCAGTATAGTTATGAGCCTCCTACTATTTTTCTGGTAATCTTGTTCTTGCTAATTCTGGGTTGCTGTCCTTTAATGCTAGTGACCTGAAAACTTTCTGCAGCAACACGGTTAAGATTCCACCTTGTACCGTATTTCTCCCACAACAGGGTGGTACAAGGCATCCCATTCACCCTGTGACAGTGAGTACAAGTGAGCGTGAAGAGATGGGACAGGGGACACTGTTATGCTGAGCATTTCCAGCAGAAATATGCAAGGCAGAGTGTGAGGGCATTATAGCCAGGAAAAAATGGAATTTAAAACTCTTTTCAGATCTTTCTTGTTTTACTGAGTTAAGTATGCAGTGACTTATAGTATCCATGGTAATCTTCATTCACGTTGTTAAAGAAGACCTGATCACCAATTAGGCTAGCATGGCAATTTTTCTCTTTGGTATGTAACAGCAGGTGTTTAGGGTGCTGAATCTGTCCAAGTTTTACATATCTGTAGAAGGCTGGTGTGACAACTAGCCACCAGCTCTGGAGTTGTCAGCCCGGCTTACTGAAATTATTGGAGAGAATGCAGGGACTTATAGGTCTCTATTATAGCTTTCTACTCCTGATCTCATCCAAGTATTAAGGGTGCTTGAAATTCATATCTTAAGTCCTCCTAGAGTACAGGACCAAAGGCTTGATTTGGAGGCAGGTTAATTTGGCAGAATAATTGCTCTTCTTAGGATCACGAGAGGAGAAATCAATTTATATATGTAATTTTGGGGCTTTGTCATGACTACTCATTGAACAGGACAGGAGCTCGTTATATGCTGTTGAAGCAGCCTGGGCAGAACTCAGAGGGATTTGCACCAGGATCAAAGAATAGACTGCTTTAGGGTCTTGCCCCACTCTGGGAAGGGCAGTGCTAAAATGGCCAGGGTATATCGGGTCACATTGTGTAGTGGCTGGGGTAGAGTGCTGAGAGTAAGACCAAAAAACAGATTAATTTAGGGAGGGAAGGGCAGTTCACTGTCAGCATAGTGTAGAGATCTTACCTGAGGTGTGTTGCGCTGTATGCTGTCTTCTTTCCCATGTGTGGTTCTCCTGTTGGGGTCCATGGGGGTCCCATATGTTGACTGCAGCTTCTAAAATGGGCCAGACCTTGAGTGTTCGTCAGCTGTGTAGATGAGGACAGGATCTGCTCCTTGCTATGAAAAGGGACTTTAATTTGGCTCTTCCATGAGGTCCGATATTGTGACGTATTCACATTTTACATCAATAAAATGAAGTCTCTGTTCCCTCTCTTACTTATGTGTATAGTGTGCTGTTTGAAATAGTAGATATTTTTAATGTTTCAATAGCTTTTTTATTAAAAGAAAATGGAAATGGAAACCACATTTCTTAAGTGAATTTTATCTCTATGGCAGTTCCAGCGATTCAGATCTGTGTCAGTGCCAGTTTATTGCAGTCTATTTTCTCCTCAGTGAGCATCTGCTTAACAGTTCGGTGCAGATACAGACAGATAGGAACATTCTAGCACGCACCTAACTCCACCCTGGGGCATGGCAGAAGTTACTTAGGGTACTAATTCATCTTTTTTTAAAGAAAAAAGATTTTGCTCCAGCGAGATGTTTTGTCCATTGGACAGGTTAGAGTGATCTTGCAATAACAGAAAGTGAGGATTGTGCTCTCCCTCCTCCTGTTATTTTCCTTAACTCTTTTTTTCCTAGCAGCAGTATTTAGAACAAGTTGTTGTATTAATCTTATACTAATCTTTGTATGCTTTACCCTGGTCTACATATCATAGGTCTTGTGTTGTAATGTAACCTAACTGCTATGACCTATTGTGACAAGTTGCAGAGCAATAAGCCATGAAGCTCCCTCAACTCATGTTTTTCCCCTTTCTCTTTTTCCTCATTGACTACAGGATTAAATTACTTTTTTAAGGTTTATTCACTCTCAGATCAAGAAACAGATCTTAGTATCAGGTGGAAAATAAGTGCACGATTGAAAGTAAAGTCCTCTTGTCTGTTTGTAGACTTGTTTAAGAAATACCACTTTGGTTAAGCAGAGCATGGAAACAGATATAATTATCCATGCTATCTAGACTGGAAAGAGTGCTGCGAGGGAGGAGGAGGATGGCTTCCTGCTCCAGTAAAGGCAGGGCGGTTTCCCACAGTGGAAGAGCTGTCCTTGCTGCTGAGCGGTGCCCAGTCAGCCATAGACTCGTGGAGCAAAATGAGGCCAAGGTTCTTTAAACAATAAAGTACAGAATAAGACTCTTGTGTTCTTACCTTTATGCTCCTAAAAAACCCAAGAAGCTGCTTTCTGAAACGTCCCTCTGTCAACAGGCTTTGTCTCAGCAGTGCTCCTGGAAGGGAAGGATCCGGTTGTAAGGGTCCCGCTGCAGGATTGGGATACCACTGAAGTGACCTCCTACGTCACTGGGCTCAGTCCCCCCACTTTGACAGGCCCTACCTTATACAGGCACACAGGTAGGTACTTGCTGAAGGCCATGCTGTTTCTGGCATGCATATCCTTACCTATAGGGGTGCTTGCAGAGCTGGAGCTGGCGTACTTGGTGGGGAAACAGGGATGTGTCCAGAGCAAATGGACCCATTTGCTGTCAAACAAACAAAAACTGTTTTGCCAAATAAGGTGTTCAGACTTCCAACTGGAAAAACATCAACTCTCCAACATGTACTTCAGATAGAAGATTTCAAAGTAATTTTCAGGATTCCTACTGCTGTCTCTCGATCTCAGCTCAATGAAGGGAGCTGGCTGTCTCTCCCACGAGAGACCATTGCAGCAACACAGCATTGTACTTGCCAGCAGAAGATCTGGCTACTGGAGCTGCATGATGAGGCAGGGGAATATCACATGGGTGACTTTAGGTCTGTTCTTGGCAGCACCAAGGGCAGCCAGGCCAAGGTTTTCTGCTGTACCTTGTTTTTTGTTTTTTTTTTTTTTTTTTATTCCCTAAGCCTTATTTTACTCTGTAGTTTTTGCTACTGATCCTTGTCACAGCAGTGGGAAGCAGGAGGGAGTTTACTCAGGTTTCAGAGCTCCCCATCCTCCCACCTTAGTCAGCTGTGTCTCTTCCTGTCAGACAAGCGAGATACCTGTGCCACCACCCTGGTGCTGGTGCAGTCCTGACCTTGAGGGTGGTCCTTCGAGGTCACCCGCCTCTGGCTTCTGATGGAGCATTGCCCACGCTGCTCTCTGCTTCTTTAGGCATATAAGAGAGTCTTGGAAAGGCTGCCACTCTCCTCTCTGCCAAAGGTGTGGTAAAACTGTCTGCAAGAGTCATGAGGCTAGAAATACCTCTGGAGAGGGGAACCAGTGCTGGTGAGGATGGAGTGGTGTCCCCACACCAGAAGAGCAGCCCTCAGCACATGTGTCTGGGGACAGGGACCCCTCTGGGAGTCAGTGGCTGATTCTCCCAGGTGTGCTAGAAAAAGCTTTGAGAGAAAGTAATGTCACCTGCAGAGCCTTTAGATAGAACTCACTCCACGCTGACTAGTAGTGGGAGACTGGTGTAGGGAGAGGCTCTCATGGAAAGTGTGTGGAAACCCAGCCTCTGAGCATCTCTGGCTGAGACTCCCGCTCCTTTACAGCGAGAAAAGTCTTTTAGCTCCTCGTGTCCCTGTGACCTTGGTTTGGCACGGAGTGAATACAAAGCGAGGAGCAGCTTAGTGCTCAGAAGTGTAGCTAGCTAACTACAGCTGTCTTAGATCACCCTTCTGCAAGATCTACAGATTGCAAGGCAGGAATGGGGGTGGGGGGAGAGGATTTAGTCAGCTGATGAGCCTGGCTTCTCTGTCTCTTTTAAGAAAGCGGATTTATTGGTATTAAACATGTCTCTCTTAATGTGGGTGATTTAAAATGGAAATTGCCTTTGAAAGGGGATTTCCTATTAACTAGCTGGGAAGGAAAAATAGGATAATACCATTATCCCCATACAGGGCCCATAGATGAGATGCTGGAACAGAATGATCTGGTTAACTGCTGCTTCTTCAGAAATGATAGCTTCTCTGTAAGAGTGAGCCTTGCTCAAATTCCTCTGTGAGGAATGGTTGTATAGATGCTTCCATAAAGTTATTTTTATGGAAAAAGCAGCAATGTTACTGGGTCCTTTGGGGTTCAGGTAAGAACCTACTAAGGATGAATTCTGAGGGCAGGATCAGGAGTGTGCTCAGCTCTTCCGTGTGTTATATTTGAGGCCAGATGGAGACACAGACACTGGAAGACTGGACGGAGGATTCACATTTGTTACCATGCAGGTAATGCCAATCAAAACTTGGTTTAGTTAATGATCTTAACGAGAAAAAGAAAACCTTGTCTATACCCAAATTTCCACTAGTTTAATCCAGGTTGGCCCAGTTATCAATCTGGCTATTCAGCCCCTTTATGTGGAAGAATTGATATACTTATTCTGAACACTTTTGGTCTGCTTTGATTAAAATGACACTGTGCAAGGGGATGTCTGTACAGCTAAAGGAGATGGAGGTGGATATACATAAGCTAGGACTGGACAGACCAAATCCAGAATTCATATCAGCAGGCTTCTGCACCTGGGCTGATTAATGGCAGAGCAATACCACATTAGCATCGTTATAGGTCACAATTAGGATTTTTTAATCCAGTGTACTGTATCATGGAGCAGTATACACATGCCCTGTCAAGCCTAACACGTAATTTGGGGACCAAGTCCTTTCAAGTCCCTCAGTCAGGACACAAGGCAACATGTATTGGAAAGAAGCAACCCCTTGATTAGGTTGAAAATCCTTTGCTTTCATTAGCAAACCTGTTGGAACTAAATGATCTTCAAGGTCCCTTTCAACTCTAACCATTCTATGATTCATTGGTGGCGTCTGTGGGTAAGGAACAGGTCTTTTTGCAGCCTCATTCCTCATTGCCCTCCTTGGTTGTGCAGATGCCACTTGATGCTCGTGGCAAGGAGATCTTTGTTTTCCTAGTGGGGGCTGGGACTTGGGCTGTGTGTTATGTGACATGATGTGAAACACAAATAGCTCCAAGAGAAGACAGTTTTCTGCCATGGCCCTGCTGAAAAGCTCCTTTTAAAACTGTGCCTGGTGCTCAGAGCTTGTGGCCTTGAACAAGACAGAGCCTTCCTCTAAGCCTTCTGTTCTTAGACAGTCAACTTGGAGCAAACCAAGGTTTTTTCTGGGTGATCCCAGCCCCTAATGGTGACATGCCTGGTAAAAACAGCGTGTCTAAAGTGTCCTTTAGCTGTCTGGGCCACCTGTACCAGACAGACAGTGCGAGCATGTGAGCCCCTGAGCTCTGTCTTCTCCTGAGGTGGTTTCTGAGATTGCCCAAGGCAACCTGGGGAGCCTCTTTCTCAGGCTGTGCTCAGTACAGACAGCACACGGCTCACCCTGAGATCTCTACCTCCTCTGAACTCAGCTGATTGCAGGCAGCAGGGCCAAGCCTTCAATTTCTCCTGAGTGCCATGAATGCCTTCCAAGAGTTTACTACCTGACACTTGCTCACGGTATTTGCTTAAAAATTCCAAGACAGTGAAGCCCAGACAGGACCTTCTGCCTCCAGCTCTCTTGTATAGGAAGCTAAGTGATGGTGAGAGAAGGGATTTGGCATTTGGGAGTCACTGGAGGTGCTGTGACTGTCTCCTTAAAAAGAGCAGAAGAGACAGATGGAAGAAAGAGCAGGGAGGGGCTACAGCAAATAGTCACTTGTGGATCTTGCTGCTGTGTGTTTGTCTCCTGCCATTGTGGTTTTCCTCCCCTGGGGAGCCCGTTCCAAAAGTGCGCTAGAGAAACTGGGTTCTGCCTACCCAGTGACTGGGGTGTCTGGTTGAACCACCCTTCTCTGCAGGGGGATCATGCCATTGCATCTGCTGAGGGTCTGCAGGGACCAGGTGTGTTTCCGAAGGCAGATAAAAATATTTTGCTTCTGTTTGAAAGACTGGGGTGGCGCTGGAGGACATGGAGCAGTGTCCTGACCACCTGCAGTGTATGACCACCAAGTCTAGGGGGAAGAGAAAAGGAGTAAGACAGAAGACTGGTGATCCATGCAAGACAAGGAAGTGCTTGGTACCTGTATGAAGGCCATTCCTGCTTGGACTTCCTTGGCCTCTCTGCTTGCATGTACTGTGAGTAACTGTTGATCAGTTGTGGGCACATTGGCTGCTTGGAAATGGCATGACTGCCTGGGCTGGTGCTCTTGGTCGATAAGCGAAGAGAAGAGGATGGACCTGAGTAGATCCTAGCTATGGCTGGATGGAAGAACTGCTGAGAGACAAAATGGTGGCAGGCTTTTGAGCTGGTCTGCGATGGGTTGCTTGATCTGCTGTGGTTGGTTGCTTGGAGGATTTGTGTTGCTTGGCAACCTTGTTGTCACAATTCAGCTGGTGATATCCAAGGAGGGGACACTTTTGAGGACACTGCTACTGGAAGGCAAAAGGGGAGCTAGCGGAGGAGAGCAAGTACAATAACCATGGTGGTCCATACTGGTTGTGCTTTGCTTAGGGCTGTATGATGGAACAAGTACTGGGTCTGGTTATGGCTCTGTGTGTAGTCTCTCATGGGTTTGGTGGGGATAAGGTGCTGGTGAGCATCTTGATGCTGTGTAGGGATGTGGCCAGAGCAGTTGATGAGGAGGCTGGGCACCCTGTCTTGATACTGGCTGGGGTATTGAAGAGATATATGGGGCGTGAGGGTCTGGGGACCCTGGAGCATGCCTTCCTGTGACCTTTTGAAGGCATTCTGGTAAACATGGGGTCTATAGTCTTTCCATCCAACATGAGCTCTCTCAGAAATCCCAGCTCAAAGACCCTGCAAATTTGACTGAGGATAGGAAAGCAATGGGACAGGTTGCCCAGAGAGGCTGTGCAGTCTCCATCCTTGGATATTTTCAAGACCCAATTGGTTAAAGCCCTGACCAACCTGATCTGAACTCACAGCTGACCCTGTTTTGAGCAGGAGGTTGGACTAGAGCCTCCTGAGGTCCCACCCAAGCAAATTATCCTATGATCCCATGACTCCCCGATGGTGAGGAGTGGCTGCTGTTCCTCTGTCACTGTGCTCTAAGACGCCCACAGAGCCAAGCACTTCAGGTCAGTATAGCACCTCTGCAGTTTCCAAGCCATCAAGAGAAGTTTGAAAAATAAAAGCGTCACAGATGCCATGACAGTCAGATATGCACTTAACAGTGAAGCCAATTGTTCCTATTCACCCCCCTGAAGGAGATTACACTCCTTTCTTTGCAGCACACTGAGACACCAAGCAGTTCTGACCTCTGTCGGACTTCAAAAGAAAGAACAGATTTTTAAGGAGCCAGTCCTTTCTGATGAAAACTCTGAAATTGGTCTTTTGAGCAGTAACTCCAGGGGACATTTATCATCTGTACATATGCTAGATGCTTGCAATCATAGAGCTTGAGGCCTACCATTATTACCTGAGATTGTGTGATTAGTTATTTCAATTCTATTCAGCTGAGCTACGGCTGCTGGTAGCAGCACAGAAGAGTAATGCAGATCCCGGTGACAGTTCAGGGGGGATGGGGCTGTCACCAGCCTGGTATTGCTGTTCTGTGGCCCAGGAGGTTATCCAGTATCAGTGGCCTTGCCCTGCTGTTTCCACTGAGCAAAGAAACTGTCTGTACAACTGAGTGTATCTTTTGTGTGAGCCTGTTTATTTACAGATGGTGTACCTAAGGACTTGCTTCCCAGAGTACTGTAGAAGCAGATGATAACAGCCAGTTTCCTTGCTCACAATTTCCGTGGTTGCCTTACCAGTCAGCCCTGAAGGCAGGAGATACCTAACTCTGCTCCATGTCGGCGTCATGTTCAAGTGCACCAGCGCCTCTCAGAAAAGCTGTCCTTTCAGAGCACTGGATTGCAAAGTGGTGGTTTCATGTGTAGTGGAGACCTACTCAAGACCAGCCTGCCTCCAGATCCTGGTGACCAGAATGGTCGACTTGGGTCTAGCACCCTGTCGCAAATATGGCCATTTCATATGGGGACTCCTGCAGTTACTTGTGCAGTCCTCCTCACTCTTTCTTTGGAGATTTACATGTTTGGAACAATGGTAGTTGAAGCCATACTTTCTCTGTGGCAGTTATGGTCCCTTAGTCTTTCCTTAGTATGCTCAGAGAGGAAAAATACTCAGTTTGCGTTTTTGGGGGATAAAGGTTGAGGGAGACACAGTGGGAACCACCTGAGGAACAGAGAAGAGCTTGAACTCACCTGCTAAGTTTGTGCTGCCTGGATGCCTGCACCCAGGCCTTGTATGACCCCTGTTGTCTTCTCCTATTGCATGTTTTTGGTCAGGGTTCCTTTGTGCATGGACTGCTGGCTTTTCTTCTGGTGAGGACCTGGATCAGCTGCAAGGCCTTTTTCAGAGGGACCCAGTATATCTGGAAACAGAGAAAAAGCAGTTCTGGCCCCATTGTTTGTTGGGAGATACTTACATTTTTGCTTGACTGCAACTGTCTGTCTGATCCCTGTCTCTCTGCTGTAGAGCATCATTTCTGGGAGGCAGGGACCAACTCTCCATGGGCCCATGCTGTTCTCTGCCCCTGGGAAGGTCAGCAGCAGCAGGTACAAGGGGCTTGTACACATGTGAAGCTATTCGGACATGCTGTGCTGTGAGCTTGCACACATCTCAGACTGTCAGCATACAGCCTTTAAGGCCAAGGGTGCAGAAGGACAGCTGTCGGCTTCTGTCGATGGGTAGCAGATGAGTTTGAGGCAAAGTTCATCACTGAGATTGTCATAGGCACTGTCATGGTGGACACTTTTAAGCCTCTCTCTTCCTCTCTCTGCATCCCCTGAGGTGCCACAAGGAACAATGTAACTGAGACACAGACCTCCTCTGATGGTTCTGAAGACAAAAATATGTGGGAAAGGTGGCATTAGTGATATCCCCTTTTTCCTGTGCTTTTTCTTCATTAGGTCATGGACTGTCCCTTGTGCCATCTGTGCCACTGGGACAGTGTCCTCTGCAGAGGCTGTGCTCCAACAGCAAAGCTGTTAGCTGGCCAAGGCAAGAAGATGGGGGGCCTATGGAAGTTGAGTCATGCGAGAGACACAGATCAGTTCATGAGAAAAAAAATGAACAATTCCTTCAGGTAGCATGAAAACACATGGCCATCCTTGACCTAGAATAAGGACATCACCAGCAAGGACAAAACAGCCTGCAGGCTTGCTCTTTGTCAGCACGAGAAAGCCTGGTAGCACAGCAAGCGCAGAGTTCCAACTTCTGACCGACACAGGGGCTGGAGCAGAGATTCTCAGCTGCTCTTTTGCCAGGGGAACAAGCCACAGCTCCACAGGAGCTTTATATGCTTGAGTCTAAAGGGCACAACGAAGGACAAATGGCCTTGTAAAACCAAGCAACGCAACAGCATAAATACAGGGGAATGGCATGAAAAGAGCACAGAATATAATCACAGATTTCCCCCTTCTCAGGCTAACCTGTTTATGAGGGCCAGAGGAAGCCAAAATTTTCACTGTGAGCCACTTTGAGCTGTCCTTCCAAATAAATGTTGCCTTGCTCTAATGCCCGGCCTCTGTCCTTGGACTGGGAGAATTGCCAGAGTGTGGCCAAAGCTCTAGGTGAACATTTTCTAAAGATGATGAGGGGAGAGGGACAGAACAGCATGTGCTTTTCTGAATTCAGTGCTTGGTAAGCGATGAGGAATAGGCATACCCCGTGCATGAGGAGGGTTCATGCTTTCCATTTTCCCCACTGCCGGGCCGTAGAAACACAATCAGCACTTGGGTCCTGGCAGCAGTAACACACCGGGGAAGAGGGCAAACTTGCAGGCTTGCTGGAGGATGGAGGCTGGTCAGCTGCAGCCAGACCTCACTCTTGTTGAGTTGATAATCACTGTGGAGGTGAAAGAGAGCTCATATTTGAGTAAGGCCTGGTCTTGGGATCAGGTTTACAGCTGATGTATGGCAAAAAAAATAGCCAGGGCATGAGACAAGTCTGTAGGTAGTACATGCAATCACGATGCTGAGGCTTGAGTTTGAGTTGCACCTAACGTGAGAGCAAAAATAGGCTGCTGGGCATCAAAGCAGTTGAGGTGAATGTCCTCCATTTCAATTTGATGGTAGATTAAAAGAGGCGGATGAGGCGTACCAGAGGTATTTTGCTTATTGCCTCTTCCTAGATGTCTAAGTAAGGGGATGTCTAAGGAAAGGAGAGAAGAAGGTGGCAGTTTTCTTTAGAATATAGAGCAATCTGACAGAAATCTTAATGCTTCTTCCAGCCGGAGGGCTGAACTATTGAGTCAGCTGGCTCACTTGCAAACAGCTCAGGCAAAGGAAATCTATCTCCATCTCCATAAAGTAATTTGCCAAGGGTAGGTATTTTTTTCAGGAAGGCGTGGTGGTAATGGGGCAGCACGATAACCTCAGTTCCTGGGGGTAGATATTCTCTCCCCGCTCTGTGAATATTCAGGTTTAGCACATGCTTTTTCATGTTTTCAATTAATGAGACTACTAAATAAACCATCACAGGAGCAGGTGACCCTGATCCTGCCGGTGCTCAACTGACCATGGACACAGTGGTTTTCAGAACTACTTTTAAGATCATTAACATCTCTCTTCCATTTGCCCCTGGGCAAGGAGCTATCTCGGGGACCACAGCTGCGTGCGAACTGAGATAATTTTTCACTTTAAAATGTGTCTACAGGAAACATTTGTCTTAAATTAGATGGTCAATACAAATGTGCAACAAATGCTGGACTGAGCACCTAACCCAAACCCTGTGGGAACATCCCCAGCTCTTGGCTCGCTGGTGAAATAATTCTTACTTGTATTTTGAAGGATGCTTTTAGACCCACAACTCTGTGTTAGAAAAGTGATCTGCTTTTCTAACGTCATGCAGCTCCTTGTTCAGAATCCTTGTCAGTAAGAATAATATTTTCCTTTGCTACCATTTCTCCCCCTGCACCCGCTCAGCGAGTTATTTGCAATACCATCTGCTTCACCTGAAGGAGGAATGAGAGGAACCGCGAGAGACTCAGTGCTGTTATCAACCCCGAGTTTTTCTGAAAAAAAGCTGGGTCTGTTAGAAGGTCGTGAGCGATGGGGCTTGCCAGAACTGCTGCACCAGCAGGGAGCCTGGCTGATGACACTGACCAGTGCCTCCGCTTTGCCACGTTGCCATTATGGTGAATCCCCTCACTGGATATGCCCCACTCCACATGTACGTGTGTGTATTAAGTGGTGTCAGAAGTTCTGACAGAGCTTGCAGGTGAAGGAGGACATGGGAGGTGGGTGGGATTTCATCTTTGCTTTGTGTACATTGTTTCCCTGTGTTAAGGACTGAAAGGAATCCACGGAGAAAAGATAGGAACCATGTGAGGAAACAAGTAGTGATGCTTTGGTGGCAGTGTTCTTGGGTTATAAGGTGTTTAAATAAAAAACACGTTCTTTGGGAGAAAACCAAGTATTTGTGTACACTGCTGCTGCCAGCTTTTGCCTCAGTGGTGACATGTATATTTTTCAGAGGGAAGGATTTATTTTTTACCCGCAGTAACTTAATGTTCTGAGTGAGTTTATAATAGCACTGATTAACTGGTAGCATTTAGTTTGAGTGAAATATCAGCTCTGATGTCTGTACTTCTCTTTGCTCCAGACACTTTTATCAGTCTTGGAGCTGTCTAACTTTACTTATTCCTTCCACAGGAGGTGGTTCATGTTGTAGCAAAGTCCCATTGAACAAGCATTAAGGATTTGAGGCTGCATAAGTGAAGGTGAGGTATTCTGGGTAGCCTGAAGAAATCTGTGGAACAGTAAGTGAAAAGCTCGATATGTCCCACTGCTTCGTCTAGATGCCATTTGAATGGAATAGGACTTGCCTGCTACTTAACTAGCATGTAGCCTTCTGTGTAAGAAAAATAAATGTGCTTATTTATGGTGGCACCGATATTGTAGTACTTTGACCCGACTATAACGTACAGAGCAAAGAAGTGGCATGTTATTAACTATTCTATTATCTACAACAAAGCAAGACAAAAGGTGAAAAGCAGGGAGTTTAGGCGACTGAATCTTATTGCCCTGTGTTTTTGTAGCGGGGAGGTTTCCCTGTTAATGTTGGGAGCTGGGAAGCTAAGTTTCTTGGAATGCGACTAGCTGAGCTTTTGCCTTGGATATTGTGTTTAAGACGAGACTGGGTGGGTAAGAGCCGCGGTATCTGATCCCTCAGGGTGTGTGCAGCAGCTCTCAGTAGCGTGAGCAGTAAGCTAGGTAATTGGTGTGTTGGTTCTCATCCAATAATAATTTATTTCCTGGGAGCAACTTCAAAGCTTAATCCTAGAATTAAATCCCCTATTCCTCCTTGGGATTTTAATTTAGTTTTGAATGCTCTGATGGATCCTCTGCTAGAACATAGAAGACGGCTTTCAGACATAAGGGCGATTTTCCTGGCTGCTGTATGCCCTGTACGGAGAATAGGTGAACGCAGGCGCTTTCTCGAAGAGACTCTTCTTTAGCTTTTCATCACGATAAGCTGGCAAAAGCTACACCTTATCTCTTACTGAAAGCGGTTTTCCAGTTTCCTTTAAACCATGAAGGCAATATGCCTAATCCATTTTGCAGCTCCTCCAGTAAAGAGAGGAAAGAGTGTCATCACTTAAATCTGGACAGAACCAATAAGGTTTTCATCGAGCAGAAAGTTGATTTTAGAAAAAAACCCAGATAATCTGTTTGTCTCGTTAGGGTTGGAACAGGATGGAGATGACTCCCTGGAGGGCTATGGTTTCCCATTCATTCAAGTGTATCAGGCCTTGTTAAGACCAGCGAGGTGGGACAAAATCTCCAGCCACTGGAATGATCGTTGCACCCCAGAGGTGGAGGAGAAAAGCTTCTTTCTCAGAGTGGTGCAAGGCAGTGCTTCAGCCTTTCCTTCGTGCTTCTGAATGGCACGTGAAGAGGGATGGCATATATGGCTAATGTTTGTACCGTGCTTTGATGATATAGAATACAGCATCTGATGATAATTACTACTTATTATTAGATATAGTGGCTTTTGACAGGTAGGTTCTTCAGTCTGGGTGTGCTATAGGTAGGGCAGCCATATATCATCTTAAAAAAGTGACAGTGTCAGTTTGAGATCGTCTGTGCTTTTGCAGTTTAAAAATAACACATTTCCATTTGAAAGAAAGAACTCCACAGTTTCTTAGTTTAATGTGTATGTATTTCACGTATAAATGACCATCCAGGAAAACCAATTTCAGTAAGCCTGACATTCCATACTCAAAAGAATAAAACAAGTGTATAAAGACACAGAGAAAGCTATTTCTCCTTTAATCTACTTCACACTTTTTTTGATTCTGCATGACAAAAAACCAGCCCGTTAGTTGTTTAGGATTTTGGGGGACAGACTGACCATGGCAGAGACAGTAGGGGATACTGCAATTATTGCGACAGAAAATGATGAGAGCTCAGCTAAGTGTCCTGGTATGACAGCTGAGAGAACATGTTTATCAGTTCAAAGCAAATGCAGCTGTGCTCACAATTCTCTTCTGCAGGGCTGCTGGCAGGATGAGTGTCCTCTGAGATAGCAAACAAATCGAGTGGTCTCCTTGTGTTCAGGTGTCTTTGCAAGAGACTTAGTAGAAATCCTCCCCCAGTGGCTTCTGGCTCAGTCCAGCTCTGGCATGTCTTGGTCCTGAGCCATGTGCAAAAGAAAGGATAAAAGGTTTCATGACAAAATTCAGCAGAGTCCTTCAGCCAGGTGGTTGTCTCACTGTCATGTTTGTGTGCTCCTTTCTCTGTTTGCTTTCCCTTTAATTATCTGATAAAATTTCTTCATGCTGTTCTTTACGCAGCAGGACGTGGCATCCTTGCTTGTGGACCTGTGTGGCCAATGTTGTGGTGATCTTCCAAAAACATCATACCAGGACTTCGAGCAGTGTCTCAGACAGTGGGAAGATCTGGGACATGGGCATAGGGGTATTTGGCCACTTTGTGATCAGATTGGCTGGGTGAAGCACAGGGCACTGTATAAAAGCAGCTGGAGACTCGGTTACCAGGCTCTGCAGCCCCTATGCAAACACCCAAAGGAATGCTATGATGAAAAACCTTTTTATGGTGTGAATTATCCGGAGCAATCGATCCATTTAATTGATTATAAGGACTTGCTCTTCATAGACATCATAGCTTTTCTTACACTGATGCAACTGCGTCTGTCTTTGTGCAGGTAACCTATGACTTGCCGGTCTTTTCCCTTAGCTGCAGACCCCATTTATCTAGGGACATACCGCACTGGAAGCGGGCTCTGATTTTATGAAGTCAGCAGGGCATTTACTAAGGGTTAAACATACAGTAGGTCCTTCAGTCCCTGTCAGTGCTGGCAGATGCTGTTCTGTGGTGGCAGAATGGCTCTGCTGCTCCGCATCCTCCCCAACACTGCCACTGCCAGATCCAGCCCTGGTTGCTTTTGATATAAGAACTTTTGTCCACATTCTTTCATCTTAGGCAGGACAAGAATAATACAGCCATTAATTTATAGTAAGCATGGACACATTTAAAATAAATCCCTCAATTTGTCTTACAAATAACATTTAAGTGTTTTTGAATTGAAGAGATGTTTGAAAAACCAATTTCCTGTCAGAGATGCTATTTGTTTCATTTTATGCAGTTCATTCATCTTGGTTGATTGGAGAAAAAATAAAAGCCAACCCCAGCTAGTGAGAGTAAACCCTGTCATAGCACTATGCTGCTGGAGATTTTGTAACAATTTTTATTTGGAGCCTACCTCCACACCCATTATTTACAATAAATATTACATCTTAATGTAAAAGTAATTTGAGGGTTAGATGCTGTGCAGAATCTCAAGAAGAAGATAATTCTGAAGCAACCGGCATTCTTCTGTGCCCAATTTCAAACTTGTAAGTTTCTTTGGTCAGGGGGAATGGGTCACCTTTCTCTAAAAAAGGTATCCAATTGGACGCTCACTGTAGGGAACTTCATCTTTGTGATTTATTTAAGCGAGAATTATACATATACATATGTATAATGTTTATACAGGATGTACATCTACAAATATTAAGTAGAAAGGCAACTAGCCTTATCCTTAAAAGCGAGAAATAACACAGGCTTCTATGTACTGTGTAACCGTGGAGTTGTGTAGTTTTAGAAATAAAACTTGCGGTTGATGAATCCCTTCATCTTAAGGTCACAGAGAATGATAATCTTAAATATTGCTGACTTGCTTAAAATAATCGCAGCTGTTCTCTTCTGATTGATAGGCCCCTTTTCAGAAATTGTTCCTAAGATACTTCTTAACCCTCCATTTTGTGTTTCTAAGTAATAAGCAGGATGAAAAACATTCCCTTTCTTTTTGTGTCAAGCTCCTTCTCCACTTGTTTCATCCAGAAGAATGCAGGAAGACCTGCACAGTCCTCGTTTATCCTTGTTGCCATACAGAAAGGAAAAACATCCCTCGGCCAAATCCCGTCTGCTATTCTTGTATCACTATTATCAGTGAAAGGAATGGGAAAGTCAAATGACTAATCTCTTCAGCTATTAGCAACTTCTGTATGTAAGTATCACTCTACATTTCTTTCCTCCAACTGTTCTGAGATAATTCCAGACTACCTCAGGCTTTGGCTAATATGTCTTCCATTTTTTACTGAAATTAGAATGAAAAAGATCATAGTCACTTTTTATAAGCATGCCTAAAAATGTTAGGAAAATCTTTCTAACAGAACAGACCTCACCAGCACCCTCAGGAACATCCTGGCTGTCGGAATTAAAATCTTGGTGTCTGTTTTTGGCAAGGAGCTCAAGCACAGATTGGTATTGCTTGTGGTCACTGCAGCTACATGAAAAATACCATTGTACACCCAGTGTACACAGCAGCTCATTCAAGCTCCGGATGGCATATTGATACATCCACACGATGCCATCCGTAACCACCCCTACAGACCAGCAAACCCTCTTTGAACCATGTAGATGGATTCTGAGGAACAAACTGGCAGGACCTGGGGGTTGAGAGAGAGCCCGGAGCTGCTGTGGTGCTTTCAGGTGGCTTTTCTCCCTCAGGAACCTTGTCCATCCTAGTGTGGACTTTTGCCTTATCCATGTTTTCCCCTTCAGATACATAAACTGCAACAAAGGGCAGGCACTGTGTCCGAGAGTGCTTGGCTGCTCGCTGGAGCACAGCTCTTGAGCATGTGGGATCCAGCTCTCCTTGCCCGTCTTTTGAGGGGTACCTTCCTCATCGTTCCTGGACACAGATCATGCCTGGGTAGGTACAGGCTGCTGTGTTTTCTTTGGAGGGTGCTTTTGGTGAGAGGAATGCAAAGGCAGGACAATGCAGCCCAGATTGGCACCAAAGGAGTGCACGTAGTGTTGGACCTGGGGTCTGATTTGCTGCAGGACAAGTGTAGCTGGCAGGGCAGCATGAGGAGGGCTTTCCTCGTTGCTCTTGTCTCTAAGGGGTCACCAAGGCCCTGCTGAGCCCTTCCAAACCTCCTATCAAGACCCAGCCAGCCAAGGCAGGGTGGGCCTTTACAACCTGGGGCAACTACATGACCTGAAGGGTGCCCTTGGCACATCTACTTGGAGAGGCTCTGCCTTGCTGTCCTCTCTGGCTTGCCCGGGTTTGGGGCAGGCTTCCCCCCAGGGCTGCTTTGCAGTTCTGCGGAGGGCAGTTGGGCGCTCTCTGCTCTGCTCAGGCCGCCCAGAGCTAAACCCAGGCGTGGGGAGGGGGCAGGGGTGTATCGGTGACCACAGAGCCGATGGCACTGCAGGGCCGAGGCCGAGAGCACGCCGGGGAGCCAGGGCGCAGACACCCGCGGGCAGGGAGGAGTGTGCAAATGCGGGCTGCTTTCTGTTCAGACTGATTTCACGTTCCTTAGCTTTCAGGGGGGCCCTGAGAACAGCAATTAAAGCACCGGGCTTAATTGTGGAGTATCCAATTTGAATATTAGTGTTATCTCCGCTCTCACTCCTTTCTTTTCCTTCAGATCCAATTCCGCTGCCTGCCTGCTGGCTGGGCGCCTGTTCCTTTCTTCTCATTATTACTATTTTATGGTTATTGTTAACATTTTTTTTTTCTTTTTTTTTCTTTTTGAAGCATTCCTTCTCTCCGTCGCTTCCAACCAGGCGGCTCCCCAGCAGCCTCTCCCCGCGGCTGCGGTCCCTGGGGCCGGACCCGCGGAGCTGCGCGGAGGTGTGCGGAGCTGGACCCGCTGCCTCGGCCCCGTCCCGCTCCCGGCAGCAGGTACCGGGGCCGCCCGCGGCTCGGCGCCCGGTCACCGGCTCCCCCTTCGCCCCCGCCCGGCGGCGGAGGCTGAGACCTGCCCCCTCCGGCGGCGGGGAGGGGTTGATCTCCCGTTCCCTGCACGGTCCCTCCTCCTCCTCCTCTCCCCCCACCCGGTTTCCCCACTGCTCACTCGCATTCCCGCCCCCCTCCCCCCGAGCCTTCATTTTTCCCCCCTCCCCACCATTTTCCGCGTGTATATTTTATTATTCTTATTAATCATTAAGCTGCTTTATTAGTTCACCGTGCTTTCTCCACCTCCGGGAAGAATTCTCGGGGCTTAATGTATTGCAGAGGTTTTTTTTCTTTTTTTCCCCCAATGTATTTTTAGGGTGATGCTCTGAACACTTCCCCCTCCCCGCCCTGTATCTCCTATCCTGGCAGTATCGGAGAAGAGACTGAAGAAGTTGAGCATGTCTGAGGTGGCTCAGCCTTGCGGGGAGAGAGGGGGGCAGTAGCTGCTCAGAGCAGCCCGAGTGCTTGAAGCAGGATTTGCTGGTATGTATGTGGGTCTGTATTTTCTGACAGCTGTAAGTGTGAATTGCTTGCCGTGCGAGATGGGAGGGGAAAAGGGCGAAAGAAAAAAAAATAAAATAAAATAAAAATACCGGCGAGTTCATGAAATAAATGCCTGCATCGCTGTAAACCCCTGTCCGCGTGTGCTGGAGGGGGTGGGGGGTGGGGGGAGACCCCCAGCCATCAACCCACCCCTCCTAGGGGTGAGGAAAAAAAAAAAAGGAGCCCAACCCAAACCCCAGGGAGCCAAGGGTTGTGTTCCCGGGGGCGATGCGGGGGGGAAGCATCCACGTCGCAGGTGAAGCAGCGCCCCCCACCCCTTTCCCCCCCCTTTTACCCCCCCCCCCGCCCCGTGTCAGTGCGTGTGCGCCCCGCGCTGCCCATTGAGCCGGAGGCAGCGCGGCGGGCAGCGGTGCCGGCAGCACTGCAGAGGGGTGGGCACGGCCCTCGCCAGCCCTCCCGGGGGCCGGGCCCGGGGGTGGGCGAAATGCTGTGCGTGCGTGGGGAGGGGGGGACGCGGGGAGCGCGGCGCTGGGGGGGGGGGGGCCTCGCTTGCTCTCCGCGATTCACATCGCGCCCGCTTTCCCGTCTCGTATGCATGCCTATCCCGGGAATGGTGTAGTCAGCCCGTATCTGAATTATTTATAGACTCGTGCCAGCTGTTTTTTTTTTTATTATTATTTTATTAATTTTTTTTATTATTCCGCTCGTGTACACTGTTGGGAAATGCGTTTTGCCTCCCTTTCTTCTCAATATATTAATGTCTTTGTTGGGGAGCGGTTTTTATCCCCTTCAGACCCCTCTAATACAAAATTGATGCTTATTTTTCCCTTCAGGAAGGGGACACTTTGAGGATAATCATGCTTCACAGAAGAACGGCACCGACCTCCAGTTGCTTTAAACACAACCTCCTCCACTAGGGCTCCAGGAAAAAAAGAAAAAAAAAAAGAATAATTATAAGAATAATCATTAAAAAGGCGAAAGGAATGCTTACTCTGGAACCTGCATTTGACGATCCTCACCACTTGCGCTGAATATCCTCTGAAGTGATTGTCTCCGGCTTTTGAATTTGCACCGCTTCAAGACGCAAGATTGCCACAAAGAATCCTCTATTTTTTTTTACAGCCAAATAGGATTTTTTATTTAACTCATTCCCCCACGTTTGCCCCCCGACCCTTATTCTTCTTATGTGGATATGCAAGCAAGAAGAGGAGACTGGACATTCCCAACATGCTCTCTCCCTTGATCTGTCCGTCTAGAGGTTCTGCTTCTACAAACCAAGGTAGGGAAATTCCTGCTTCTGTGTTTTTGCTGGCAGCTCATTTTGGTACACGGGTTTGCCCAGGGAAGACCACTCACGGTAGAATAAAAGGTTTAGGGATGCTGCTCTTAGAAGCAGATACAGCAAAAAAAAAAAAAAAAAAAAAAGGAGGAAACATTCACCAGACATGTTGATTCCCGCTTGGCTCATCAAATAGGACACGAAGAGAAGGCGAGAGGGATGCTTTGAGTTACATACCGCGTCGGGAATCGGGGGAAAGTCCCTTGTGATTTTTTTGGGGGGGTTGGGCAGGTGGGGTGGGGGGAGACACGGGAGGTGGAACACGGCTTTGGAGAGGGGTGAAAACGAAGATAATTCCCATCCATCCATCCACCCACGCATCCATCCATCCGTCCGTCCGTCCGTCCATCCATCCATCCATCCACCCGCAGATTGCCTCTTTCTTTTCACTGGTCCAGCGGCTCCTTGTCACGCTTGGATGTGAAAATAGAGCTCATTAGGAATAACAGTACGTAGAAACCTGCTCGTTGCCGAGGAGGGTGGTGCATTACTTAAAACCCACGCCGGCCCCTCCATCGTGAGCGGCCTAACGCGGGGGCCGGGGGGCGCCGGGGAGGGAGCCGGTGGCGGGGGTGGGGGGTGGGGGGTGTCCGGGGCCGCCCCTGGCACCGCGGCAGGAGCCCGCCCAGCGCCGTGGCGAGTGCGCTTGCTTGCGTGGAGGTGAAGGGCTATTTTAAGTCCAAGCACGTCAAGAGACTTAACCTGAACCTACGAGGCGCTCTATTCAGGCAACTTCACGGGTTTTAATTTATCCCCGTCCCCCTGGTGCTGTCAGCGGGCACCGTGGCCCCTCTCCGCCGCGCCGCCCCCCCCCCCCCGCCGCCCCGCAACCATTCCTGCGCCTTTGCACCCCGCGTCCCCACGCAGGCAGCCCCTTCCCCAGCCCACTCGGGAGGGATGCAAAATGGCTATCGTGCCGCTCGGCTGTTAGAATACGCGAGAGACACCGGTGCATCCCGACCGTAACCGTGACATGTGAGTCTTTCCGTAAGATGGTGGCAAGACAAAGGCGGCGGAGCGCCGCGGGGTGCGGGAGCCCGCGGCCGACGCCCCCCCCCCCCAGCTCTCCATCGTCCGTCCTTCCCCCCGCCTCCTTCCCCCCCCCCCCGCCCCCCTCCATCCTCCCGGGAGCGCCGGGCACAAGGTGTTGAACGTCTCAGGGCTATTTTAAGCCTCAGCCCGTGTCCGCCGCGCCGCTTCGCCCGGCACGCGTGGGGCTGCGCGCCCCCACGCCGAGAGGGAGGCGGGGGGGGGGGGGGGTAGGGACGAGATGCTGCAACCCCCCCCAACCCCCGGGGTGGACTGCCACCACCCTTACCCTCACTGTCAGCCCCCGCCTGGGCTCCCCCCGGCCCGCCTCCCCCTGCCTCTCGTCTCTACAGCAGCCCGGAGGCCTGGCAGTGGGCGGGGGGGAGGCGATAGGGAGCGGTGGGCTCACCCCACAGCAGGAGGAGGAGGAGGAGGAGGAGGGAGGGGGGCCGCCCCCCTCCCCAGCCCTGCCGCCGGGCCAGCCGGGGTCCGGGGCGGTGGCCCCCAGCCCTTGAGACACCCGGAGCATCCTGCGGCGGGGGCGCGCCTCTCCCATCCCCTCCCTCGCCTTGATCCTTTCCAGCGGCTCATTCCGACATTTCTGAGGGTGTTTCGTCGGGCTATTGTTAAAAACCAGGAGCGGTTCCCCGCCGAGGGGCTGAGAGCCACCTTTCCTGCCATATTCTGGCTGTGCTTCTATAAATACCTAAGGCTTCCCAGGCTTTATCCGCGCCTGGATCCTCCCTTCCAGAGCGCTGCCTCCCTCCCGCTCCCTCCGCAAGTGGGAGCAGAAAGTTTACCTGTGCGGAGAAGAGGGCGTGTGGGAGCCTTTCTCCCGTTTTTGGGAAGAATTTTTCAGGCTCTTGCCTGCTGCTGTATCCACCCGGGACCCCAGCACCGCCCGGGAAGGGGTGGGGGGGGACATTGTAGTCCCCTCCCTCGGGTCTCATTTGCCCGTGAGAGCCCCTAAAAGCACAGCACCCGGGGGGATGGCAGGAGGGTCCGGCTGGGATGCACCCTCATCCCTCAAGGAACAGGGCAAGGGGAGAGGAGAGCAGATGCTGGGTGAGCTTGGCTCAGCCCCCTGCCCCTCTGCCCCCCACCCCATGATTTGCAGGCAGATCGGAGGGAAGGGGGGACACCTTGCCTGGGGTGTCCGGCAAGGGCAGCAGCCCCTGGCAGCTGGGCTGGGCTGTGTGGTCACCTGGAGAGCAGTGGCTAGCACTGCCCGCCCGGTGACCACCACAGCCGCCAGCCCTGCCTGCAGGGCACCAGGCCTGAGCGGGTGCCACATCCCTGCCATGGCCCTTCCCAGCCATGACCTGGGCCAGGTTTGGGCAGAGGTAGAGCAGGGTGGATGGGAATTGGGGAGGGGGTCTTGCAGCTTTGATGCTCAGCTGTGGGGGCAGGGAGCGTGGGCCCACAGCCTCCTTCTGCCTTTACCTCCCAGTCTCTTTTGCTGCTACCTTTACCTGGGACTTTGCCTCGCCTTCCCTACCAGCTCCAGCATGGGCAAAAGGAGGTGCCCTCTAATATTGTCCCCCACCATCAAGCACAGATGCCTCAGTCCTTGTAAGCAGTGCGGGGGGGGGCAGCTGGTCCCCCCTGAGCTGCCCCTTGGGCAGGCAGGGAGGGCTGGGCATGCAGCAACCCCAGTTTTTGGGGCCCCAGTGGTGCCCCACAGTCCAAGACCTTGGTGAGCAGAGCAGGTGCATGGCATCTGGGGGTGTGGGGTGACCTGGTGTACCCCCAGTTGCAGCGCCGGGGAGAGCAGCAGTGCGTGCGTGGGTGCCGGCTGCTCTGTAAGAGGGGATGTGTGGGTATGGGCTATTTTCAAGGGCTCACCCACGCCGCCCCAGAGCAGCAGCTCATGTCACCTCCGCATATCCTGGTTTTCTCTGGTTTTCCACCACACCAGCTTGTCTCCCAGTCCTGGGTGGGGGTCTCACAGAGTTGGGACAGGATGCAGCAGGTTGAGGGTGGAGTGGGGAAAGAGCCCGGGGGTGTGAGACCTGCTTCAGTTTCCCCTTGGCTCTGCCTTTGATACACAGAGGCAGATCTTAGCAGCGAAAAGGAAAGGAGCGTGGTCAAAGCTGCTACTTCTCTTCCTGGGGATGCTGGGCTCTGATCTGGTGGCACACACCCACTGTGCCGGCCTGGCTCAGCCTGCACCATTCCTGGTGCCTCTTGTGATCCCTTTGCCAATGAGACCATAGCTGGGCAAAAGGAGGTGTCAGGAGCAGCCCCCAGCCATCCTGGGCTGGGCAGCATTCTCAGGATACCTGCGTTGATGGCTGAGTTTTACATTGTGTGCGCAAGAGCATGAAGAGATCGTGGGGAGATGGAAAATACACAGCAGGGGCAAAAATCCCAACCCTCCATCCCCATCTCATAATTTAGACTTTGATTTGTTTTATTTTCATTTTGGATTATCATCTGCTCCTGTATAAAACCCCTGTCAACCTATGAACCAGCACCCTATCCCCAAACCCTCACCGACGGGGGGAAAAGGTGGCAGCATTAATTTCTGTGTTTCATCTGCCATTGGAGCTCAGCTGGGACTGTTTCTTGTGCTTGGTTTGGAAGGTGGGCAGGTGGACCCCATCTCCGGTGCTGGAGCCATTCTGCGCTAGCGCTTGGAGCTGCGCTTGGATTCCCACGCTGGGCTCGCGTTGCCTGGGCTGGCACCGGGAATCGGTGTCTCTGCAGTACCATGTGGGAGGTCTGGATTTCATTCCCAGTGCTGTTTTCTCATTCCCCCAAGCTGGCAAGGGATGGGAGCGCTGTGCAGACAGCACTGCTTGTCTCTGCAATGGGCTCCATTCCCTGCTCCCATCTTTTGCACCTTAAGATGCGCAAAAGGTGCCTGTGAGATAGTCCAGACTGAGGGCTGGTCCCCAGAGGTTGAATCTTCTCGGCCTTTAGGGAGGCCACAGCTCTACTCTGCCTGTCCTCTGCTTCTCAGCATGGCTCGGTGGGCAGTGGGGAAGAGACTTGTCTTGCAGCTGGAGAATACGCAGAGGGGTTTTTTTAATTTTTTTTTATTTTCTTTGTATAAGCTGCAATTTATCACAAAGCAATGGATTAGTTAATAGGAGAGATCAACTAGATGATCTTGTTGAGAGAGATGGCTTCAGATACTGTGATTGCCTAACCTACAATGGGATGCTGGTCGTATCTGCTCTGCCTGACGTCGGGGCTCTAGGACTGCCCGTCTCTTTTGCAATTCTGTGATTATCTTTCTTTGAGATATATTTGTACTTGATAGAAAAGTAGGGAGTGGTTGGGAGGAACAGGGCTGATAAGTTATCTGCTATTACCCTGATCCGTCCTCCACCCACCCGTCCACATGAATTCTTTAAACCACAGTGAATCAACTTATTCATTTCGTTGCTTCGCCGCAATCAGACGGACTAGCTCCTGCCCTGGGTGCCTCCTTGCATAAGATGAAATGGCAGTTTGAAGATCGCAGCACTGAAATATGTGGAAGGGGAACCAGAGGAAAATAAGACATCTAAAGCTAAGCATGGCCCTCCTGCTACCCCTGCCTTGTCCCTTCTTCTGAGCCTTGTGTTCCTGCTTCAGCTAAGTGCGTCATAATGGCAACTAAAAAAACCATTTCTCCGGCCATGAAGGGGGCTCCACCGTCCCTCTGACTTACCCATCTTGCTTGTCTGTCCATCTGAAGACAGGAGAGGAGGTTCCCGGCAGGTGTGGGCTGGCGCTTGCTCTGGCAAATTTAGCGGCATGGTGCTAACTGCCTGGGAACCAGGAGACTGACCCAGCTGGGTTAAATGTCAAAGCTACTTTTCATGTTGGGAAAAAAAATATGCAAACGAACCCACCCTTTATAGTTCAAGAGCTTGTGGCTTCCTTAAGCCGCAAACCACCGGCTCCCAGCTAGAATTGCGTGTTGGCGTGTGAATCGGTGTGTGTAAAAGTCGACCAAGTGTTATGTGGTGATCTGTGCAAACCAGGCAGCGTACCTCCATGCACCTGAAGTCAAATGCAGAGAAAAAACCCTCTCTATGCGCTCAGAAACAAATGCATGGCGCTAGGCAGTGTGCAAACTGTACTGCCATCAAGTCAAACGAAACCATGGCTAATTTGGACCTCTCAAGGCAAGGCTGCTTTTTGCTTAGTGTTTTCTTAGAAGCAGGAGAGAACGCTGTCTCTGAGCAGGAGGAGGGACTGGCTTATCATTCTTAAATTTTTACACATACACTGAATATGCTTTATGTGAGGGGAATAAAAATATTGCTTTTTCCGTACTCAGGGACACTAAAAAATGGGAGAGGAAAAGGGTACGTGTTCTGAGACTCACTGTCAGCTGATGCTTCCTAATACAGAGGGTGTTTGCAGATCACAAAGTATGCCGGGTGGCTCTCTTCCCTTTCTAACACAAGCAATCGAAGACCACATTTCAGAACCACCAATACAGATGGATTGATTAAGCATCTGGGGAAAAAGAGAAATTAGGAATGAGAGTGTGGTTACTGCCTCAAAGTGAAAGGAATACTAAGCTGAGACCTCTGCAGCATTCAGTCCCTTTATCCTCTCACCCTGTCCACAAAGAAGGTTCAAAACTGAAAAGAGTCACTGAAAGCGGCTCAGGTAAAATGTTAGCTTGCCAGCTCTGAATACTGAAGGTGTTTCTGTATTCCCAGAGCACATACAGTGTCATTGATATTGGTGTGCATGGCTGTGCTCCAACATTTATGGGGAAGAAGCACTTTTAGGGAAAAAACGAGAATATAGTCTTCATAGTCTGTTTTGTTTGGTGGTTTGTCCCAGCTGATTGCTCATCCACAGAAACAGGTGTGGATCTGTTTATCTGACCTGAATAATCCATGGGACATTATTCTGTCACTCTTGCTCACCCTGACGTGCCGGGCACATAGGAGCTCATGTCCAGTTAACTTTTCATGTGACAAACTTACAAGTTACTTCTCAAGGTAGCGGTCAGCCTACACTGCTTCGTCTGTGTGTAGCTATCTAGTTGTGAAATGGGAACAGTTCTTTCTTCCTACACTCCTAGTCTGGAGTTGAACCACCGAACAAGAAATGAATCACTCTGGCGACCACCATCCTCTGCTGGACCTGCTGCCCAGCCCATGTGTGAGCTCCGTATGCAATCCTCATTTGTTCACGAATGGTGAAATGATATGCCTAACACCTATTTACAGATGTGGTTAAGCCCTGCTTAGATAACGGCATTCTGTTCGGGGGTTGGACTTCTAAGAGAGGGAAGGAGTGGGGAGAGCGTGGGGGAGTGAACAAAGACAATGATCACAGATCAGAGAAAACAAGACCTGTAAAGAAAGGTTGGGAGAGCCAGGCAAGCTCAGTCTGGAGAAAAGACAACTGTGGGTGGATACCTAACTGTCTGCAAATACATAAAAGACCGTTGCAGAAAGAGGACAGGGGCCAATTATTCTCATTAGTCACCGAGGACGGATCAGGAAATAAATGAGTTTAAGATGAAGTAGAGAGAATGCAGATTAAACATCAAATTAAATGTTTACTGCAATAATGGTTTAGTGACAGTAGAAGATGCTGATAAACGTGTCAGGATGGCTGTGACTGAAGATATTTAAAGCTAGATGTAGGTGCTGAACTATCAGGATTTTATATCTAATAAAGTCTGTCTCCAGTGAACAATAGATCATGATATTTGCATGCCTAACCAAACAACTCTGGAAGAAAGATAATGAGGTCGATCTGTTCCGTGTGCAGGAGCGAGGGACTGACTGTCCCATTGGAGGAAAACCTCCGTGCCGAGTAGGTTTGTCCCTGTGCTCCAAATCTCATATGGCGCCTGTAGGAGTCAACATGATGGTGTTGGCCGGTGGCACAGCTTGAGCACATTGGGACCTCCCCAAAGATGTCTGGTTTTCAAAACCTCTGGTACGTTGTGACAGCGTGTCCTGTCCTGGGGGATGGCTAGAGCTTCAGTATAGAAATCTGTGCAGAAGAGACTTACAGACCCGTCCTCTGGGAACGATGCTTTAGCATTTGCAGGTGCAGTCCCTGAATCTTGGGATAATTTGGGCAGTTCCAGATTGAGAGCGTGTTCCTTTCATTAAGAAGCTTCATCTGTCTGTGGCCATTGCTTCCAATGTTTTACACTATCGCAGCATCTGAATAGTTAGTGTGCAAAAACCTGATACTGCAAGGGGCGGTGACGTATATCATCACATACCGAATAATGTGAAAATACACGCCTTGCTACTTCATGATGTCATTCTTTTGTCTTGCAAGATGAGCTACAGCTCAAAGGTGCCTTCTGTTTACTCACCTTTACTGCTTCCAGAAGATAAAATGGGATTTGGGGAACCACGAGCATTGTGGTTTCTGAGAATCATCTCTTCCCTATCCGGCCTTCACGGTCGCATCTCTCTGTGCTCTGAGTTGGAGGAGCTTCCTGCGCATGGCCGGGGTTTGGATGAGCGGCTCAGTCGATGGGTTCAGAGAGGAGTCCCCCTACTTTGAGTCAGCAGAGATTCCCCCACCGGCAGCTGAGGGGGCTGAAAGTGCCATTTTGAGACTGTGAGTTTGGCCAGCATCGGGAGCGCGCTGCGTGGCCGGAAGCCTATGCCGGTTTATATCCTCCTGTGCATCAGCAGAAGCGGGGACTGTGGTACATCCTTGCTGGTGGGTTATGCTATTTTTTTTAGCAGAGCAACAAGCATGTAATTCTGACCTCTGGTGTTTTTTGTAAGAATCAGGAGTTTTCTATACACGTGACCAGGACAAACTCAAACTCAAATGGAGGAAATTACACGATAAGCTCTGTTTTTTATTATACTTGGATTTAACATTTTTATTTCACCTCTTCTCCTAATCTGATAGGGTTACTAAGCACTGTTGATGAGCTAATATGCACAACTCTTTGATGTGGATGTAGTTTCTTGCATGTATGACCTCTGAAGAATGCAGAGGATTTTGCAAAAGGAAACAAATGTAAAACTTAAGTTCACTATTTCAAAACAGCCTAGAAGGTGAGACGGTTACTGGGAGCCAGCTGAGACAGATGAGATTTGGTGTTGTGAACCCGCTGATAATTTACTAGCACAAATGCCATGTCCTACATCACAGCTGATTGCCTAATGAACAGAAAATTGTTTTCAGGTGATAGGCATCATAGCCTAATGATAGCTGAAGATAGCAGCGGCCATGCGTTGCCTCTGGCTGTGGGCCATGAACAGGACACAGGGGGATATGGGTAGGTGAGAAGTTGCAGTCTGCTGCAAGAACGGACGGTGGTTTCCCTCTGCCATATGGGACTTCTGCTACTCCAGCATTCCCGGCTGGGAATGAGGTCCTGGAGATACGCAGTGGATGTTTGGAAAGTGAAAGGCTGAAGGCCCTAAGTGAATACCGCCTAGAAATGAATTGCAGAAGATCTTCTAGGAGACTAAAGCTGGCTCTCATTCCAAGGGCAAGCCTAAATCCTTACAGCATCTGGGGGCAGGTGGTTTTGAAGCCTGTGCAGTGAGAATGGCTCCGCTGCTGCATGGAAAGGTGTAGGGACGCTGCCAGCTGCTCCAGGAGGAAGATGGAGAAAGGGTTGCTGCCGTGAATCTCTTTGTGCTGGGTAAAGTGGGATGTTAATTAATTGCACACGATTGGATTGCCGGGGAATATCTGTCACAGGACTCCGCTGAGAAATGCGTTTGAAGTGCATTGTGGCAGAGGAAACGCACAAAAAAGCACTAGCTCGCGGCAACTCGCACGTAGGCATACCCTCGCGTGGAAAGCACGCGGGAGGGATCTGCGTGTCCCTGCGCCCCTCTCTCTCCTCCCCTGTAATTCTCTGTTATCGCTGGCTGCTGTAGACAGTGGCCTGAGCATCTCAGGGGAGATTCCCTCGTGTCAGACGTGTTTCAGCAGAGGCAAGCTGAAACATCAGAGGCTGACAATCCCCAAGGGAGAGTCTAATGAAAGCGACAGAATGACATAATCTGTTCTCAGTCTCTCCTCTTCAGCTCTCCACGTTTTTGGTGCAACTTGAAACTACCCTCTAATTTATTACTGAAAAGGTGAATATTATATATAATTAAAATTGCAAAGATAGTGTCCTGAAACGTTGAAAGTCAAAGTATAAAAGCAGCTTGGACGTGGTCTGAAGTACCATGTATTTGAGTATTCTGGGGAGGAAGCTTTTAAAACTCCATCTGGAGGTAACAAAGTGGTAAATGCCACAAAAAGCATAAATGGAATCTCAGAAAAGACATTGCAATCATTTCATTACATGATGGAGGGCCCCGTACTCTAAACAGGAGGAGATAAAAACTAAGTCGCTTACAAAAATGGGATGGCTGCTTTGAAAGATATAGTGGCTCTTACAGAAAGCTCTCTTTGAATCCCTGGTTTGAAGGTTTGCAAACTTTCGAACCAGCGACTCAGAGAGAGCTGTAAGATTCATGCTTTATCCGCTTTTAATTTGCACCGTTTCAATGGGGAGGAAAGGGGCTAAAAGGCTCTCTGAACTGCAGGGCTCGGAGAACTTTGCAGGAGCTGAGTGCCTGTGCCTCGGCGCTCTCTGAAGCAGAAGCTGGATGCCCACAGCGGGCACCTTTCTGTGCGATAGGGTTTTTTTTTTACTGGAGGGAGGAATAACTTTCAGATATCAGGAGATACACAATAGGAGATGAGTGTTGCTTAATGCCATACCTTGCCTTAATGCTCTTATACTTTTTTTTTTGTTTTGTTAGGACATTGAGGTGAAATCGTGTTCCTTGTTCACGGCTTGTCAGAGAGATCCCTGACTTCAGCTTTTGACGTTAGCGATGGTGATTAAGGCTTTTGACAGGAGAGGTTTGTAATGGAGTGAACATGGCAGAAAATAGATTTACTGCCCCACAAAAAAAAAGAATATTAATTTCATAGATTTTTGTTAGTTCTGCGCTGAAATTAATTAGAGCATTTGATGTCTTTTCATGAAAAAGCGGAGAAAAGCCCAGAATAGCCAGCAGCCTGGTAAGCAGAAAAGTAATGGGGTTTTGGGTGACGCATTCATATTCTGCATACTTTGGAGTGGGGACTTGCCTCTGAGGCCGTTCTAGCCAACGTGAGGGCCCAGACTACTGGGTCCTCTGCAGTAATGCTTTCTCGGCTGGAGCTTTTCCAGTTGGAGCTGTTCTACTTTATATAAATGCCTATTCATTGTGCTGGAGAGGGAGTGCTCTAACGACTGGGCTGTGGAGGTAGTTTGTTTCTTTGGCCCGATATAAAGTAATTACTTATATAAAGGGAAATGACTTCAGCATGAAAGAAACGGAGAAGCCGACTCCGTAGCCCAGAGTCTGTAGAGTCCTCCGAGATACGGGAGACATGGGAGCTAATTCTCCCTCCAAATTAGGCAGTGCGGGTTTGCTCTTATTCTGCTTTGGATGCATTTGTATTTCCCAGTGACAACAAAATGTTTCATTTAGCATCAGCATCCAGCTTCAGTACTGACTCCGGGTGGGAGAAAAAGTGACAGGAGGAGGTGAATTCCCAGGGAACAAAGACCTGGTCCTCAAGCAAATGCTCTTAAACAAAGGATGAGGGATGAGAACTACAGAGACTCTGTGACAGGAAACCAGAGTTATTGCTTCAATGAAAAATTTTATCATTTCCTATAATGTGCAGGTAGCTCTTTAAAGTTGTCTCCAGATCTTTAAAATCACTTGGGATTTTCATTCCTGCGGTTTGTATCCCTCGGTATATCCCCTCTCGTCGTTCATTATTCATTTGCTTTTATAAGCTTGGTGAGATGTTTGACTTTTATATGGAAAGGGTAGTTTTTCCAGAAGCTAACACTAGTTGTGGGAGACTTGTTCCCAGAGGATCTCCAGGGAGTCAGTGGAGTAAGAGGGGATCCTTCGAAGGGCAGTGTAAAGCAGGAGACCAATGGATGTGCTCCAGCTTGCCCTTTGGAGAAGCTAATGCCTGTTGACTACGAAGGCAGCCTACATAGGTGAGCTTCCTAAAGGATTTTAAGTCTTTCTTTTGTTCTGTGTGTATTGCATGTTAAGGATGTACAGGGTTGGGGGCTGGAAATGACAGTGGTTGTATTAAATTATCCCTCTTCTACCACCCCCTTTGGAAAACAGTCACGATCCAGGAGGAATCCAAAGTCTCCTAATCCTCGGGTTTCTGTCTTGTATCTTTCCACTGTAAGAAAACTGGCTACCTGGTAGTCTATCTCTTTTTGAATGTGAAGGCCTGGAGATCCCCCAGTCTGGGTCTGATGTGAATTGTTCCTAAATGTGATTTGAATTTGCAAGACATGGCAATGTCCGTATAGCTCAGACCAGCCACGATCTCTGAACTTCTCAAACCTTAATTTCAAGTCAGAGAGTGGCAAGTTGGCACACGAGGTCTCTTGATGTGACCAGGTATCATAGGTCTGGTTCTTGGCACCCAACAGAGAACTGTCCTCAGGATGCAGCAGGAAGGCTAAGGAGAGGTGGCCAGGGCTTGCTTCTTCTATAGCCACTGCGTCCCAGGAGGGAGTCGGTGTAAGAATGACATTTAATTATATGTCTTTGTACATCTTTGCCTGCATGCATTTAGAAGCATCGCCTATTTCTACCAAGGCAGATGTTTAATAAGAAAATATTGCCTGTATGATGAAGCATAAAAATCAAACAAAACAGAAAATGGGCGAGAAGGTTTGCCCTGGCAGTCTAACTGTGTGCTTTTAAGTGCACAGGGTAACACAGAAATCCGTGTATCTTCTCTGACATGACAGTCTTCTGTGATACTGTAGTTCAGCAACTGTGGCAGGACAAATTGTGATGTGTACCTACACAAGGGTTCAGCTGCAGCCCAGAGGCTGGATCCACTGTCCCTTTGAAGTTGGTCAGAATGTTGGCATTGGCTGTGGTGAGGATTGGGTCGACTTTGTCTGTCTGCTCTGTGGTACGAGACGCAAGGGCTTGCAGTATTTCTTTGAATCAGCTTAATTTAAAAATATTATTGTTTATAAACTTGTTCATTTTTGTCATCTGAGGAACACCTTAAAGCGCTTTTGAGCTATTGTCTATTTTGATACCGGCAATGAATGCTGCATAAATCCTTGATGTTAGCTGCATACAATGGGTGGGGGCTTTTGTCTTCATATTTGATTATTTCCTTGTTTTTCAAGCATTAAATGATGGAATTTTAAGGATACAAACAGATTCATCAACATTTCTTTTGCTGTGTAAGTTTTCAGGTGTTTTCTTGATCGCTTAATGTATTTCTTTTCCTGCAGTATAAACCAGCAATAAGTATAGAATCTGGTTGACATTCAGTTTTGGGATCAGATTAAGTTATGTTGAATTTCCTCCCCCAAATCCTCATGGACTATGCCTGGAGGAGAAAAATCAATGACACTCTGGTAAGAACTGCTTAAAATGGCTGTATTTGGCATAGCTGAAATTTCCATTTGAACAGAATTTGAGACTTACGGCAACTTAATGGTGTTTTCTCATAATCTGAACGACTTTTTGAAAGAGTAATATAAAATGATGGTTTAAAAGTTGCAGAACAAAACTTGATGGAAAATCATAGATTTTGATTTTACTGTCAGAGATTCAGAGGGAGAGAAAAAAGAGAGTTAAAGACCTAAATTCCCTTTAAAACTCCTAATTTACTTTATTATAGTTTGTCTAAATATTCAGTGAACTTAAAGGAGATGGCAGAAAGGCAGCGTTTGGTCCAGTGCTCCTCCTGGATATGACAAATCTTAGGTTCTCTTTAGGTGAAGCCTGGGGGTTTAGAGAAGTTCGTGTGAAAAAGACTCAACTTGAACCTTGGCTTTACTGAAATGCCACGTTTATTACACCAGCTAAAGAAATACAGAACTTGGATAAAAGCATCTGGAGATAGTCTGTTCAATGAAAGATCAGCATAGCAATGTAAAGAGAAGGCTGGGCCTCTTAATGTTTCACTTCCAGTTGTATTATACATTCATACCAGTAAATAGAAGAACATACTGGGTAACAACCATTTGACCTTGAGCAGCACTTGCTGATGGATGTAGTTCCCTGGTGCAAAACTGGAGGGCTTGGAGAAGATGTGATTGAGAATTGTCGTATGGCTTGCTAGAGCAAGATGGTAAGAGCCACACTAAGGTTTTTCTTGGCCATAGTCAGCTCCCAGTTGGCTGAAGCCAAGCTGACCTTCTCCATCCTGGCTGAGCTGGTCTAGTATATGCTGATCAGCATTTGGCAGAAGGTGCCCATCCTTTATCTGTGCCAGGAGATACAGTCAGGTGGTTTGGCTGGAGCTCCTCTCCTCTAGATGTATGCGTAGGTCTGGTCTTTCTTTTCAGGCTAAAAGCATCCCATGATCTTGTAGACTAGACTCCTGCAAGGAGGACCCATGGGCTTCAAGTAAGTGCAAAGTGTAGAGGTGGGAGAGGTGTATGTGTGCATCTGTGCCATCTCACATTTTCTGAACATCCAAAGGATGGGTGCTTTGCAGTTTTGTACTTTTATTCAGTCCATTTTGGTTTCCCTCTGCTCAAACTGATCCTGTTAGTTGTAGTGAGTATCTCTATGGTGGCGCTAACAACTGTCATAAATCCAGCCAATTCACACACATTGAGGCTTGTCAAGTGATTTGATTTGTGCTAAGCCTCTTCCCTCACTTCTTTCTGTTGCCGCATGAGACTGGAAAGTTAAGCAGAAGACTTTCTCTTGTTGCTGGTGAGGAGGAAGTGGGCTGACATGGGTTGTGAGAATAGGTGGTGGCAGGAGGGCAGATTTATACACCTCGTTGGACTTTCACTGGCAGTAAATTGCATTCCGATCTTGGGAAAGCCTGGACCATGAGGGACTGAGAGAGCTGACTCATAAATTTACCCGCGCTAGCAGTACATACGCAGGGGAGAGGGTGGGAGGGAGTAGCCGGTGCTTTATTTTCCCCTGTTTTCTGGGGAGACGGAAATGGATGCTACTGCAGCCTGCTCGGTGTGGATAGAGGTGCCCCCCTTCATCTAGGGCCCAGAGCAGAGGGAGATCAGGCACAGTGGCAAGGAGCCCCGACCCACTTCATTTAGACACTGCTGACCACAGCTGCCTTGTGGCTGGTGTAAGCAGGACTAGGCTGGCATCTCTCCCCCACCCCCCAACCCCGAGCTGAACAACCACAGAGGCAGTGCATCCATCAATGCTGCCCAGGGTTAGCTCTCTATCCACCCCTGACCCTGTGGCATTCCACCTTCCCCTTGATCCATCATCCTCTTCACCCCCCCGTCTCCTCCAGGACGCACAAGCCCAACTGGACTTCATGCCATCACCCCCAGCTTGGGGTCAGGGCACTCCTGTGGGCAGCGGTTGTGTTGGGGGGCAAAGCCACCCTGTCTCCGTGCCTTTGAACTGGTTTGGGAGCTGTTGGAGGCTCTGGCGTCTGTAGGAGGAGCTGGGGGTGGGGGACAGGGGAAGGGTTTTGAAGGAGACTTCAGAGGGACAAGGTCTGGAGGAGGAAGGGTTTTTTTTTTCTGTATCCTAAAAAATTCTTCTTTGCACTTAGGTCCTGCTTCTGTGACTGCCCAGTGCTCAGGCGGTATCTGGGGTGCTTTGCACCAATGTGATGTCTCACAGAGAGGCTTTGAAGAAGCCTCATCTTTGGGATGAAGGAGGAGGGGAGCCTGCCTTTGACACCGTTGTTCTAAGGGAGCCGATGCGCAGGCTACTAGGAAGGTGCCATCCCCACTTTGAGCGTGCGTGCGGAGAAAGGCAGTGTACAGAAATGTGCCCCAGCAGTGGTACATTTGGATGATGCTTAATCGGCACCTGCCCAGCGCCCCCAGTTGTTCTCACAGGGCCTTGCATGGGTCTCCAGGGGCCACTGCATTTTCTGAGAGCAGCAGGGCCCGATGCAAAGCCGTCACGCCACGGCACAACCTTCGTACGCCACCAAAGCTGAACTGCAGCGTTTGAAAACCCTTTGGCAGTTTTCGGTGAGGGACTGGTGCTGGGGACAGGTGTGTGAAAAATCCATATTGTCTTGTGCATTTAGGGATGTGCCTTGACTTTACTCCGATGGCAAACCCCGTGCCTTTTGCTTTGTGAGAGTATTTCCATTGGAAATCAAAGAGATTTGAGATATATAGCTGGCTAAGCAGTCATACCTCAGAATAGGATTTGGGGATTAGCAGAGTGGATAATAAATTGAATAGTAGGAGTTAAAATCAGACTGCACTTGGAAAGAAAGCAGAGATGAGAGGTACACCCCTGGAAAGCAGTAATGCCAGAAATGACATCGGGGTTACAGCGGTTAGCAAATGAGATACGGGCTCGCAATACAATGCGGCAGCAAAGAAGCTGATGTGATTTCTGGATTGCATAAACAGGACTATTGCGTCTCGGAGCAAGGAAATGTTTTCGCCATGTTTTCAGTCATGTTTTCTTCATGTGCCTGGTCTGAGTGTGCCTAGGCTGTTCAGTTCATTTCTGGAGAACTCTGTGCCCCAAAGATGGCAGCAAATTAGAACAAATTCAGTGGAGCAACAAAAATGATTAAGATGCTGGAGGGATTGATCTAAGAGGGAAGATTAAAGTAACTAATTACATTTAGCTTGGCCAAATGACAATTTAAAGAGAGATGTGATGACTGCCTTAAAGTGTGCGCTTAAGAATGTAAACACTGAGGACAGAGAAAGAGAAGGAGGGATTGTTTAGTGCTGTCGGAGCGGCTGTTGGTTAGGTGCCCGGTCTGCGCTGCTAGGGGAGTTGTGTAGGAGCCTAACCAGAACTGAAGGAGAAGTAGCTGTAACCAAACAATAGCAACAAACGGAACAAAAGGAAGCTCTGGATAGACAGCACAGTTCCTGCTGTGAGGCATGGCAGAGACAAAAGTACCATTCTCTGGGACGCGGTGGCAGTCTCCGAACGAAAGTAGCCCTGGGAGCTTTGCTACAAGGAGCGTCCAAAATCCTCCAGGAGAGGAGGGAAAGGATGTAGTGTTCCCGCCGGAGCCCTCCCCCTCCAATTTGCAGGACGCACATATCATTTCTTCCCCCATCCTTTTGGCTGTGATTGTGTAGCGTTGCATCCTTGTTGGGGTGTAGTGTCCTTGAAAAGATAGTTTGCAGGCTGGAGGGGGAGCAAGCAAGGGGATAGGGGTAGACGACAGTAGACACTAGGTCCTGTAAGAAATGCTAAGAGAGCCATGAGCATTCAGCCTAGAGGAAAGATAACTGTGGGTGGAAACCTAACTGTCTGCAAATCCGTAAAGGACTGTTATAAAGAGAGAACAGGGGCCAATTATTCTCTTTAGTCACTAAGGGCAGATCTGGAAGAAACTGGGCCCTTAGCTGAAGCTGGGAAAAGCGGGATCAGTATGAAGGAGAAGCTGAAGTGTTGGGTGACAAGGAGACTAGTGAGAGGGTGGGGGAATCCCTGTGAGTACAGATACCCAGGGATGACATTAGGCACTCACATATCAGGGGGTGACAGAGGCATCAGGAAACCAATCTTGTTTCAGCAAGATTTCAGTGTCTTTTAAAAGGCGGTTGAGCTTCTGAATGAGCCAGTGCTGTGGTGCTTTTTCCTTGCAGGTTATTTGTTCAGGACATGTTTGTTAATGTTTCTGTTTAATTATATTTTCTTGTTTGCTTATGGATCTGTTTGGCTGCTGCCCTTTGCAATGGAGGGACTATGGACGAAATGCTCCTCATTGCATTTTTTTATAAGTGTGCTAGTTCCAGCAGAGTGTGGATTAGCTGGTTTTCTTGCCCCTTCAGTGTGAATCTTTTTTGAGGTACGAAATAGCTTAATTAGCTTTAAATAAAAAGCCTCTGTGCAGCACTATATCTCCTCGTTTTGACAGGCACAGGAAAAGATCATGAAGCAAGAGCTTTTATCACAGTGTTTCTCATCCAGTTGTACTTAAGAAATTCTGCACATTTTTTTCATATAAAGTCCATTTTCAGATGCTAGGAGGATATTCCGTACCTGGAAATGTTAATTTCCTGATCTACTTTTAAGACTGAGAGCATTTCCAAGTGAAATGAAGAGGTGAGGGTAAGAACCAGAGCCATGAGCCGGTGCAGTATCTCGGCTGGTGGCTCCAGTCTCTCTGGGTGAATGGCTCTGTTAAGCCTGATGTGAAGAGCATCCTAAATTTATTCTTTTGTGATACCTGTTTGGAGGGCTATTTGTAAAATAAATGCTTCAGCTTAGTTCTTTGTATGACAGTGACGGCCTCCCAGTGACACAGCTAGTTCCTGGGCAATTTTAAGAGGGAGTCAAAGAGTGACAGGAGCCCAGGATCAGAGAAACAAGTTCTTGCAGTAAACTCAGAAGAGCACCTTTTCAGGCAAAGGCTGGAGCAACTGCACGCAAGTGGGGCTGTGCTCTCCTGGGCTACTGGGAAGACTTGTCGTGTGGTAAAGGCAGGAGGCAGGTCAGCAGGGTCCCGTATCTGACTTTTCCATGCATTGGCTCTGATTCAGTTCATCAACAGCTGTGGCCAATAAAGTCATTTCCCTGCAGCAGTTCAATGGTCTGGCAAACCCACCTTCATTGCTGGTTGAGGGTAGCATGGCACACTGTCGACAGGAGCGGACGAAACACAGGCACACATCTCCTTCTGCCTTGCCAGCTACAGGCAGTACCTTCTCACAAGCACGGCAAGCTAAGGTTGGACAAGTCTTAAAGAGTATCAGGGTTTGTCAGGGCCTGTAAGCCAGTCACTCAGCACACCCGTTCATCTGTGAGCTGGGGTGATGGACACGCACACCACACAGCTGTATTCAAAACTCACACTTTCTTTTGTGTTTGTGAGGTGCCCTGAGACTTTTCAGCTGATGATGCCATAGAAAAATACTTATTCTTTACTTGGTCTTGACTTTCAGAGCTCTACCCTTGGCATTCTTCAGTGGTTTGGCACTTACTGAAAGAAATAAAGCAAAAGCATCATACAGAGCAGAAAAGCACTTCACAAAGCGTATTCTGATGAAGTCAGCTCCTTCAACAGCTGCGACAGGGACAGGGAAGCAGCCAGAAATACAGAAAGGGGAATATGATGGGAAATTTATGCTGGTGAATACCAGTCTGTGATGAGTCCTTCAAGATCTATGCCTAGAGAAGGTCTCAGTGCTGTGTTACCTGCAAAGCCTCCATCCCAGACTTCCAAGGCTCTGCAGCCAGTGTTATATTTGCAAATGTCCTGCATGATATGGGATTTTGGATACAGTGAAATACCATGTCCTCTGTGAAACAAGTGTGGGGCATGTTGCTTTTCCCTGCATTTCTGTGATGGCTTTCGACTTCTTATGTATTTATTTATCTATTTATTCATTTTTGGAAGGCAGCTGCCAGGCTCATACAGTTTCTGACTTGTCAGTGCCAATGCAGCGAGTTAAGCCCGTGCCCTGGACCTATGGAGTCCTTAGGAAGAACTGCACCCCTGTTGCTGGTGTATTGGATGATGGTGAGGAACTTGGTCTAGAGCTCTCTACAGCAGAGCAGAATACTTCTACCTTTTAAGTTACCTTTGGAAAATTTAAAATGTTACGTTATACCTAAATAAAACCCCCAAACACCTTCATTCTAGAAATGAGTTGGTTTGAACGATACAAAATGATTAAGATGGAAGTCTGTTTCTTTCCCTAGAGTATCTCTGGCTGGGTTTGCCTTCGAGTCAGAATGGAGCTGTAGTTTGAAACTGCAAAGGCTTTGCCCAAACTTTATCCTTCTCCTTCGCAAAGCTCCAAAAAAGCGGCAGTTTGGGAGCCCAGACTCAGCTCAGCTGCCAGCTTAGGGACACCAGAGCTGACATGGACAGCAGCCGCCCGGAAGGTTGTGTGGGAAGAGTCAGCAAAGTGGGAGCCTGCGCTGGATGTGCAAATGTACACGCGTATATGCCCTGGCTAGCAGCTGGCTGTCCTGTTGTCCCCTCACTCTGCTGCGGTACCAGCTAATGAGGTTTGCTACCCCAAAGGGCTGCATACCTGCATGCACCCAGCCAGCCCTGCTGTGCTCTCGTGTGCTGGCATTAAGAGGCACGTATATAGGACATTCTGACCTGCTTCACGCTCGACAGACGGTAGAAGCTGATTGCTGGAGGCAGCCTTTGGTCTGCTTGCAGATTGGCTTCAGGGATTACACACAGGGAAGTGTGGGCCATTAGAGCTGCAGCCTCGATGTACCACAATTCCATGTGACTTCATAGTGCTTGAGAAGCATGAACTGCATCGTCTGAGACCCTTGCAGCAGTGTGTTGTCGCTTCTGAAGAAGACGGTCAGCATGTCCACCTTCCACTTGTCTCTAGCTTCCAGTGGGAGCCAAGGTACATAGGCTGTGTCCTTCCTGTAGCCTGTTTCTGCTGTTGTTAATATCCACTGACAACTTTTTTTTTTTTTCCTGCACAATGCTGCAGGTTGGAAAGGCTGATGGCACCCCAGGTGAATCGCTACATGTTGAGGTATTTACCTTACCTGTTGCTCTGTAGAAGCCTGAGATCCAGACACTAAGGTTTTAACGGCTCCCTGCCAATCAGATTAAATATTTAGCAGCAATAGGTTCTGGGCATCACATTCCTGACAGTGTATTTCATGCATCATTTGCCGTAAACATTGGGAGATTTTTAGCTACCGCTTGCAAAGTATCTCCCTCTCCACTCTCTCTCCTATTCTTATCTCCTCTTTTCACTGTCTCTCTCACTCTTCACTTTTGTTCTTGTCCTCACTTTCTCTGCCCTGCTGTTTCCTTCCCCTTAGCTTTTCCCTTCTTTCTCTGATCATTGTTCACTGGTGTGTGGTTGTGTACATTGCACCTGGAATGGACTTTGGTCTGTGATGGAGGAGTGGAGGAACTGACTGCATCTAACCGAGCATTCCTACCTCCTCGGAAAAGCAACTAGAGGAGGGTGCAGACTGGCCTCTTTGGGGAGTGGGTGTCCCTTGACTCAGGGGAGCATGCTGAGGACGAGCAAAGGGAAAGCATCTCTGTCATCCCTCTTCATAATGCAGCTCATCTGCCTGCAAGGATTATCTATCTTGCTCTTGGCACGTGCAACAGCTGCTCTGGGACTGGGACTGTGGGGCAGCCTTTTCCCTTTTAGTCCCTTTCTGGCTGAAACCTTTTTAGGAGAAGAGTACATGGGCTCAGTCTAGTAGGAAGCATGGTCACCATGGGGTCCCCTTGTCCCACTAGTTGTGGGCTTGCAGAAGACTTCTGTGACAGCTGTGCCCACACAACTGGCTGATACCCCCAGTACTGGGATGAGGGCCATCAAAACCAAAAATGCAATGAACATGGTGGTGGTGGGGGGAAGGTGTATCTCTAGCAGAGGTTTCAATATGTGATGGCATTTTCTGTACTGGCAGAAGGTTGTCTCCTGGAAAACAGTAAACTGTGCAGAAGGGGTAAGGACCTTCCTCCACTTCCTTCAGTGTGCTCGACAACAGCAGGTTTCACTTGTACAAAGTACACTTTTCTGATTATCGCCTGAGTTTTCAGGCATGATGTCTAAGGAGATGGCCCTTTAGAGGGGCTGTGTGAAACAAGAATGATCACTGACACCAGCGGTGGTTCTGGGCTGATACTGGGTTGGGGAGGGTGAAGTCTTCTGGGCTAGTGGACTCCATAGGCAGGCTGGTGCATTGCATGTGCTGTTCGTTATAAGCTGTGGTCAGATGGTTTGACTTTTCCCTTGCCCTGCTCCCTTGACTGTTTGGTATGTGCATCTTTTCCTCTGCTCTTGCTCCATGCATGCTGCCCGCCTGAACAGGTTTTTGCAGTCACGGAGGAAGCTTATGGTTCTCGCTGCCTCCATGTTCACCCTGTGTGATTGCTGCTCCGCATTCCTGTTGTCTCACATCTCTTACTCAGCCCCACCTGCACCAGTGGTCCGGTACTACCAGTCCAGGAGATGTTGATTAGCGTCAGGGACAGGTTTTTCTAGTGGGTTTCTCTCCCTGCTGTGACAAGTCCGGAGCCATCTGGTGAAACATTGTCCTCTTCATTTCACATTTCTGTTGGCATAGGACACATCCTCTGTTCACACCACCACTGCTGTTACACCAGTGTGGGCTTGAGGACACGGGGGAGATGGGACTGTGTCTCCTCTTGCCGGCTGACAAAGGGAGGGTTGGGGAGGTGCATTACTTTCAAAGCTGGTATGTGTGTGGTTGTGCATAAGATTATTTTTGCTTATGAGAGAAGTGGGGGCCCTTTAGGTGGCGGGGAGAGTCAGGTCACAGTGGATAGAGAAGATGGCTGCTCTTTTGCTCTGCCACAATAGGCACTGGAGCCTTTTTGGCTGGGAGTCTGCTGGGATGGAGTATGGCAGGCCACATGGTTTGAAGCAGGTACTGGGACGTTTCGGAAGCTGCTTCAGCAGAGATAAGGAGTGAAAGAAACCTGTAAATTCTGTAAAGCGTAGTAACTAGTGATGGGCAAACCAGCCTGCTTAATTTCTTGTTTTAGTTCTCTCTCTCTCTTTTTTTTTTCTTTTTTTTTTTTTTTTTTTTTTTTCCCCTTCCCTCCCTCCCCTTCTCGTTGTTCTGGGCCCCTCCAGTCCATTCCCTTGCATCTGGTGGCTTATTTCCCTACAGATGTCATCTTGGCAGTAACTCACGCCTGAGCACCTCCCTTGGGGAATTTGTGCACTGCCTGGGTGCTTTTTCTTTTCCTAATGTCAGGGTACTTTTTTTTTTTTTTGTATGTATGTATACTTTTAGGCAATTGCTCTTTATAAATAAATTAAAATTTTAGCAGCGGGGGAAGCTGTAAGGAAGATGGATCTGGAGAGGACGGTCCCTTAGCCCCACGCCAGGCCAGCCTGGGTAAATGAATCAGCCGGAGGGGCTGCACAGCTTGCCCACCAACTCACCTCAGCTCCCGGGCCAGGAGCTCAGCCGTGGTCCAATACATCCTCTGATCTCTTTAATTAGGAAAGGAGGAGTGATAAATGGGGTATTGCTTTTAGTCTTGCTGAAGTATCCCTGGCCTCTGGGTGGGGTGGTGACAGGGCTGTGCTAGGAATATGGTCAGGGAGGGGGTTTAGGGTCCCTGAAGCTTTGCAGACTCAGAAGATAAAGTACATACAAGAGGAAGAGGATCCCAGAGCAACACCGGGGCAATGTAGTCAGGTGATAATGCATACATGGTTTGTTTGTTCCAGCTTTTCCCTCTCTCTCCTGAGACAAATGTCACAGGGAGCGTGGCAAGAGGCTGCTCTCTGGATGTGTGCTGTGTTTATAGATCATAAGCCCCCTCCCGTGGCATCCAGCGCCTCACAAAGGCGTCAGCACCTGTGCAAAGTGGGTTTAAAATGCTGCCACATCAGACCAGAGCGGCTTTACACCCCTCTGGCACAGGGGTAGTGGAAACACAAGCGTAAAGGCCTCCAGGAACTTTACTGTACCAAGGCATCTTCATATATATAACAATCAACGCAGCTGCATGCAAAAACACCTCCTGGCTTGGAAATGAGGTCCTGTCACAGTGTCATCCTGAGAGGACACCAAAGGAGGAGCTGTGTCAGAGAGGCTTTGCAGGAAGCCAGCATGGCGTAGAATCATCGTAGAATGGTTTGAGTTGGAAGGGACCTTAAAGATCACCTAGTTTCTGGATGTAAAGGGTGCAACTTGAATGTTGTCTCCACCTTTTTTTTTTTTTTTCTTTTTTTTCTTTTTATTTCCCACCACACACCCCACCCGCCGCCTCACCAAGGCTGTTTTTGAGGTTTTCCTGTTTTCAGGAATACAGGGATTTAGTGCCTTTAGGAACTGGTGGCATTTCAGGTCTGGCAGGAAAGGTGTAACTAGCCATCCTACAAAGAGCTCCTTCTCCCACCCGATTTCCTTGTTCAAAGAAACGCAGACCTGTCTGCTGGTCCAAGATGAGATGGAGTACATATATACTAATCATATATATATATATATAAAAAAATAAACAGCAATAATACATATTTATATACAAATAAATATATATAGTGTGTATATATATTAAAAAAATCATATACATATACTCTCGTTTTACTTTATACTTAATTCTTGAGTGGGGACACACTAGTCTTTCAACATTGCTCTGTGGCAGTGTAACCCAGGAAATGATGGGAACTGGAAGAAGAACTTGGGTTGGGATGGACTACAACATCTTTTCTCTTGACTCCAGGACTACTCTAGTCTTTACTGACGGTCTCTGGTCAACAACAAAAAAACATAATCCCTCAAAGCAGAGCAGTTGCTCTATGTAAGCTCGTCAACGACAGCGGGTAGTCTGTGGCTGCCAGCACCCCTCAAAATCACTCAGTCTCACTGAGGGAGTCTGACTCAGGTCGGAGTCTGACTTGGGCCAGAGTCAAAGTCTCACGCAGGTGCTCCACGGGCACACGCAGCATAGTCCGTGAAGTCTGACGGAATCGCGGGGCAATGGGCTGCAAGGAGGTTTTCCAGGCAGGGGGACGTTCAGAGGTAGTCTGAACTTAATGGCAAAATTCCCTCCCTCTCCCTGCAAATATTGAGAAATGACAAGTTCAGAGGAACGGATAAAAGGGAGCTGCAGTGAAACTGTCAGCGCTGTTAGTTTCCTCCCGTCGCTCCCAGGGCTTGTAGGGTTTGCAACTGTGGGGCACTCTCACTAATAGCCTGGCCCGAGGCTGTGGGCCCTCAGGATTACATCTGAGGACCTCTCGGTGAATCTCACATTTCTGGCACCTCTGGCACTGTAGCCCCAACCAGGACTCTCAGGGTCTCCAGGTTCCCTGGTGTAAGATCAAGATTATTTTTTTTTTTTAGGAGGTAAACAGAGCCCCTAGGACTTTCTGGCTATGGTATAGAAGCCTGGTGACTGTGGTCTGGCAACCTTCCCCAGATCTGTTTAAACCCAGGGTCTGAGGGTCTCCACTGCTGAGACCTGCAGCAAGGAGATCTTGTATTTGGAGTTTCTGCAAGTGAATTAAGATGGAGCTGGACTTTACATTTCCACTGTCCAAAGAGCTGCTGGAACCAGACTCCCTGGGTCCATGGCAGGCCCACAGGGCAGATCTCTTGATGAAACAGGAGATCTCCATCTCTGGATTAAAATTGCCTAAATGGATGAGGCCTGATGCTCAGAAGAGCTGCACTTCCAGCCCAGACCCCTGCCCGCTGCAGCTCTGGCTCGCTCTCCAAAGATCTGCATTGCTCCTGCTCTTCCTTGCCAACATGGAGCTGATTTGGAGTAGGTGAAAATACATTGCAAGTTGAGATATTTTCATAAGAATAGGCTTAACAAACTGGCATTTGCTGACAACATGTTGTTTCATCAGAAACCACTGATCAGCAGTATTTTGCAGTTTGAGTCAATGTGGCAAAGTCGATATTGAATATCAGGGATTTTGCTTGGAAACCGACAACTATTTATGGTATTACAGCAATTCCTTTCTCTCTGCTCCTAGCTAAACTAGGATTTATTGTCCAGAAGATCTTGGACACACAGGTTTTAATACACTCTCTTGGGAACCTGTGAGTAACGTTGGGTATGATCTCACAAGAAGACATTGCTGCCTTCAGGGAAGTGCAATGGAAAGCAATAATAATAATCTCAGCTCCTGTAGCCTCTATCGCTTGAGAGCCAAAAGTACTTTAAATACCATAAATAATTAAACCTTCTAACTCTATGAAGCAGAGAAGATGCATCTCCATCTTTCTGATGAGGAAAATAAGGCGAAGGGCGAGGAAGAAAACAATGGTGTTTACGCTTTCAAAAAATGTTTATTGATTTTTAGATGGTGGTATAAGGGATTAGAACAAGACTTCACTTGTTGTGGTTCACTTCCTCCGTGCTTTCAAGATTTAACCGAGATACCTAACACTGTGAAGACAAGTGAGCGAAGAGGTACCAAGGGTGGACCAAAAATATAACAGTGCTTAAAGTGAAGAATGGAATAACTGTGGTAGCCATGGAGGACAAAAAATGGATTAGAGATAAGTGATGGATGAAAATAGCTGAGGGAGGCGGTAGATTAGGGCATGTATTGTAGCTTGAAAGAAGTTAATGAGGAATATTGAAATTCTGGATTTTCTTTTACACTAAGACCACCTATGCTGTTTTAAGAGCGTAAACTGACCTTAAAGCATAAGTAACTCACGGCTGCACTTTGTCCATAGTATTGATTTTTATTTACCGGTAGGGTATTCTTTATTGTGACAATTGTCTGCGTTTGGTGGTTGTTCTTTCTTACTCTTGCTACTAATGCTTTTTTTTTCCCCTGCTGCAAACATAAGCTATAGTGATTTTTGTGTAAATGAGATGTGGCCCAAGGGGGCTGAGCTGCACCCTGCGGAAGCCAGTGGTGGGCCTGGGCTAAGAGGAGGCGTGTGCTCGTACGTCCTGGTATGCCATGGTCGGCACATGGAGGAATGAACTGCTAGGTGAGCTACGGGGAAAGGTGGCTGAAGCAGCCAGCATGAATGAATTTGAGAGGCTGGAGAAAACAGAGAGAGGAAGGGGAAAATGAGTGGAAATGGCATTCAGCTGAGCCAAATCTAATCCGTTTGCTTGCACTGGATTGGGCCTTCCCGTCCCTGTCCCTTGAAGCATCAACTAGCCGTGGTCCAGATGTGGCTTTGCCTGTGTATGTTTCCGTCATTGGAACTCTATAAACATGATCGAGTGCTGAGCGGATGGAGAGGTCAGCGGCTGCTGGGCTGGGTCCCTCCAGCTGGAAAAGCTTTCTGGATGCTTTTGATTGAAGGTCTCGGTAAGACGAATCGGCCCTGACCTGTCATACAATCGCAGGCACAGCATGGTCTGGTGCACAGCAGTAATGTACTGCGAAAGCATATTGTGTACAGCGGCTTCATGGCTGGTGCCTTACTGGTCATTGAACTCGGGGAGAGAAAGATAGGGAAAGGGGAAGAGTGTTGGGTGGGGAGAGTGAAGAGGGAAAGGAGTAGAAAAATGAGACCACCAAAATCATTTCCTGATTTGCAGTTGTCAGTTCTCCCTTCATTCGGGCTTTAGTGTTTATTGTAAGGATCAAGTTTTTCTAAAGGGGTGAGTGTTTTTTGGGATGCTTCTGGGTTGGGAGTGTACGACTCCAGACATCTTGAATGGCACTCTTTTTGGTGTCACATGTTAGGGTTCCCTTGTTACTTCTTCTAGGTAGATTTGTTTTGTTTTTCTGTAATTAACGATAACAGGAACATGCTAAAGGCACCTCTTGTTCCATCTCATTTCCAGATTAATTCCCTTTCTCATTTCACAAGCAAGGTTGGCGTTCTCATGGGGTCCACTGGTGACTAAACCCCACTTCCCAAAATGCTGCATACCATTGAAAATCAAGAGTTCACAAGACTCCTGCAAACTGCACCCCATCAGTGTCGTCAGCGCCGCAGCATTGCGCTGGACCAGCTCATAGGATGCATCTCCCTCCCTCCACCCTGCTGCCTCTACTTAGTGGCTCCTTTGCCTGCCTCACTTCTTAGTATTTTGGGTATCGAGCGTTCTTCTCTGCCGTTTCTGCTGTCTGTAAGCCCTTCGTGAGGGCTTGATCAGGTCTGGTGAGCTCTGGCACTCTGCTTAGGGCTGTTCAAGATTTGCTATAATGGTGCCACAATGAGCAGAGGCAGTGCAGTGAGTTTCTCCTAGCTTGCCCTTGCTGCATGGGCTGCAAGACTGAAAGGTGCACCCATGAAGATCTTTCCTAAGGGATGGGCAGGTTTATGTTTTAAAGCTTTATCCCGTGGCATACATCATACCTGAGGAGACTGGCAGCAAACTGGGTGGCTGTAATACAAAGTGCAGACGTAGTTTAAGGCTGTCTCCCTTTGGTTCAGAGGCCCTTTTTGGGATTATCCATGTTGTAGAAGAAGGAATCACTCCGTTTCTGCCTAAGAAAAACAAAAATGGTACTTTCTTTGCCACTTATGGTATGCTTTAAGAAACCTTTGTGATTTGGCTTTTACAGTGTTTACATCTGGCATCCAAAGAACTTAAGACTCTCTCTTGATGTGAGACTTTGAGTAACCCATGGGATTTCAGCATTGGCATGGTGTTTGGCAGCTGCCTGCAGGAGACGGTGCAGTCTCTGCCTGCCTGCTCTGTGTTTTTCCTTTAAGGAAATGATGCAGAGAACGAACAGGTACTGAGAGAGGTGCATGAGAGAGTCTGGGGAATGGGAAAGTCCTTCCACCCTTGGAAGTAAAAATTCTCATCATTTTTTAAATTTTGAAGTTTAATATAACAATCTGCCAATGCACAAAATGCAGAGTTGATTATGGTTGAATAGAAGCCCTTAAATTAGTACAGCAAATAATGAGAAATGCAGAGGATGTGCTTCTCCAAACCATCCAACTGAAGTTAAATGTGTGCTTCTCATGGATATTAATGGATCGGAGGTATTTAAATCCCGAGCTTTTGGAAATCGCAGTCTTTAAAGCCCTCATGTTATTAGCGTACTGGTGATTCCTGCTTGGAAATGAAACCTGGAAGTGGAGAATTAAGAAGGGAAAGAAGGGATTGCAGCATGAATTACCAAATTGTTTCAGTTTGATTTAATTGGCAAAAGCGTTGTTGCACTGGTGCAGTGTTCTGCTGCCCGTTAAACTTAGTTGTGCACTTCAGGAGGCAAAGCTGCTTTTGACCACGCTGAAATCCCTTTGGAGGGGCCAATCGTGCACAGCGACACATCCCTTGCTTTGGATGATCTCCCTCTGAGCCTGGATCCGGTTCTGAGATGGGGCAGATGACAGTGAGAAGTGGGAAACGGTGCATGTCTCATAAGCTTTGAAACCCTTGTTTCAAATGGAGCATGCACGGAGTGACAGCTGTGGCAACTGAACCCTCCAGGTGGTGCGGATATTTCAGTCTCTGGCAGGGAGGGCCTGTCTCATCCCTCTAAACTTGTCCAAGTGGGATGCTGGGGGGGGCGAGATCCTGGCAGGGGAATGGTGGCTCCAGCACGGCTCCGCAAGCCAGGCTTGCAGAGAGTGATGGCTGTGCCAAGCCTCTATGCCCTGGCATTTAGAAGTTGGCACTGGGCAACGCCAGACTGACCTGCTGTCTCGCTTAATGGCTTTTGTGTGTGTGACACTGACTCCTGCAGCTCTGCACGTGTGTGCCAGCCGCGGTAAGCAGGTCAGACTCACTCCTGCTCTCCCTTGCCCAGCCGTTACCTTCATCCTCCCTCGCTCATCCTGCCGAGGACCAGAAGGGACTCACCTTACGAGGAGGGATGAACACAGCTGAGCTTCTGCTGCAGCAGAGGAACGTCCCAAGGGGTGATCAGATAACCATCTACAAGCGTTTTCATGGTGGAAATGGTGAGTCGCGAGGGAGAAATTGTTTAGGCTGAATGAAGGAGATATTATTAAAGTAACAGGATAGCTGAGCAAAGGGGAAATTTAGGCTGAGTTTAGGGAAACGTTTCTAAATGTGAGCCTTGGAGCTGTCTCCTAACAGTGGTAATCCTATTGTTTGAGTCGTTTTGGAGAAGGTAGTGTGCTATAAAGCACATGCCGTAGACAGCAATCCTGAAGTGTCTGGGGGAAGGGCAAGACTATTAAGCAGAGGATTTTAATTTGTAATTTCCGTGAATCACTTGATGTTGGTCTCAACAGAAGCTTGCAGGCTGTGGCTGTGTCAGCTATCACCCGTGATATGTAAAACATGTGGGTGGGAGGAAGTGGGAAGGACACTGGGAACTTACCCTTGGGCAAGCTTACAATAATGAGACATAGTTCTTCATCTGTTGGGAATGATATGGGTCTAATTGATGATCAAAGGGTTCTTTGTACCGCCTTAAGTGTAGGGAGAGAATCGCTCTTCTTTGCGTGGGGCAGAAAAAGGGGAAGCACTTCTTCACCTTATCCTTGGATAGACCCGTTGGATAGACAGAGGCAAACTAGCTATCAGAGGTGGGGAGGAATGCATATGTAATACATAGGATGAATCTGACACTGCCCAAGCCAGGGAGGAGTTTGTACCTGGTTTAATAAAGAAAGAACAGCTTGAAAGAAAATAAATAGAGAATAGAAGTAAGCATATGTGCTACTTTCCACCCGGTGTCCATGGAAGGAAAGCTAACAGAGAGGTAATGAGAGCGCTCTGAGGGCTTTCAAGGCTTTGTTTGGGTGCGTGTGATGCATTCCCTGAAAGAAAAAGGCTGACTAGAGAAAAATACGGAAAAAGAAGCATTTTGTAAGCTAGGTAGAAATGAGTCTGTGGGACATTACAGGCATGGACAAAGGTACATGTTAGAGAGGGAGTGGTTGTGACGAGCAGAAAGAAGACCTGCCCAAAAGGCGTTGGAGAAATGTTTCTACCACTATCACAGGAACATTTATATATCAGAATGATAATATAAGTGATGTTCAAAGCTAGTTAAACTAAACTGCACCAGTTTTCTTCTAAAACTACTGAAATGCCCTTGGGGGGGTGTTTACTTAGAGTCACCATAATGAGCCGTTTTGGTCCAGGTGCTGGATTGTTCTTGCATTCATCACTGTGCATGGCTCTTCCCATTGTCTCTAGTCTCGGCCGTCTTCCTACTCTGAATGTATGGAGATTTTCCTGCAGCATCATTCATTCTGTTTATCAGCACCTGAAGTGTGCAGGCGCTTCCAAGACACACCCATTGTGTCCCAGATCCATCCCCCTCTTCTTTGTCTCTGTTTACAAAATTCCTGGAACAACAGGGCTGTGAGCCAGAAGCAGATTTATGGGCACTTATGTCACCTACCTGGTAAGCAGTAATATGGGAACAGCAGCACAAGAGTTGTCAGTGTACAAACAGCCTGGGCTGAAGGTGCGGTAGGACAATGGTTAAAGCAGTGTTAGAACATGAGAAATGCTTCTTCAGAGGTACAGAATATGCAGTGTGTCTGGATTGGGGAGATGACAGTAACCATGAGAATGGGAGGTTGTCCTAAACTGAAATTGGGTTGCCAAAAGTCAGGGCGTTGGAAAAGCTGAGGTGTAAAGTATGGCGTGACTTTTAGCTTTAAGCCCCAGCTTTTAGGAGTAATAGTTTTTGGGGGCTGCAATCAGTCCTGCCTCTTCCTTCACACAAATTGTCTTAGCTCCTGCAATTTACCTGTAAAGCAGGTAGCAGACAAAAAGATTAAATACGCACCAGTCTTCTGCAGTTGGTAAACACAGAAATAGTATTCTTCTTTGGTCTGGACATACAGGTGTTTCCTTGCCAGACAGCTCAGTAGCATCTTTAGTGCAATGTTAACTTCCCTACAGCTTCTTCTAGTGCACTTGCTATTCCCTGGTGATGTGTTGGATACCAGGCACAAAGCACCTTCCAGTTTTGTAGTGTATAGAGATGGATTTCTTCCTAGCCCAAACTAGGGCCTGAAACACAAGGATTGCTTTTTGATTCATTGTCTGATACTTCTGAAACGGAGAAATGAAGCCAGTGTGAATTAAGATGCTGTCAAAGATGAGCAAATATTGAAGGGTACAGTAACACTGATGGCTAACACTGGGGCTGGCAGGACATCTGTCAGTGGATCTGAGGCTAGTGGCAAGTCCTGGAATTGGTCTAGTGATCAGGAATGAGGGGTAGGGCTGGGAATTAGCATTGCAGTTGGTGCAGGTGCAAAATTAGCTGTTGAATTCAGATTCTGTGAAGTCTTCTTACCAGTGCTGGGACCTCATCAGAGCTCCCAGTGAGCAGAGCCCAGAAAACACCGAGAAATGAACTTCCCTGTGGCCCTCCAGGGAAGTACAGGAGGCTGGAGGCATGTGATGCTCTTCTTCCTCCAGCATGGACCCAGCGTCCCTGTGAAGTTCCCTTTGCTGGTGGCTAGTGCATGCTGTTCAGCCTCCTGTCCCAAGCATCATCTTCCTCCTGATTAGGAAAGCTGCCTTCAAGACAGCTTTTTCTCTGGGACTGCGGTATTACAGGGCTTCCTTTCCTCTTGCTGTCTTGAGCTCGGGGATAGGGTTTTGGGGGCTTGCAAATACCCTCCCAAGGGGCTATTGTGCAAGGCTGCCCAGCTGGCGCAATTGCAGCAGAAGGCGGTACCAGCATCGGCACACGACAGAGCTGCCCCCAAACGCCTGGGACCAGCCCGTGTTCTGCCTCAGATTCTTTATGCGACCTGAAAGTTGCCCGGCTTTGCTGTACACTGCCTGTGTAGTACCTTATTTACAGTTAGCCTGGTTGAATGCACAGTGACCTATTTGTGTACTTTCTGTATTTTGAAATATCGTCCAGAAATATCTCTAAACGCTGAGCTGTATTTTGCCTGTGCAGCCTAATAGTTTTCTATTAATACTTATCTTAGATCTGATCCACATAAAAATGCAGTGTCAAATAAGGTTCTCATGATATTTTTAAGCAATCTAACCTTTGGTCCTGGCCAAATTCCAATCTGAATAATTACTGTCTGACTACCTACATTCCTCTTGCATTTTCAGTTGGAGAAGTTAGCTTTCCCTTCCCATTTTAACAGGGATTGTGTAACATTGCTCCGCAGTACTAAGTAGATGCTGTGTTCCTCTACAATGCTGGTGATGTTTTATTGGTAAGTAAAATGAGATTATAGAAGTATAATGGTTTTACAGGCATGTTTATACCTAAATATAGATATGTCTGTAAAACCACTTTGTCTAATGGCCCGGTCATATATTATTTTCCGGGGAGTAAGGGACAATATAATAGTGCGGAGTAAATGTGGTGTAAAGGATTTTACTTGCCAGACTGGAGTTTGGGATTTGCTAAATTGTTTTGGAGTGGCAAAATCACAGAAAAGACAACAAACACTGTGTTGCCCCACACCACCACCAAGGGAAATACCTGCTCATGTAAAATACTTTGTAATAAAACATACTGGCGTGTTTTTAAAATCATTCTTGACTGGTGAAATTAGACGCTAGCCATATTCAAGCTACTTGAAACAACTAAGGACAAATGCCCTGTTTTACAACTGTCGCCTTCTCAGGCGCTTGTGAATTTCTCCGTGTGTGTTTGCAAATATTCTCTGGAAACAAGAACACCGCTCAGGAGGAGGTCAGCATCCTGCCTCCAGTGCTTCCTTGACAGGGTACCTCAAACTTTTGCATTTGAACAGTGTGGAAATTAACGGATAAAACTTGCTGCTGCGTATGCAAAAACACATTTTCGCAATAGCTCTGGGGTCACCTTAATCTGATAAGTCTTTGCTGGTTTGCTCCTGCCTCTCCTCTACTACCACACATTCAAAAGGGGCTTGTAGTGAGCCAGACCAGAGGAGGGAGGAGAGGTGGGGTTGGTGCTGGGACTCCTGTCCCTTTCTCAACCAACCAGCACTTGCATGTGAGCAGAAGCGTGGATAGTGGCTATTGCTTGTGAACAGAAGTCACCCTCAAGGAGGGCAGGGAAGGGATTGTCAGCACCGTGAGCATCCCAGTTGCAGTCTTTGAGCAGCTCAACTCTGGACTGTGAACCTGCTGCTGCCTTGTGGGAGTGTGCTGGGGCTCAACAGTGGAGGCCACCCCGCAGCTAAAGCGGTGCCACCGGCCCTGGGTCGGGTGTGATTTATTGGAGTTCCCCTGCGTTATCACATTCATGGGGACCATCAGACTAGGGAGCCCAGCCTGGACCTGGTTCCTCCTCATTCCCCCAGACGGCCGCTGGTCCCTGGTGTGCAGACTGCCCATGGAGCACCTGAAACACATCGTGAGCCTGACAGAAGTGTTACATGTGAGCGAGAGGCGGAGGGAGAGGTGTCTTGGGTGGTACACGGGTTATCCAAGCATTGTTCTGCCTGAACCGGCTCATGACTGAGGATCCAAATTGGAGATGTCAGGTTGACTGTGGAGGCACTGATGACCTCCTCTTTGCATTAGCCTCTTCCTAGCCCTGGCTGCTCCCTGCATATCTGGCCAAAGTCAGAGGATCTGGCACTGTACAGGGAACTCCATCACCTTGTGTTGAATGGAAAAATCTCCCTTGGGGGCACATCCCATGCGCTAGACATCCAGCAGATTGACACCTAAGTGCTCTTCAGGATCTGGGCTCTTCTCTGCTGCTTGGATTTTCTGATGCTGGAGATTTGTTGGCTTTGATGCAGGTGAAGAGAAGGGAACGGGTTTCTTGGCCAGGATTTTTCCCAGTGGGAGAAGTTTGGGTGTGAAGGCAGACAGCTGCCAAGATTGCCTGCATAGCTCCTGCATCGCTGCTATCCGAGCCCTGGGTTGGAAGGCCCCGTAAAGTATTCCTGGTGGGAGAGGGGCTGGGAAAAACCCACACTCTGCTCCCTGGGCATCGCAGCTAGCCATTGCCTAACCAAGCGTAATATACTGTGTGAGACTATGCAGAGGGATCACAGGAGACATATTTTAAAGAGAACAAATATAGCATTAAAGTGAGTGAGCAAGGGAGTGAGAGACAGAGAGCGTATAGAGTGCATTAAAGTTAATAAAGCATTGCAGGAGTGGGGACTGCATTTCACTGTGAAGGAATCTAATTTAGTGACTCGTAATTGGAGGATAACAGTTCTGCCGGAATGAAGTTAGCTGTTCATTTTGCCAAACTCTCAAAGTCTCTTGGTTCTCCTTGTGAGCATCTCTCAGAAAGTGGATCCGTCAGAGAATTTAGAATCGATTGGTGCTTCACACCCGTGGTCCCTTTCAGCCTCCTAAGTGGATTTGGTTCCTCCGGTGCATATTTATTATCTATTTTATTATCTGCTTATTTATCTGGTAATATCAATGCAGGATACGTTCTATCTGCTTAGCATGGCAATGAGGGAGCAGGTGCTGAGCCTACGTGTTCTCGTGGGCAGGGCAAGATGTGGTCTCTTCCACCCTTTCCCAGCATGGAAGGGTACAGTTTCTGGACCTCCGAGGCCAGAGGCGTAGCGCAAAGCAGCAGAGGGCTTTTTTCCATGCGTATTTATTCCAGGTGCGGCTGGCTGCCGAAGAACATACTTATGGGCATGAATAGTTGAGCAGGACCTTTTGCGCTGAGGGCAAGTTGTCTTTAGTTTGAAACGCCTGAAATCTCCTTGGGGCAGCAGCATGGCCCTGAGTGGGCACACGGAGCAGTGCTGCCTCCCACAGGGGTGGTGGGCAGACGGAGGGGGGGATGCTGCTCTGTTTTTGCCCCCAGACCTGGGGGGGTTCTGGTATTTACACTGCATAGGTGCTGCAAAGATTAATCCGTTAGTGCTTGTAAAGTGCTTGGAGGATGAAAAGCGCTGCGAAAATGTGAACTATTATTAAAAGGAGACTGAATAAAGAAAGAGCTAGGAACAATCCTGCAGGGAATAGTCCCGCTCAGGCAGGGGCTGGAGAGATGACCTCATCAGGTTTTTCCATTTCTGCTGTTATGATTACAAAATAAAGTGGACGTGTTCAGGGAAAACATCAGGGTAACATCCCTGGCTGTAGTAGCTGAGGGTGAACCTTTGCAAGCTGGGTGGGTCTTTCTGCTTCTGGGCAAAAGTAGCTGTTGTATGGGCTCGCAGGGAATGTCTTCCCCACACTGCACTGATCCAGTTTTGGCCACGACCACCAGGAAATTTTGTGTTCCAGGCTTTTTAAAAAGCAATGGACCTTGTATGGGTGAAAGGCGTATGGCTGACTGTACTACAGACTGGAGATGTGTGTGTCCTGGCGGTAGGAAGGTTGTATGCAATGGATACACGCATACATAGACATCGAGTGGCCTTGTCCATTTGTCCTCCCTTTATTCTGGAGGGGCTAAGAAAGTAAAAGGGAGTCAGTATCTGCCTGGTCCCTCCAGCCTCCCTGCCTATACCTCCATTAGGAGGCCAAACTGATCACAAGCAACGGTAATTCCTTGGTGTTGAGGGTGAGCACTTAGACATGGGCTTGACATAAGCAATTAGTTTCACAAAGACAGCCGATCAGCTGTCAAAGGACAATTCTCTATCACTTTTGACTTGGGTCTCAGAGTGACACGGGACCTGAGAGATGACATGATCCCATCTTCTGCTGACAGCTGTTCTCTGAAGTGACTCCAAACTCTGAAGTAGAGGCTGGACTGGTCTGACCCTCCCCTGACTTTAGCAGAGCCCTGAATGTAGCCAAAGGGCTGGGCATCAGGCAAGGAGGACTGGTGGGAAGAGGGGTAGTGGCTGAGGAAGATCAATGGATCTGCCTTGAAGGCTGAGTGCACGATTGACTTGTCAATTAATCACTTTCCCTTTCTCTTACTTTCCCCCTTTCCTTTTTTTTCTTCCTTGCTCAGGGAGTGTAAGAGCCGAAGATGAGGCCCAGGGTGGAGTGCTACTCTCCAAGGTTTTGGCTGGTGCTGGCAGTCCTCGCGACAACAGGGAGCGGGGCCCATGCCCAGAAAAGCCACCCGAGCATTGGCATTGCAGTCATCCTGGTGGGGACCTCAGACGAAGTGGCCATCAAAGATGCCCACGAGAAAGATGACTTCCACCACCTCTCAGTGGTGCCTCGGGTGGAGCTGGTGGCCATGAATGAGACAGATCCCAAGAGCATCATCACCCGCATTTGTGACCTCATGTCAGACCGGAAGATTCAAGGGGTGGTATTCGCTGATGACACAGACCAGGAAGCCATTGCCCAGATCCTGGACTTCATCTCTGCCCAGACCCTCACTCCCATCCTGGGCATCCACGGAGGTTCCTCTATGATCATGGCAGATAAGGTAAATTTGAGCTTCCTTCTATCACAGACCTGCAGATCGAAACTTAAAACAGAAAGAAATATCTTATTCTGTGATCCTCAGGTGTAGTCTCATGGGGCCGAAGGGTTGGGGGATTAGAGAGTCTCAGATTCAAAGGGAGATTAAAAGAGCTAACTGTGTGTAGCACCGCTGAGAAGAGCCTATTAATCATGTGGAATTATCTGCAACAGGGAAAAACCGAGGAGGGAAAGGAGCAGGTAGAAGAGAGCTGCAAAAGAATCGGCCCTTTTCTTCTTCCTTAGGAAGGGTAAAGAGCCCCTGACAATTGTGATTTTTTTTTTTTAAAGGTTTTATTTTTGCTTATGTTTTACCTTAGAAGAGCCAAGGATGGTAGCTTGGGTTTTTCTTGCATGCAGCTGGAGGACATTGTGGTATTTTCAGGGACATTTAATACAGCTCTTACATCTTAATTGGAAAATAATTGAATCTTTAATAAAGCCGTCCTCTCTCAGAAGTGTTCATTAGCTCCTGAAGTTAAATAGGTGTTAGCTAAAGCAACTAACCAGTCTGAACCAGTCCAGCTAAGGCTTTCTTTTTTCCACTGCACTACTTTATTCCTTCACATCCCTGACATTTCACTGTTTTCCCAGGCCCCACCCAGTCTTCTGGGGAATTACTGCACAAACGAGCCTTCCCACTACTGCTTTTGAACAGGGAAAGGTGCGGAGGAAGCAGCACCTTTGGCCAGCTGGTAACTCTCAGTTTAGGGGAGCCTCCGTGGGGTGCAGCTGGACCTGATGCAAGTCTTCCCCCTGGGAGGAACAGGAGACCCCGACGGGAGTGTGCATTTGGCCACATGGTGTGGCTAACAGTGGCCTCTGGGCTGCTGTGGGCCAGTGGGAATACCCGAGAGAAGCAGGCTGTCCTTTTCCCTGCAGGTGACAGAGTCAGGGCCAAGCCCTTTGTTGAGAAGACCCTCTTGACCACACTTTGTGCATCTCAAAGAAGTAAACAGGGTCACAAGCCAACAGCCTTTTCCTTTTACAGGTCACTCTTAAGCAAATCTGAAACATTTAACTAGGCAGAATTGGGTCTAATTGAACGAAAGGGGAGAATTAAGCTGGCCGCAGTGGCGGCTTTTCCTCAGAAAGAGATCTTGTGGGCTGAGAAATCCAGGCACTTTCTGTTTTATTTACCTTGTAAATAAATAATCCGGTGCAGGTTATTGTAGGTGAGTGGATGGGAATAAATTAATTACAAATTATTTTCTCATTCTTTGACCAACTGTTCAGTTGCCAAATAACATACAGTTAATATGCAGTGTTATTTTCTCGTATCAGCCTTTGAACTAAAGTAGTCACTGAATAAAATAATCATCACAGGCATTTTTTTTTCCCTCTCTCTCCTTGAATAGTTGCACATGTGCTAAAGTCACTCTGCCCCATTCCACCCACAATAAAGCTTTTCTGTCTTGGGAGACAGTCAGGCAGCAATGCTGCATCTCGATGCTCTCCTGCCTCCTGCGTTGCATGGTTATCGATGTCTGTGCAAAGCAGGTCTGAAGCATTTCTTGAGTGCTGCATTTCACATTTATGGTGGCATTTTACATCTTCTTTGAACAAGCCTAAGTGTTACTGATGCCAGACCTCCTAAGCACTGGGAAAAGGTCCTTGTGACTTTGAACGTGGCAGGCCGAATTCTGATTTCAGATTCCCGCAGCGCAAATCCAGCATAGCCCCATTGCCTTTGGCAGGATTAGATCAGATTTACGCCGCTGTAATTCAAAGAGAAATTTGGCCTGTTGAACTTTGCAAAGATTTTTCTTTCTACCTGTCTCTAGTCTCTCCTTGGGAAGGCAGCATCTCCCGCGACTGCCCTGTGTACCCCACTGGCTCACTTCTAAAGAGCGTTCTGGCGGGCAGGCAACCCACAGGGAGCTCAAAGGTGGAGGCCTTATGAATGGAGACCTCTGTTTTACCAAGCTCCTTTTTTTTTTTTCTTTTTTTTTTTTTTTTGGGTAGTTTTGCGGGCAGGAGAAGCAGAGTACATACAAAGATCTGCAGTTTTAGGAAAGGCCAAGATTTCTTTTAAACATAAATTGAAAAGGCTGACCTTTACAGCTTCTGATCCGCAGGTGTGTAATCTTTAATGGATAATATTTATTTGATGAATTGAATTAAAATATGGTAGAGAGTAAATACATTGATATTCTACTAAAATACTGAAATCAGCCAGGTAAGTCCTTAAACAATCTATTTTCCACAGAAGGTCTTGACAGAGGCTTTGCTTTTAGTGACTCTTAGTCATGTTCTTTGCAGATGAGTTGTGTGGCTGGGGTTTGATCCTGCAGGCACGGATTGCTTCTTTCAGCATCCCCTCAACGCCCACAGCAGTCAGCTGTGATTGAACTTGCTCAGCATTTCACAGGTTCAAACCTGCACTTACAGCTTCGTTATGCTCCCTGTGCATTTGTGATCGGTAGTGCCAATGCAAACGTAACAAACGCTGCAAACCGCTAATGCCTTGGTGTGACAGATAAGCCCTTCTTCTCTGGAGGTTAATGCAAAAGGACTCATCAAGTCAAACCACCTTCCCTGGAGTAGCATGTGAAATTCTGTTTCACCTTCAATGAGGGTTTAATAAGTGTGTCTGGGAGGAAATTTGGATCCATGAGTAAAAAGGGCTTTGTAATATACTGTGTAGCTAGTAAATTGAGACACGAAGGGGCAGGCAAAAAAAAAAAAAAAAGGAAAACAAAAAGATTTCAAGCCTGAATTTTCTTCTCTCCTGTATATTTAGAAATAAATATTGTATAACGTGCACCATAGGCTGGCTTTATCTCAGTTAACATGCATCTGGAATTTTGCTACCTGCCAGCTGGAGGTCTCAGCATCGTTACAATCAGTGGGGAAGGAGGCACCACCTGAGGACAATTCACCCCACCCATCTCAGGGTGCAGTGAAATGCCCGCGGGATAGCCCTGCGTCTCCCCGCTGATTACTGAAGAAGGCTGTACCTCGACTTGCTCACGATGCCTCAAGTTAAATGCTATGAATCCTGCCCTAGGTGTAACATAGCAGGTGGAGGTATGTTGCTGAAAGTGTAACATCTGGATTTCCCGATTGTTTTGTTCAAGCTCATGCTCTTTAATATTGCATTTGATTAGATTTTGTAGGTAATGTTTATATGTCTTCTTGTTTTCCCTGTGTTTTATCTTTTTTCCCCTGAAAAATAAGTATATAGGAATTTGCATATATTTTTGCTGTTTCTCTCCTCGGTGCTCGTGTCTCTAATCCCACCTGTTTAGCTGTTATAAAGTGTTACATTTAATCTCTGCCTAATTTGGCATCAGAAGAAAATGACCAGATGATCTGTGTGCACACTGCGATTTGGGTTTAGTTCCAGGAAAACGGTGAAGCACAGACACATGATGTGCCTCACTCGAGCTCTGGGGAGACCACTTTGCTGAGGCAGAGTCTTGTCACAGCCAGTTCAGTCCCTTTAGTCTCTGAAGAAGTGCCAGCAGTGACGTCAAACAGCATGAAGTGCAGCAGTTGTTTTGTCGGGTCTGGGTGGCCTGGGAGTGATGGCTGAGGGGGTCCGAGAGCCCCTGTGGTAGCTCCTCTCAGAGGAGCAAGCCCTGCAGCTGTGGGGCAGGGTAGACGAGCGATTGCACTGCTTCAACCCTACAAGGAAACACCCGGTCCTTGTTCTGGTGCTGACACCATGAGAAGGGACTAAGATGATACCATCATCTCACATGGACCTCTGATGAGAAAGGCAATAGCATGGATCACTGATGATCTGTGTTTAATGTGGAATAGATAGGATGGAGAGGAGAGAAATGTGCACCATCACAAATGTTAGGTTCTTGTGATGCAAGACCTTTGTTCGTGGGAGCTCTCTGGTCTCTTCAGTTTGCCTGAAGTTGCCGCAATGACCTTTCTTTTTATAGCTTTGTGTTGCCTGATCTTAAGCATTAGTTTGCATTGTCCAGAGGACTGCAATACACTCGTGACTGGGGAGCATATCTGTTCCCATTCCAGTGTTTAAAATAATTTCTCCTTTCCCCCCAGTTGTTTTGAAAGCAGAAATTCAATCCTATCACAGTGTGGAAATGGCTGACGGGTGAGGATGCTCTGTGGTAGGAGACTGATGGTGGAAGGAAGCCTTCAAGGCTGCAAACCAAGCTTCAGTGCAGATAAATCACACAAACCAGTATCTTGTGTTTGCAGACCTGAGACTGGAAATCTGGGCTGGGCTTTTCTTCATTATGTTTTCAATATTACCTAAAATCGCTTCTGCCCAGAACTAGAAGGTAAAGGAGCAGTCACAGAAAAGGAAATAACAATAACAATGTACGTTTATAGGTACCTTAGGAGAGAAGCAAATTGTTGTTCAGATTTAGGACACTTACAGTGTTGGAAACGATTTAGCTCCTTGCCTAAAAAATGACCACAGCATTTGGCTGACTGGTCTGTTTTGTAATGGTAGCCTATTAATTTTTTAAAAATAACAGAAAAAGTCAACTTGGTGATAATGAAAGCAGAAAAGGTAAGAGTAGAAAATGCCTTATGTTCTTTTATAGCACAGCCGGTGACCATCATTTTTGGTGGAACTGTCCCTCGCTATTTCTCCACAGTCACGTTATTTTGCCAAAGCTTCTTGTCCTGTGCAGCTTTATAGTAACACAATGGTGCACAGGCAGCACCCAGGAAAAAACATTGGAAGAAGAGCATGATTATGTTTTTGCAGCTGAAAACCATTCTCTTCTCTCTCTGCATCCCTTGCTATTTTCTCCAGGGCTTGCCTGCACGGGGTAGCCATACTGATGGAAATAAAATGATAGGAAAGAACAGTCTATTCAACTGGGCTGTCCCCATAATAAAATCTGTATAAAAGCTGCATGAAACTAACCTGAAATCTAAAATATGTGATCCCATCTAGGCCAGATTCTCCTTCTTTTCTCACACAGCATAGAGCTGACTTTTTCTGCTCCTCCCTCCACTACCTTGCTCTTTTTCCCCTGTTCACGCCAAAGTTGCAGTTTCTCCCTCTGCCTTTCCATCCCCACTTCATAAATCCACGTCCCCTTTCTTTTTGTTTTCTGTAAAGGTTTCCAGACAGGTTGTCTCTCTCTCTCTCTCTCTCTTTTTCCATACTGGAGGTTGCTGTGATCGCTTCATGCCAGGGCCATGCAGCTGCAGCAATGATATTCTTTGGTATTTTGGTGGGGAGCAAGTCCAGACTGGGACAATAGGTGTAAAGCACCAGGGAGGAAATCCAGCTGCCGGTCAGAGTGCAGCAAAGTGATGCTGCAGGTACAGGGAAGCCAAAACTAGTTGGATAAGCTGAGCACCTAGATACCCGCTGAAAACCAGGACAAAGTCAAAGACGCCGGGACAGTGCTGCTAAAAGCAGAACATCTGTAATTAAAAGGAAAGCACTTTCACTCTCAGGTTTCCAAAGGTTAAATAATAGAGATGCATGGGGAATGCAAACCTCATTTTTTGGATGTAAATTTGTTTCATTTCCACTAGGGATGACATCTGAAATTTGTAGAGCCCTTGTGTGAAGGAAATTCAGTTAAAAAAAAAAAAACCAAACCAAAACGAAAAGTTCCTTTTGAATGGATTATATGAACTGAAGTGAAATAAATTCCAAACAAAATGCTGCTTAGAAGGGGGGAGGAGGGGGAATAAGACACATTTTGATCTGCAAACGTTGAAAGAGTATGGTTCAATTCTGTTAGATTTCTATCCATTTTTTCCCTCCAAAGCAAAACAATATACAGTTCATGTAATTTCACAAAGCATTTTCACTTCTCTGAAACTGCATTTCATGATAGTAATAGTTTAAATGTGTCTTAGACTAATCTAGTGATTAGCAAAGATGAGTTTGATTTTAAAAAACAAAATAAAAAATATCAGCAGTTTCCCTACAAGCTTTTAATAATTTTATTGAAGACGTGATTAATACACTTTTGCTTTTGGTACTCAGTTTCCTTTTGCTGTCAAACGAAAGCTCTGTGTAGCTCACAAATAATGAACTGAATATTACGTGTCCTCAAACTACGAGTCTGCTGCAAAAGCTGGGGAGGGAGAAGAAAGGTAGGTCACAGAGATACAGAGAATAAAAGCCAATGTTGCACGCCAGTGTCGTTTTTCCCTTGAGTATACACATGTAATAACAGGCCAGGTGGTTCCGTAATTTATATTTACATCTGTGGCTAATCTGTCCATACAAAATTACATTTTTTCATATAAAGAAAGGGAACACAGGTAGTGTATTTCTGTGGAGTTTAATTAACATCTGAGAATTTCCCTAGAACAATATTTATTACTTTACAAATAAATTACAGCGCTTAAAATCCCTCAAATATTAGGAAACCTGGAAATGAACTTTTAAGAGCTTTAACGTCTCCCCAGGGCCATTAAATCCTTCAATGTTAACTCTCATTTTCTAAACAAAAGCTCAAATACTCGCCTTAATATTATTTCAATGAAAAAAATTACTTTTCGAAGAAATGTATTGTTTCTTTTATTAAATATCCTATTAAGTAGTCTGCTTTTTTACTTTTTAAAGTTTCCCTCTACTTTATCTGCCATTTGCTTGGGAAGAACTCCATTTCGAGCTTTCACTTTTTTGTGAGTATTGTTGTCAAGAGTCACAAGAAAAAAAAATACTGAGGTTTTTTTTTTTTTGCCACACTAAAAAAAGCAACAAGAAATCCCCTTTAAAAAAAAATCTTACAAAATGTGAATTTTCCTGATATATTCCCCATCACTTTTCCGCCCCTAATAATTTCTACTGCATGCACTTCATATCTGCCCTGAGCCTTGGAAATGCAGAGCCTTGGACAGCTGAAGTTTGAAGGCACCATCTGAGCTTGAGTGTCACGGGGTTGGGGAGGAGAAAACCTGGAGGGACCCTGGCGAGGCTGACACCCTGCCAAGGCGCCCTGGGGCGCTTCTGGGCAGTGGCAGTGCTGGGGCAGGGGGAGGATGCTGAAGGAGAAAACAACTACACGGCGGCGCGGATGCCTTCCCTCGGCAGAAGTTGTCCCAGACAACAAACGCCAAGCAAAACTGAAGTCTGATTCCTTTACATCAGCCTTTTGTAGCTATTTATAAGCTGCTTTATTTTGGGTCATAGAATTCTTCTTCCAGGAGTACTGAGTGTTAGTTTTCTTCTGTTGTTATAGTGATGTTTTCTTTTGAGTGACAGAAGACCTTTCCTTGCCTGGCTCTGAACGCAAACGCTGCAACCTACCTGAGGGAAAGAGGAGCTGAACTAACCTCTTTCCTACTAATGTTTAAATGCAGTGTTGCCATTGTCTACCTGGAAATAGAAGCATTGAAATATCTGTGAGAAAAATGTTGATTTCCACCCAGCTTGGACCGTGCAAGTAATGGGGCTTTTGTGAACAAGTTCGTTCTTGCTAGATTTCTAACCTTGATTTTCACACAGGTGATGTTTAGGTATCTACAAATCTACCAGTGCTTATCTAAAAAAAATCTAGGAGCTTGATGCGATCGGACCCATAGTTATTTATAATCATTATTATAACCCCTTTCTTCAAAACAAAAAAGCCCAACACAAAAGTATTAAATCAATTTGTGCCATCCCCAGCCGGACAAGGAGATTAGTTTCTTCATTCTGGAGCAGGCAGTCCTTTATTACAACCCCAAGCGGTTACTTGTCTCACAAAATCTAAATTAATTACACTCAAATTTGTCCCTACCCTAAACTGGCCTCAAAATGAAATTGAAAACACAGAGTGTGAAATTGCCCGATGCTGCTGCTTTAGATCCGCGTGTCATTCCCCAGTAACCGCGGGACAGAGAGAAACAATTCTTTCCAGGGAATCTCTTATTCTCTTTGCCTTTTATTTGCCTCATTGACCAAGTTTGGAGGGGATGGATTATGAAGGAAGTTAAGGGAATTACATATATGCAGGCTGGATAAAAAACAGGGTACAGGAAAAGATCTAATTGTAGTCTGTGACTCTGTTAAGGGTCTGGAGGAGCTGATACATGAAGAAGGACTGAAGCAGCCATACGTGCGTATTGTAGATTGGCTGAACAATGAGTCAGGGTATGATTTACATACACAGTGAATAGAGGTAGACCGAGATTAGAGAAAATAATGCTCGGTGTACCTGACAGAAGTAGAAGTAGGAGAGACAGGATAAAGTCGAGAAAAGATTTTTAAATGATATATTATGATATGTTAAATTATAATATTAAATTATATATATGTGTATCAAGAAAAAAAGCTCACACACTGAGTTTTACTAGGATGTGCTCTAGTGTCCTCAGGGAAGAGCGGGGAAACCATGTTGCTTCAGCTGTGTTCGAGCAGGGCTGAGCTAAGCACTGGAGAATGTGTTATATAGCTAGAGTGGAGGAGAAAGACGATGAAGAAGATGAGGGACAGACAGAAAAACTTCTCCTGAATCTAGGATCGTGGGGAGGAAAAAAAGAAAGAAAGAAAAAAAAAAAGAGAGTAAGTTCTGAGAGTGACTTAAAAAAAATACCGGAAAGGCTCTGTTGAGGCAATTTTTCTCTGTGCTTTGGTAATAGCTTCTAGCTGTGTATCTATGAGGTTCCTGATAATAACAATATGTTTCAGAGGAAGGGGGGAAGAAGGAATGAAGGACATGGAGAGTCTAAAAGTGGGCAGGAAAAAAGCAAAAAAGGCAGGCACACACAGTGAGGAGGGCTGATCTAAAGGGTGCCAGCAGAACCAACCGGGTCTAGTAGACCCGAGTCCTCACTGCTCTGCTATAAAACGTGACTTTAAGACAGCTGCTCGACTTCTGTCTATAGCAATTTGCCCTTTGCAAGAAGACTGTAACAATTTTTTTGTAAAGTACTTTGAGCTCTACAAAAGGCAAAGGCTACCTAATTGCTAGGGAGCAATTAATGGATTTTTCTAGCTGAAGTAAATACAATGCTTGATATAAAAATCTGGACTCCGGGAGGAGAAGCTGTAACCCCCATTAGAGGTGGCTGAATAGCTGTGGCACGCAGGAGAGCTTATTGTATGCAGGGCTGATAGTACCGTCTATTGTAAGCCTGCCCAGCATTCTCCATTATAAGATCCTCTTGGGGGTTTCCTGTAACTTTGCCAGGCTATGACTGTTTGAGCAAAGTTTCCTGTGCCAGGTGTATGCCTCAAGCTGATTGATTTATTTCGCTATTTATTTGGAAAATAAAACAGCTCTCTCTGAAAACGTGGTGCAGGAAAATAGGCGATTTACCCGTGTTGCAAGTGCTGGCACGTTTTCCTCCAAAGGTTCTGCCCGATCACCGCAGGTCCTCAGAGCACAGCTCTGGAGGGGGTGTCTTGAAAGGGAGGACTTTTAACCAGAAATGTGCTTTTGCTACCACTGCATAGGTTGCCCCAACTTTGGCCTTGTTATAAGCATGAGAAACTGTGTATGCGCAGCAGAGTCTTTTTAAATGTTTGCCACATATCCTGAAAAGATCTTGCCCTTGCAGACTGTGCTTCGAAACTGCACCTGGACCTGGGGGCTGGAGGGCTCCTGTGGGGTCCCGGTGGGATCTGGCCAGGAGAAATGCGCTGTGCAGGAGGGGATCTGGGCTGGAATGTGGGCGAGGTGGGGAAGCGCGCAGGGTGTGATGAGGAGCCAGTGCAGAGGGGGAGCATCTGGAAGAGATCCTGAAACAAGGAGATGGGCAGGGGAGGTGGAAAAAGGTGGGAAGCAGGAGATGGGGAATAGGAAAAGGCGGAGAGGGGGAGAGGTAAGAGGAGGAGGTGTGCTTGCTCAGGCGACGCTGCCCTCGCAGGTGATGCTGCCTGGCATGCCATGGGAGCAAGAGCCGGGGAGCAGAGAGGGGGGTGGCAGAACTGCTGAGCAAACAAGACGTGGGGTGTGAAACGGGCATGGAAAGCCTGTCGGGTGGAAACTGGGTGAGGAGAGCAGGCCTGGGCCGAGGCAGGGCACAGGGCGGTGGGATGGGGCAGCGATGCTCTCCCTGTGAGCGCTGCCTCCCCCTCCGCTCAGACAGAAATATTCCCTCCCTGCTCTGCACTGAGCCACAAAGGGAGTCAGAAATGGCTCCCTGGGAGGAGGATGGGGTCACTGGCATCAGTGCTCCCCCCTGGGGGAAGGCCAGTGGGTCTCCCAAAGCGTGCCTGGGGCTGGCTCGGCTTAGCCAGCACACCCTGTGCCGGGGCCTCGGACCTGGTGGGGGGAGGGAAGAGCTCCCAGGAGGAGGGGACAAGCCCCCCACAGCCTCCACCAGCTGCCTGGCTGGGGGCCAGCGTGGCCACTGCCAAGCCTCGGCGCTGGAGGGGACAGGCAGAAGCCATTAGGAGGGTGCTCTGTGATGGAGATGCCGGCTCCTCCAGGTGTGTACTCGTGCAGTGCGGCGCGTTGTCTCGGCTCCTGCTCGGGCGATGGCTCTGCTGCTGGCTTTCTGCGGAGGCAGAGCTGTGTCCTTACCAGCAGTGCGGAGGTGTGGGGTGAAGAGCCACGCGGCATGTCCGCAGGGCTGCCAGCCTTGCTGGGTCTCAAATCCTGCTCTGCGCCTGCCCCCCTTCCCCCGCTTTCCCTTCTCCTGCTTCCCTTCCTCTCACCCTCTCCCGTCTGTCACTCTACCTGTTTCTTAATTATTGTTTGCACTGTGCTTTGAAAATGCTGCGTGCTATATAAATGTTAAGTGTTTTTATTATTATTATTATTATTTCTCCTTTTTCATTTGCATTCCTCACCCTCTCTTCTCTCGCTATTGTGGCTTCCAGAGAGAACGTGTGGGCTTACATTATTTATAGCTGTGTGAGAGTAATTACAGAAATGATTTAATTACTCAGTTAATACCGTTCTCCACATCACCAGCTTGACAAGCTGGTGATCCTCTCACCGCAGCCGAACATTCAGTCTAGCGTTGTCTCTACCGCGTCACGGACGAGTGGGTAAGGGGAGGCGAAGCTTGGGGAGAGGCTTGTGACAGCCTCGCACGTCGCTGGTTGCCCGCCCTGGGCTAAGGGACGAGGCTGCTGAGCCTGCGGGGACCTGGCCAGGAGCAACGTGTGGTGTCACCTCAGCTGGGGCAGAGCTGCCCGTGGGGATGTGGTGTGTGGGGCGAGGGTTTGCGGCTCCTGACTGGTGGGGGCTCCCCCCGACACAAACCTACTTGAGCTGAAGTTTCAATGTTTGGTGTGCTGCCTTAACCAGCTCTTCGCATTTATCAAAGGTCAGAGATCTGGGAGGGTTTTATTGTCTTAACTTCTATTTAAGCCTACCAAATCACAGGGTTCACACACCCTGCGTGGGGCTGAGTGCGAGGTAAAATTACTATCACCAGAAATATTCTTTCTTTCAAGTGACCGCACGTAGCTCTGACCCTCTTGAAATAATTGAGTTTTCCCTCTGAAGGGGATGTCCTCCTCTTGCTGAGACTCCCCTCACTGGAAATACAGTGTTTCCATCACTTCCAGTTCACAAAGGCTTGTGGGGAGCAGGGAATCTCCCGTTGCTGGTGCGGTACGGAAGGAGGTTAAGGGAAGAGAGTACGCGCTTTCCTTCGGGGGACGCACTGAGCTGATGGTTACTAATACCTTTTAGTTATCTACTAAAGACAGTTAAAAAAAAAACACCCCACAAACCACCTAGTGAGCTCAGCAGAAACATAAGGAAGATGATCCTCTTCTGAAGGTACTGTAGATAAAAAGGAGGGGGTCAATAGATTCTTAACAAAGGAGGCCGTCGCTCGGGAAGAGGAGACAGAGGCTCTTGTTGGATAATGGTGCATTTGCCAGATAAGGGTGTGTGGGGAGAGCATCTCTCAGAAGTGCCTGCCTTCCGCGTCTCCAAGTTGCCTGGCTCCATTTGGGCTCCTTCACGGCCTGGGCTGTGGGCCAGGCTCAGCCTGTTCCTCGTCGCGGCAGGGCTGGGTGGGCGGCGGGAAGGTTGGGAACAGGTGGCATCGGGGCTGGTGGAGTGGAGCGCCTTTTCCACGCGGCGCTGCCTGCCAAGCCACCAGGCGCAGGACACCTGGTATCTGCAGGGGCTCTGCCCACCTCCCAGGAAACGACGGCAATCGAGGAAGTAGGCTACAGCGTTCCGAGTGTGAAGAGTGATTATAGGTGCCTTTTTTTATTTTTTATTTTTGACATCCAACATGAGACAGGTTAAGGCAGCCCAAATTTGAAAAAATGCTGGGCACCTCCACCTTCTGAAAGTTGAGCCTTTCAGCCTTTCATGTTGCATCTCTGAATGGACACCCACAGTCCCTCATTGCTTTTGCAAATCCACACCAGCGGACTGGTTTTTTTGTTTTTTTTTTTTTTTTCTTCCCCCCTATCTGGCACACTTTAAAGCTAATTTTATGACCTGACATTGGAACAGCTTGCTGAGAAGACAGAGTGAGTGGAAGGGCGATGGAACAAGTAATTTTGTCAGCTCCCAAATGAATGAATCCTGTTTTCAGTGGTTTCACATCTCATGGTTAATTGACTCTTTAACTGAATTATATACTAAGACAGCAACGTGAGCTCAGCCCTTAGTAGACACCAGAGAGTCCACAGAAGAGAGAACTTGAGCTGTGTGAAGAGATTTCAGAAGATCTGAACTCATCCTTCCCCCAGTGGTGAGGACCTGGGGCATTAAAAGGATGTCATTCCTCCACTCACCGCCCTGTTTCAACTAGAAGATGTACAGACCAAGTAAGTGGGTGTCCCCATAGCAGCTTCCATTTTTCACGAGCTGGCTACACCTCCTCCCTACAATAACCCCATTTCCCCCAGGTCTCCTCTCGCTTTTCTCCCAGTTTCCACTGTGTCTTTTATACCCGCTGGCTAGGCAAAAGTGAGATGTACTGTGGTGCCCCTGGGGTTCTGTGTGTTAGGGGCTGCCCGCTACAGGCGTGCTGCCAGGTCAGGATGAAGTTTATTTGATTGCCTAGTGAGCCTTTGACTGCGTGTGGGTGAATCATACCGCTGTGGGGCCAGACAAAGGCCTTGGGACTACGCGCAGTTGAGGGCTGTATTTTGTACAGCACTGTAAGAATTTAATTCTCCTTGAGTCCTCTGCCCCTTTGTCAAATCAGGTGGAAATTGGCCAGCAGGTTCAAGAGTTACTGGGAAGCCTGACTCACACACGCACAAACACACACACATGAGGTTTGCAAGAGCCTTGTTTCCTAAAGCAAGCAAGCTAAAAATGCACACGCGGAAGGTGGGCAGAGCCCTGCGTTGGAGCGTCTCGGGAGCTGAGGTTTCTGCACAAGTCACCCTTGCGCAGCGGTGCCCCAAAAATGCTTGCGGCGTGCTCGCCCTCCCTGCCGCACGCTCCCAGGGTGGCTCACTCCAATTCGCCCCAAGCGTGGTCCTGCCCTGAGATTCGCACGGAGGAGGGTGTAAACGCAAGCGGTGCGGTCTCTCGGGGCTGGACGTTCGGTTCACGCTTATTGCTCGGCACACACGCGTGCGCTCCGTGACTCACGCTACCCCGCCGCGGTGGCTTGGATCACAGCAGCAGCAAATGAGACATAGTCATGAACAGGCACTTGCTCAGCGCTGCGTGCTCCTATCGGTTAGCTTTTGAAGGAGAACATGGCGCAAGGCTTGGAGATTTTAATATTTCTATCAAAAAACCAGACCTCTTGAGAAAAGAAATTAGCCTGATGGCAGCAGCAGTAATTGGATTATTCCCTTAGTATCCTCTGTGGAAGAGGAGAGCACGTGCCTTTAACTATATTTTCAATGCAGAGACTTAAAAGTTGCACTTAAAATGTGAATTGTTCCTTGGTTTTCTTCGTAACTGACGAGCAGATATCTGTTTTCTGCCCCACTTATTTCTTCTGCCTTTGGGCTGTCTGAGCTTTCTGTCTAGCCTTATTCTTCACCTTGTGGCAAGGCTACAGCAAACTCTGGTGGTTTGGGTTCCTCAAGCGGCACTGAAGGAGATCAGGGCACGCTTTAACCAGTGGGTGCCTTGGGTGGGCTGAGGGGGAGTCAGCCTGACGGTGAAAATAAGGGTGTACGTATCCCTTGATGTAGAAGTGGGGGTGTGCTGAAAGGGCTGAACCCCTGGGAAGGGGAGAGACGGGAAGGTCCGAAAGGCGTAATGAGATGAAATGCGGGGCAGGGAAGTGCACAGCACTCTTTGGACGGGTCTCTGGGCAGCGAGTGCTCCTTGGCTCTGTGGGCTAATCTCCTGCAGTTGCAGTCTGAACAGTGAAATAATTTATAATGGGACTGACACAGTTTTGGAGTATGTGCATGCCTGCAGGAGACAGCATTGCTGAGGTGGAAGGAGATAGGGAGGAGCTGGACAGAGGACGAACCAGCCAGCCTCCTCTTTCTGCTAGTTTTGGTCATCTGACAGAACCCCCAAACTCAGGTGGCCGCCCTCTCTTCTGTTTTAAAAGTCTCTGATTATCTTTTGGTAAACTTTTGCTTATTTGGAATCTGCCAGGTGAGTTTTGCTGGGCTTTGGGCACATCTGAATGTTCGATACAGCCATTACCTGGCCAGAGATGTAATTTTGTTTCCTAGTCGGTTGGTTGCTTAATTTAGATTTAATAAGTCACTTTGTGGTCCATTAATTAGGCCTTCATGCAAAATGTTTAATGCCAAAGCGTGCTCGCCTGCAGATGGTGGAACAGCTTCATTTAGGGAATGGCTGGAGACCTCACCAGGCTGCGCCGTTCCTCGTGGCCATGGTCCATTCTCCCCCAATGAGCCATGCTGCCGTTAACCTTCGCTGTCTTCATGTCCTGGCGTGGGGCCACGGGGCTCATCTTCACTGGGGCTTGGCCCAGCCGTTCTCCCTGTCCGATCCCTCTGCCCTTGCCTGAGTTCCCTTGGAAGATTTTTATGGGCACAGGCGGATTTTAAGTTTCATCTGCTTAATTGTTATAAACTGAAGTGGTGGCTGGCAGCTTTCTCGCCAGAGGCAAAACGGGCTGGCAAAAACATGCTGTGGTACTGACCGCCGGCAGGAGAAACGGAGCTTGTGAGTGGTATTTGTCTCCCGCTGTGCTTAGGGTCACGCTTCCGTCCGATAGTGTTGCTCACTGGTCACTGTACTGGTCCAGCAGTGTGTTGCTCTATGTCTTAAGACGTGCCCGTAATAACACTCAGTGATATACAATACAAGCTGTGGGGAAGCATTTTGTGCTTCCAGAGTGCCAGTAGCCAGCCAGCAGCTCCTGCCGTGCCGCTGCTATAAAATACACAAATCTCTCAAATCATACGTTGATGGCTTTTTCGTTTGGTAGTAGAGGAGCGAGTTTAGTTTTTTTGTTTCCCCTTCTCCTGGCTAGTCTAGACTGTAATACTAGGAAAAGGATTTTCCTGCTTGGCGTGTTTGGGTTTCTGTGGCCAGGGAGAAGTGGTTTTGTATGGGAACGGGTAACAGCATGTGGAAGATGTGTGGCTGTGTCTCTACGTAACTGTGCCCTTGCAGAGGCACGTCCTGTCCTCCTCCACGCTGCGTGCATCCCTGCTATCAAGGAATCCTTTTGGCCAAACATTTTGCTGCCGTTTGATGAATAAATTGGGTAGGGAAATGAGCTGACACAAGTAGCTTAGACACTTACAAGTTGACAAGGATCTTGTGACAATCAATTTACCTCTTTGCACTTGGGAATCTGTAGGGGACGGTCCTCTGGGAACTCATCCCCTGGGATTTGTTCCTTCAGTTACAAAGAGGGAACCTCCAGAGGTTGAAGTCATATTCTGATACTCCTTCCTTGCTGCTCACCTGGCCTTATTATTCTTTGTACCGGTCTATCTCCACGTGCTAGCACCCTTTGAGGGGTAGCACTGCAGAATGGGTGGGACTTCTCCTGGGGGCTGAGAAAAGGTGGCAGAACTGTGCCAGGGATAAGAAAAGGCTGAGGAGACCTGCTGAATGGGGGTGTTCCACAAGAGGCAGCAGTGCGGAGGAAGGGCTTAGGGTACCCCAGGAGTGAGGGTGGAAGGAGGCGAGTGTGTGGGAAGAGGGTGTTCGATGTGATGTTCAGAGTAATTCATAGACTAAAGCAGGCAGACGGATCTCAGGGTGAGATCAGATAATTAGCAACCGCAGGGATGCATCTTCCCCTCTCAGCCAGCAATACGTGCATTGTGTGACTTCTAGTGAGCATATCTCTCCCTCTGCTTCTCTCGCTTACCCCATGTCCAGATGTGCTCAGCAGCCCTCAGCTCTCCCGCAAATGTCCCGAATGTGCCTTCTCAAGGCCACGGACCAGAGGCTGGAGCTGCTGGTGGCTACTGTCACCCTGTATCATGTTGCCACCTCCTTGGTGACATGTGCTGCCACCCTGCACTGTCCCCATGCCTTCTGCCATGTCTTGGGAGGTCTTTGTAGGGGGCTTTAAAGAAAGGAATGGCGGCGCCAGTTGCCATTTCTCCCCCTGTTGCTGAGGAGCCAGGATCTGGCCCCAGTGCTGGTGAGCAGCAGGCTGGGGAGGGAAGGCAGTGCAGTGAGGAAGGAGTGACTCATTCTCCCGAAACGAAGCAAATGCACAAAAATGTGTCTGCACCTAAAAATGGGGGGGAAAAAAATACAACTTAAGACTCAAAAGGTTCACTTTAGTTGCCCAAGTAGCCCCAGAGGAAAAATCTTTGTTGCCAAATACTTTCCCTTCCACAGCCCCGTTATTTTTTTCCCCTTAGTATTTTCCCTTAATGGTTGAATCGTTTAACACCACATACAAAGTCGGATCTGTCCGCTCTGGGGCGATTCTGGGTTGCCATGGCAATGAGGCCTGTCTCTCCAAATTAGGACATTTTTCCTGCTGCCTTTTCTATGCGAGGCTTTCTCTCATCTCTTTTTCTCTTACTCTCCCTTGATGTCTGAAGTGCTGAGCGCTGCCTCCTCTCTCGCACGCTCCCTGAAAGGGATCAGACTTTGCCCGTCTGAATTAATTCCTCTGAAGCCCGTGCCAGCTTGGCGTGTGCCGGCTCTGCGAGGACCAACTTTGTGCTCCTCAACGAACCCGCCGCAGGATCAGGGCGAGGAGGGGTAGGAGAGGTGTAGGGGCGGTGAGCTTAGCCGGGGACGGCTAGGTGTGTGACCCTGGCGTGCTTACTCCATCCTCGGTACGCCATTGCTTCCTCTCTGCTTGCGTGCAACTGGGGCTGTCTGGAGCTGGGTGCTGGGGTGAGAGCTGGTTAGCTTAAAATATATTGGAGGACTAGAAAAGCCAGTGGAATAAACCCGGGGCGAACATAAAAGTGCTGGCATGCACGAATCTGTTGGACAGCCTTGGCTTCCCAAGGTCCCATCCTCTATGGGGCAGGCACCTGCAGCAAGATCGTAGGAGTCATCTGTCTTTTCGGGGTGTTGTGCTGCTGGGCCTTGTCCCCGGACATGCTGAGCCATGCCTGGTCCGTGTCAGCGCGCTGAAGCAGACAAGTGGCTTTACACCATTTCTGCACCTGTATATTTCCCTTGCTGGCTTGGGATTTGGCGTGTCAGACCCACCTCAGTTCGTTCTGGCTGCTGACAGACTCCCAGGGCCCCTGCAGCAGCTGGGATTAGTCTGATACAGGAATGCCCCCAGCCAAACTGTCTTCCCTGGGCTATGCCTCCGACCCAAGGGAGCAGGAAGAGAAAGGAGTTGGCACAGGCAGCACTGGAAACTCGCAGAAATGGAGGCATGCCTGTAGTGCGCAGGTCCTGGTGGCTGAGTAATGTCAGGGGCTGGGAGCGGATCCGCTGTCCCAGAGGAGTGTCATCACGACAGTGTGAGGTGACGCGTGGCAGAGCAGTACGGTGCAGTGTTTTCTACCCATCAGGGCAGAATGGGAAAGGTGATATGGTGAGGCTTCCTTCCTCATTCTTCCCCTGGCCAAATGGGCTACTACCCCAAGACCAGTTTTTAACCTCGTGGGATATTTTTGGGACCTCCATGTATAGCAGAGGGCAGAAAATCAGGGGAGGGCAAAAATAATGGATTGTGAATGTTTGGAGTGGAGATGAAGGTGTACATTTTGGTTGAGAAGATGATTGGCCACAAAGCCTGTTCCATCCTGGCCATGGTAATAGCGTTGCTGTTTTTCGTAAAAGATGCTCCAGAGCTGGGGGCAGTTGCCTGTGAAGTGAAGAGCGTAGCAGAGTGATGTGCCATGGCTGAAGTCCTTGGGCTCAATCCCAGGTGCTCTGCACCTCTGGCTGCCGTGGGACGGCAGTAATGTCCCGCTGGACTGATGGGGTGATCAGGCACGCTCCTTTTCTCCAGGAAGCCAAAAGTCTTGATTCTGTTTAATGATGCAGCATTTAAATAAAAAAAGAGGGGTGGACTTGTAAATTGGTTTGACCCATAGTGGTAGGGACTTTGCTATGTTGTCCCAGTACACTTAAAGTTGTCCAGTAAATGTTAATTTAGAAACCTTTTTGTAATGATGTGTGAACTGGTTTAAATCAAAAGTTGATTTAGCCCAGTATTTTGCATCCAACAGCAATTGATAGAGGATCAATTAGTGATACTTCCTCAGAATACTCTCTAAGCATCCTGTGAGTTATGGGTTGGGACTTTCTAAGCTGGTTGGTGTATCTTTGCGTTTAGTAGCACTGGATGGGTTTTCTTCCATAGACTTACCTACATGCACATTCTTGGCATTTACGAACCCATGCATGCTTTTCGCATCCAAGAGACAAGGAGTTTCACCACTTAGCTGCTCATGGGGTGAAGAAGTTCTTCTTTGTTGGAAACTTGCCACTTGGCATTCTCGTTTGATATCCCCTCATTCTTTTACTGGAAATAAGTAGCTAACAGTTATTCCCTCTTCACCTTCTCCATCCAGCCCCTGAGCTTAGAAGTCCTTACCGTATTCCCCCCTAGCTGTTACTTTTCTGCAGGAGAATTGTAATTTATTTAGCTGATTCTCAGGAAGAGCTTTCCAGTTGTGTCATCCATTCTCATACCTTTTTTGCTTCTTCTGCATCCCTCTGGGGAAGGAATTCAACAGAGACTCTTCAGTGGAAACAAGGAAGATCTGTAGACCGTGGGTATTACTTGCAGCGTCTCACTGAGCTGGCCCTGACACAGATACAGCATGCCCTGTGCTGTCCTGAGGGGTTGTATTAGACTCTGCTCTCTGAGATGAGGGTAAGAGGTGTAGGTGCCCAGCACTGTTTGAAGGGCAGTTACAAAGATGACGGAGCCGAACTGTTCTTGGTAGTGCTAAACAGTGTAATGAGAGGCCATGGGAGCTCACTGGACATCAGGAAAATTTTTTTCAGTAAGAGGGTAGCGCAGTGCTGGAACAAGAGCCCCGAGGTCAGCCACAGCTGGCTGATCAGATCTACTGCTGGTGATGGTCTCATTGTGAGGGTATCCTTCAAGGCATCGTCCTGCCAGCGTTTCTGTGATGCCACGAAGTGGCGTTGAGGTGCCCAAGAAGTGATACACGAGTCTGAGGTGTAGAAACTTTCTAGAATTGCCCTTATGGTATAAAAACTCCTTGTGATTCTTTTTCCCTGCAATTTCAGTTTATATTGGCATTGATCTATTAGGTTTTTGTCCCTTTGCTGCATCCCTCTAGCAAGCACACCGCAAGCTTCTGGGCCGCGATGCCGAGCAGGCGGGTGTTTAGCACTCTCTGACCCAGGCGCGGATCTTGTATCCATCCCTGGGAAGCTGCAACGTTCTGAATAGCTGCTGTAGAAGTGCCCTGATGTTACCGTCAGCCTCCTGTCTGTGACACGCCAGCGCTGCCTGCCCAGCTGCACGGGGACGCTCGAGCAGACCCCCGCGAGCAGGCAGCGAGGCGTGGGGCATGGCTCGGAGCGAGCCTGGTTTGCCGAGCAGAGCAGCAGCTGGGTCACAGGGGGGGATGCAGCAGAGGCCTTGTAGAAACAACTGACGCCCGAATCGTTGCATGCCTGGGAGAGGGAAAAGCCAATTAAAACAACAATTAAAAAGAACAGAGCAAAGCTCCTAAGACTTCCTGCAATTGCAACAGATGTATCTGGAGCTTCCTCAGGTGATGAGCAGGTTTTGGTGGTGTAAACTGGAAAGATGGCTGAAAACTTGGACGTGCTAGGATGTGGAGGTGGGATGCTTTCCAAATACCAATTCTGCTTCCTAAACTTTCAGTACTTTCTTCTTCTGGCTGTTCCTGAGATATCCTGAAACTTGTCTTTCTTGTGATGCTCTTATTTCAGGTGCTCGCCCTGTCTGGAATGCAGAGATAGCTTCAGCAATTGGAATGTGCAGGATTTAAAGGCTGAATTTTAGTCACCTTATTTTATGTCTGCCCTGACCCTAACTGTTTCTGGCCCCAGCATCTTAATTGTTGTGCTGCTCTTGTATCTTCATGACTTAGAGAATATTAAGATTGAAAATGAATGGGGAACAGGAAAAAGTGTCTGGACTTAACAAAATAGCGGTGGGGGGTGTGCGTGTCTGGGAGAGGTTACTGTGACAATAATTTGTTCTGAAAGGGTATGGGCTTGCAGAATGGAAGGGATATCAAAGGCTTTGTTTAACATTAATAATGCTAAATTATACATGTAAATGCCATTATCAAAGGCTTCTGGGTATTTCAGTGAAAATAATTAGAAGGAAAACTTTGGGGCAACTTGTGTAAATCAAACCAAGAGAATGAGCTGATGGCAAGAATGAATAATTATTCTCTTGCCTCTTACTGCATCCCTGCCTTAATTTCTACCGCATCCTTTCCCCTGGTCTAGAGCAAACAAACAGCCCCAGAACAAAACAGGAGCACTCAGTGCTCTGAGCGTCATCTGGAAAGAGGGAACTGAAGTTCTCTCTCCAAGTGGCTGCGAGAATTGAGGGAGGACTAAGGGAAAAGCATCATGAACAAACTCTCAGGCCTTCCTCGAAGTGCAAAGAATTTAAATCAGTGCTTGTAAAATGCAATGATGAATAAGACAGGTAGGTAAAATTCTTGCATGTAATACCCTAGTAGTTGAAGTTTTTGCCAGAGGGGAACATTTTCACCCCCTTGCTTTGCTTGAGAAACAATTCCCTTTAAATTGGATTGAAAAATGCAAGATGACTCTTTATGTGTGGATTACTGCTACAGGATGACTGCCAAAACAGTCAACTACAGTGAACAAAATAGGAAATATAATTATTGCTGCAATTTCAGATCACAGAGAAAGAATTGTAGCTGCCTCTAGGAAAAACAGAGATGTAGCATTTGAAGGAAACAAAATTTTAATTTTCCCAGCCATGGAGTCCCACAGGAGAGAGCTTGTGGGGATGAGGAGAGCTTTCAAAAAAAGATGAAGTTGAGATTGCAATCCAGTATGCGTGTGCAGTATCCACGGAAAACGCACAGGGACGGCACACTTGGATTCTGCATGCTGATATAACGCCTGTGTCTCCAGCTCCTCGGCAGCTCCTTATGAACTCCAGTGAGGCTCTTCACGGGCATGGCAGAAACTGCTCTGCAGTCAGCAGTGGGATCAGAGCCCAAAGCCGCTGAATGCTGCTAACCGAAAGTGAGGAGGGAACCAGAGCCTTTGGGTGGAGACGAAGGGAAAGAATGAAAATTAAGAGTCCACTTATGAGTTCCTCTTGCAAAAGCTCGTGCTGATCATTTGTCATTTTAACTGGCGCTGGCATTTTAGGGGGCATATTCTACTTTGTTCTTTCTTTGGGGATAGGCACTTGAGCTATCTGGAGATTATAGAATGTGAATAGCGTATGAAGCTATGCTCAGCATACTGGTGCATACAAAACGTTTCTAAATGTATAGTAGAGCTGCCTGAAAGATATTCCAGTGGAACAGTTTTCTGCTGGAAAATGTTGATTGTACAGTATTGAAAAGTCCCCTGGGAACGCGTCAGGGCTGTCACAACTGTGGATGGAAATGAGGCAGGTTGGTTGTTGGCCTGCAGAGAGGCTGTGCGGCTCTTCCAGATCCCTCGCCTGCCAGCTGAGTATATGACAGGCTAAAAAAAAAATAAAATAAAAAATCCTTTTGTGATGTCCCGAAATGGAGTTTTTCAGGTATTTCTCTTTTGTAAATTTTGACAAATATTTGACTTTTCGTACATGATAATGGGAGAACGTTTTGCCCTTCGACTACAAACAAAACAGCAATTCTGTTTCCTTGCCAGCTTGAGAAATGCAGCATAATTGCCCACGTGTGCCCCTTTAGACAAAATCCACTTCTGGAATGCCCCTCAAGCTGCTCTGGTGCTTTTCTCATCAGCAAAAGCCCAAAACATGCAGGGCCCATCGCTATTGAAGCTCTCTCTTGATCCTGGTAGTCTGCAGCCTTTTCAGCCTCACCTCCCTCATCACCACCCACTGCACAGATGCTTCCCCATCCCGAGGACGTATTTAGGGGCAGGGCATAGGGTGGGATAGGGCAAAGGGGAAGAGCTGGCTACCTACAGAAAGCATGGGGGGTGGAGGAGAGTGGCAGAAACATGCTATGTATGGTTCCGCTGGTGCTTCTCTCCCTGCTGGGAGTCCCCTCTTTGGTCTGAGGACCCATATCCCTTCTTCTAAGGGGCAGTGGTGGCCTGCGGGGGCTTGTAGGGGGGAGAGAGGGGAGGAGATGTGGCAGAGGGGATTTCTAAGTGCAGGATGGTAGTCTGTGACTTCCTCTAGTGGGAGGTGTCCCTGCCCAGGGCAGGGGGGTTGGAACTAGATGATCTTTAAGGTCCCTTCCAACCTGAACCATTCTGTGATTTTGTGACACTGGGGAGACAGAGGCTGTGTTTGCTAGGAGCAGTGAGGGGACATCAAGCTGAAGCTGTTGGGGATGTGGGGAAGGCAGATGGGATGGGGGGGCAGGACGGTCAGAGAAGCAAGAGATTTCCATTCTGAGGACACGCACATGGTATGTCGGAGAGGGGCTGTGCTCAGGGCTGGTGTCTTGTGTAACGTCTTATTCTGCTGTGTTCAGTGGCAGCTTGTGCGGGTCCGAGATGTCATGTCTGCATACTTGTGTCTGCAAATATATCTTTGTGAGGGTCTACATAAAAAAGGATGCTTTTTGACTTTGCTATGACATGCTGCTGCCTGGGCCTAGTATATCTAAACCACACCTATGAAAGAGTTATATCCTTTTCCCATATAGGTCTGTGTTCTTCTCTCCAGGTCCTGATGAGTAGCACGGCAGGTAGGAGAGGTGCTTTGCTTGAACTCTGTATGGTGGTTGTCCAGGATGCTTACAATTTTACCTTCTGCAATTGGACTTATCTGCAATTTGACGCATTGTGTGACTGTGAGCAGGGTGACCTTTGCGGATCTTCTCGGTCATCCTGCAAAGCAATGTCATTCCAAACTACATTGCTATGGGTAATATCCAGGGAATACGGGGGTGCAGAAATGACAGCTCTGTGAGGGGCATGGCTCATAAAATAACTGAGCTGGATGTGCCTGTTAAGGGGAGTCTGTTCTGCAGCTGTGCATGGGTGACTGAATCTGCTTCCAAAGTTTGTAAAGAGGATGTCCAATCACTCACCAATAGCATCTGCTTGTGTTTCTGCATGACCAGAAGCCCTTGGAAAATGGAGTGATCACCAGGCCTTTCCAAGAAAGGCTCAGCCATCACCAGAAATGTATTCTAAAACAGGCCATGCATGGGCAGATCCTGCACATAAGGGTAATGTTGAATTGTAGCGTGTGCTTCATTTTGAGTGGCTTTTGACTAGTCATTTCTGAGCTGCCTGAGCAAGCCCTTGCACAGAGGATACATTCTCCAGGGCTTCTGGGGACATGTAACTTTAAGATGCTTTGGCAGGAGCCAGCTGTAGCCAGCTGTTGTGTTACAGGGATGCTCCCCTTACTCCTGTGGAGCAGCCTGTGAGTGGATGCTGAAGGAAGCTGGCCCCTTGGCTCTGAGTGACTGCTGGAAAGCACATGGCACCAGGAGTAAAATGAGCTAAGAAAACATGCTGAGTAGAAGAACAGACAAAAGCCTTGCCAGAGCTGAGTCTCTCTGGAAATGCAGGTGATGCAAGGGAACGCTTGCACGGTAACTGACCCTAAACCTGCAAGCAAAATGGAAACCTTGGGTAGCTGGGAGCATGGGCTGTTCTCAGGGGATTTCAGCCATATGAGGTTTCATTTGGAATGGGAGCATACGAATGGAGTGATTCTGCAGTCAGTGCAAATTCAACCTGTGGTTTTGAACCAGAGTATTAAGAAGAAGGCAAAAAACTCGAGAGGGTTTGTGAAAGCGGAAAGGATGAAGACCCTGTCTGGCACTTCTGAGGTTAAACCAGTCCCTGATATAAGATTGGACGGTGGTAGGTGGGGACGGAATTCAATGAGGGTGACCAGAGAGAGAACATGAGCGCAATACTTTCCATGGTAAACCTCAGAAAAGTACTCTGAATTTCCTGAGGGGAGGAATCACTGGGTCCAAAGAGAGCCTGGATTTGGTGAGGAATCTGATATGCTGCAAATGGAGAAATCCGCAAAAAGCGCTTTGGCCACTGTCCTGCTTCAAAGTCAGCATCCACCAAGAATGACACAGGGAACTACTGATGTTGCAGCAAACAGCAATAACCAACACAGTGCCGACATTTGAGAAAAGGGTGTAAGAACTGCAGCACTGCGCTTTACTTTGCAAATACATTCCCAATATAGTTAAAGAAGATGCCAACATCATAATTAAAACTGGGCAGCTCTTCTATCTGCAAAGGACAATTTTGCAATAGCAGATGATTTTGTTGTCAACGTCAAAGCAAGTGGGATACTTCTTGAAGTGAAATTGCATAGGAGTATATTAGTCTGATGCCAGAAAAAAGTGACACGAGCCTTGAAAGAAAAACTAATGGAAGGAAGTGTTAAGTAGAGAAATTCGGGATGCATGGGGGTGACTTGGTCATTTGCAGGGAAGTGGCTGAATTGAAAGTATGTCTAAAAGCCCAACAAACTTGAGAAGGAATGGTCTGTAATACTATCATTCTAAGGTTCCAAATCTGCTAAGCCGAGATCTCCTCAAGGTACCATTTGAGGATATTTTCCTGGGGTGATGGAAGCTGCCTTGGCTATAGGGTAGAGTGGTAGAAGCCAAGTCAGCCCACGATTCATGGCCCTAGAAAATTCCCTTCTGGTCCTAAGTGGAGATAAGAGTTATTGCTCTGGAAATCATCAGGTGATGAAGTGTGTAAAGCTGGACACATAGAATCTAAGAGAGTAAATAAATGTTCAAAAATAGATCAGTTCCTGCTACTGCGAGGGGAGGAATTCTGACATCGAGGGCATAAACATTTAGATAATGCAGATTTTGAGCTGTGTTAAAAGTCCATTAAGCTGTTATTAGATGATCTGAGAAGCTTTGTGAGGAACCAGTACCGATGTAGTGTAAATGACATACTTCGATGATTTGTTAATGCCAGTAGATCACAGTATCGCCAATACTGCCCCACAGACAAGGAAAAAGTACCACGATCTTTGTAAGAAAAGTCAGTGTCTCATTTAGTTTCAGCAGCCCTGGTCTTGACAGCACTTCTGTGCAAAGATGCCCAGTGAATACGAGATGAGAGACTGAAGATTATATGAAGGTAATTTAGGGATTTAAAAGGAACTTGAGAGGGGCCAAAGAGGTTTTATCCTGAGCTCAGAAGAGCAGTGATGTTGAAGAGGCTGTCAAAGCTTTTCACACACATACCAAAAATGTAGGCCATGTCAAGTGAAAGAGTTAGTGGTATAAGGAAAACTGGCCCCTTGCAGGAAAGTAGCCACTGATCTTTTCTTGCTGCCTGGAAAAAAAAAAAACGAAACACCACAAAAATAAAACAATTCAGTATGTACTTGTCCTAAGCTATCATTCTCACTTTCTTGAGTTAACCTTATTAGAAGACGCTCCAGCTAAGTAGGTGATCATGCATACCAAATTTGTTTTTCCAGGCACGGTACACCTGACTTGGTAACATCTGACTATAGGCCGGTTTAGTAGGCATGAATTTTAAGTAGTTTGCATGGATTTTGACATGTAACTGTTAGTTTTCTTCATCCATGATTTAACAGATGGGTCGAAAACCTCATTAAAATAATAAAGAACGGAGTGAAAAGGATGGAGGTTATAGTTTCATCTGTGTTAAGCTCTTTTAAATCACAGCATGGCATCAGCAGAGTGAGAGTTGCCTCCTGCAGGCTTTTTGTTCAACAGAAAACTGGAGTCCAGAGCTGGGGTCAAAGTCACTTGGGATTTGTAGTTAGCTATATGAAGGAACAAGCAGGGCAAAGCAAAAAGCTCAAAGCATTTGGGGGCTGAGAAGCTTCCTTTCTTCATGAAACGATATTATGCGTATACATGCTGGAGAAGAAAAGCTAGAGGTGGGCCTGGCAACACGGGAAAACACTTTGTCGCTGTAGGAGACTGTCAGGTCAGGTGTACGCATATGATGGAAGACAGGTGATGTTCTCACGCTCTGTAAGGGAATGCAACGAATCAGTCATTTTGCTCAGCAAGGCTTCAGATGAGTTACAGCCACAGCAGGTGAGAGAGATGTGGCCCCGGTCATGACGTGACTGATAGACTCAACACTGGTCCGTGTGTGGAGAAGAGCTGGTTCATGTGACAGCGTAGGTCGCCTCAGAGAGTAATGCAATGTGCTAGTTTGAGTAGGCAGTGGACAGGTTATAAAAATGCAAAATTTGGTATTATGTTGATATTTGTTGATTGCTGTTATTCTGACACTTGCTTTGGAAAGGAAGATGTGAGGGTCTGTGCCTTGGTGGACTCTGACCTAAGCCAGTTAGAACTGGTCTCTCTCCCATCCAGGGGCTCACTTTGCTCCATGCATGTCAGATGAGAGCTGCCATTTTTGACAGTACATAAAGCATCTCTGTATCATTGGCTGTGGGTGATTTCTAACCCCCCTGGAACAAAATTTTCTGGCCTGTCCTGGTGATGCAACATCCTTTTCCATAATCGTACCAGAGACCAGGATGTTGGTAAAACAAAGTGACTAGATTTCTCTTTCACTCTGGATATGGTTCTTCCCTCAAGACCCATGGTGGAGGGTCATACGTCTCGACTCCCGCTTGCTCCTCTGGTGCTGTCCCTCTGAAATTTAGACCTGCATTTTCCTGTCCCGTTCCTGGGATAGAGGGTCTAAGCACTGCGGCTCAGCCTCCTCATGGTGACCAAGGCTGTAAGGGACTGACCTATCAAGCTGCTGGGCGGACCTGTGGCCTCCCAGCCAGTGGAGGTGGCTTGCTAATGCTCGTAGGCTGTATCTTTTTGAGATGTTAAAATGCCAGCTCCACGTGCATTGTAGAGTGTGCTTCCCTAAGCAGTCAGCGGATGCATGGAGGAAATAATACAGATCTTGCATACACCCCTTGTCTGACTTCTCCCTCCGTTTTATGGAGCCCTTGCCATGAGAGTTTTTAGTATGAGCCATGGGAGGGGAAGAAAAGAAAAAAACAAAGCCAGAAGAGAAGAATAAGGGGAGCCTGTTCTACGTTCCAACAGTTAATTAAATCCTTCACTTTTGGAAGCTGGTGTTCCAGGCAGACAAAGGAAGATAAAAGAACCCATTGCATGAGACTATTGGGTTTGCACCTTAATATATTACCAGGCAAAATTTTACTTGTGCAATTTCAAGTTGAGGAATTTTAACTGTAGGTTTTTCTACTTTTCTGTATGGAAGGAGGGGAAGGAAGTAGGGTATTAGTATTTTTCTTCAAAGGACACTTTTACACATTATGATCCAGGGAGGAGCCAAACAGGGTCCTGCTTTTCCTACATACCGCACCCTTTAATCGTCCGAGACCTACAAGGAGTTTTGGGGGCTTGCAGTGTGGAGGTGGGTGCTGGGGAGGAGCAGAGAGATGTTTCAGCCGCAGAGGGGCCCGGAGGCACAGATTCGCAGAGCGCGGTTTCCATGGCAGTGCTATGGAAACCAGGTTCTGCCGCTCACTGCTGCTCAGGGTGGAATTTCAATGCTTCACGCAGCCCTGGTACCCAAGAAACAGCAAACCCACAAACAAAACCGCACCAAACCTGTAGATGCCTCATCAGAGCACGGTTTCTCATTCAGCCTGTATGCCCTGTGCGCCACCCTGGGGGAGGAAAGGACGAGCAAGCCCGAATCAACTAAAATTAGAGCTTGTTATACACCTGTGTCCCTGCCTCCATCTGGGCCCCTCAGAATAGTTTTGGAGGATCAAATAAGTTTGATCAGCTCTAGGATGTTTGGTCTGCTGTTATATGTGGGCTGCTGAATGCAGTCTGGAAACTGAGTGGTTGTATTGCAGAGATGGGGAGGCAGAGGGCTAAGGAAGACCCAAAGCAAGAAGAGCTCTCTTCTTCTTTGGCTCATCTGCATGACCTTCTCTGAATCACTTGTGTTCCCCATGCCTCAATTTCTCTATCTGTAGAACAGAGATGATAATGATACCTCCCTGTGGGCTGGGCAAGTTTGACTTCACCCATGAGTGCAAGCAAGTACTTGGAGGATTTGGGCCACTGTGAAACTTATTTACTTAGTGTTTGGAAAGTAGTTTGAGGCCCTCTGATAAAAGTGGTTAGAAAACTGCCAAATTTTGCCAGCTTCCAGATCAACAGCCTGTAAAAAGTTGTACTTAAAGCTTGCACTGGCCTCACCCTCATGTTCCCTCCCATCTGTATTTCTCCTGCAGGACAGAGCACTGGCACTGTGATGCGGTAGCACACAGACACTGAAATACAGTTGTTTTAGTAGCAATATTGAGAGCAGTAGGCCTGCAGTACCGGTAACATCCCTTGCATAGGAAGGAAAAGGAAGATAGCGTAAAGGTCAGTCTTTGATTTTACAACCTTTCGGTGCTGGCTGACTTTGACCAGTGTAGCTTGAAACCCAGGAATCAGTTTAGCCTACTTAAAATTTGCCAGTGATTTGCCTGGGATGCTGGTGAATATACCCCTATGCCAGTAACCATGTCCAGGCACCCTTTGTCTGGGGGGGGGTGGCAGAGGCAGAGGAAGCCATAAGAGGCAACCTTCTACTCTCTCTCATCCCACTTCCATACCAACAGCTCCAGTTTTGGGCGCTGGAGCCCCTGGAGACACCTCCTAGGGGAAGGTGGGCTCTGAAATTCCCTGGGTGCTGCGAGAGCATCCCTGGGGCATCCCACCACCCCCTCTGAACTCTCCCTTCGGCCATCCCAGCAAGTATGGCACACCACATCAGGTCAGTGAGTGCAGTCCACGCCTACGGTTGAGGCACTGGTTTCTGAGCGTGTGCCCTATGGAGTGGAAAAGCACGTAGCCGCCTGTGACTGCATGGGCATGCAAAATCACAGCCATGTGGTTTGTGATGCTGCATGGAGCTGGAGAGGAAGTGGGGAGGGAAGTACAGGTGCCGAAGGTCCCACATGCAGGTCTTCTGGCCCACCAGTTGCCTTTGGGAGTGCTCCCCATCCGGCTACGTATTCTTAGCACTCAGAGAGAGCCAGGCAGTGGGGACGTGGCACCTCACAATCTTTGAGGGCTGTCAGGATGACGGTAATAATAAGCGATAACTTGCTGCAAGAGCTGTCAGCCTTATAAATACCAAGGCTATGACAGTAACAACAGGACAGGCCTTAGTCATATGTTGGGGGGAGGATCTTGGAGAATCTTTGGGGGGCCCCGGCTGTGTTGTCAGAGCAGCACCCCTTCACTTGCCAGGGATGTGGGCAAAGCTGGGGGCCATCTCTTATCCTGAGAACAGCCTCCCTTTGGGAATCATCTGCCCCTCTCCCCCTGCGGAGGAACTGCCTTCTGCTTAATAAACGTCTGCTTGTAATATTCTGAAACAAGGAGGCTAATCAAAGGCCCCGTTCTGTGGAACGGGGATGCTAAGTGACAAGATTAATTTCAGTAATCAAGCAGCTTAATTTGGACATTTTTTCCCCCTCTTCTCTGTTGCTGATGGAAATTGAGGCAAATCTCTTTCTGGAGAGACACTCCTTCCCTGCCTGGTAGCACCGCTCTCCAGTACTGAAAATGGTTGTGTAGGGACCAGAGGATGGGGAAGAAAGAAGAGAGGAGTAGGGAAGGGTCACGAAGGACAGTATCAGAGAAGGTGTGTGGACTGCTATGACTGATGTTTCTCGAGCATCTTTCCTCTGGAAAGCTCCCAAAGTGTTTTATAGACTGCATTGCAAAGGCTGCAGTCAGCGCTGAAATGCAGTCATCTTGGCTGGATTGCAGCAAGTCTTTGAAAGGACATGGAAATTTGACTAGGAGAGGGCAGGCAGGCAGGAGGCTATGATACCACTAACGGGAAAACATTAGATGAGAGCCTCTGTGATGGGGTGGGACTTATCTGAAGCACACCTGTGGCTGAAAGGTCTCACTCCTGCAATTAAGAATGAATCAGCCTTCATCCTTTGGTGATGTGGAGTGCTGAGGGCCCCTGTCCTCAGCTCAGCCAGAGCTGGTACCTCCGGCACAGTCTCCTGCAGCACTGGGACCCAGCTCTCCTCCACCTGCCCAGCCACTACCTGCCCCAGGGTTGCCAGCGGGACCTCGCCGGACATGATGTCACTGAGCTCTGATGTCACAGCGAGGTGAGAACATTTGTTGGTGAGCACCTAGAGGGCCTCAGCCCATCTTGTCCCTTCCGTACTGACAGAGGGTGGTGGAGGCGAGGCAGCTGGTGAGAGGACTGTGGAAAAAACCCAGAAAATGTGATTTATGCTGAGGCAGGAAGAGCTGGGTCCAAGCTCTTGTCTCGTGAAGAAACCCTTCTTCTTTAGTTGCGATTTAGACAGGGGAAGAGATTCCCAAGGTATATAGCGAAGCTTAGGACTGGGCAAAGTCCTGGGAGGGGTGTTTTCTTGGGGGTAGTTTTGTGCTGGCCTAAGGGTGAGGGGTGTGTGTGTGGGTAGGCTGGAGAGGACAGTCTAATAATAGCTATTTACTCATTCAAACGCCTGTGATCTGAGGAAGCCTGGACAGGCACCCAGTGGCGTGTGACAGAGCCCTCAGGAGAGAGCAGAGTGGGTTTAAAGGAATGACGTCCTTGCCCGAGGCAGTGAGGCTTCAGGTCTGGCAGCTTTCCACACTGGCCTCTCCAATCCCCCCGCCCTCATCACGCTCCGCCGGTGCTGACACCTCTCTCGTACGTCCCCCCCTCTCCCTTTCACTCCCCGCTGGGGGCATCTTTAACTTGACTGCGCTCCCTGCCATCTTCTGGCAATCAATTTTTCGGAGACAATCCGTGACGTTCCCGAGCCCCCTCCTTTCCCTTTCCTCCTTCCCCTCTCTCTCTCCCTCCCGCTGACTTGTTATTATGTACTGCAGCTGCCCGGAGGATTTTAAATAGACCCATAATCGCACAGCAGCTCCTCTTGGAAGTTTAAATATAACCTCCTTGTTAATCTCGCGTGTGGCAGCAGCACAGCACCTGGGGAAGGGAGGAATGGACAAGCACTAACCCATGGCTTTACACGAGCGCCCGGAGGGCTCAGGATTTTCTTTTTAGAGAAATTATCAGGAAATTGCCTTGTTTCTTTTAACCAGAATAGCCCCCGAGGCTGGTGCAAGGTGCCAAACTGATGATTTTTACAGCACAAAATTCTCTTAGTTGCCATCCCAGGTACAGCACGAGGCAAGGCTGCCCTGCAGCTGCCCTCCCGTTTCCCCTGGTTTGGGCCAGTCCCTTATCCCTGCTCCAGCAAAGCTTCCCTGGGAGGCAGTGGGCAGCTCAGACCTCCTCCTCCTCCTCCTCCCTTTGCCTTCCTGCAACAGCGTAGCAGTTGTGCATGTCGCGCTGAAGGAGGTATTTCGTAGGAATCAATAAGGAGCTAGGCAAAGATCCTGCAGATTACTTCCTGAATTATTCTGTGGTAACGGGCTGATTTCAGTCTTATTTCTAGCTCTCCAAATAACCAATTTACCCCTTAGACTGGAGTATGGTTTGCTGAACATCATAGTTTGGTGACACTACAGAAGAGATCACAATTAATAATGCATTTTCCCAAAGGACCTGTTCTAAAAGGGCAAATCTAGCGCTCACTAGCCCATTAAATGTGGTGAGACACTTTCAAACAATAACTGTTGCCTGTTGCTTTAGGCTAATAGGATCCCTACTCATCCTGCATCCTGAATGTAGCCATCCTCCCGTACTGAGGGACGAGGGATGTGCACGAGGGATCACGTCCTGACTAGTTCTTGTGCTGTGGTTTGTTGGAGGGAGGATTGAGCGGGCTGTTCAGGGACCTGGGTTTTATTTACTCCAGTCCGCCAAGCTGGTATGTACCAGGAAGTTTGGTACATGCTGACACCAGGAAGGTTGTTTCTCTACTTTAGTTTCTTCCTCTGTAAGGGGGGAAGAAAAAAAAAAAAAAAAAAAAAAAAGGAGACACTGTCATTTAATTTATTTTAAGCAGTGCTGTAGAAAACCTAAGTATTATTATCTGAGTACCCAGAACAAAAAATAGTACTATTGATGCTAAATTATCCATCCATTTTAATAATCCAGCCATAGTAATTGCTAGAGCTGGGGGACTAATTCACAACACATAATTTATTCAGTGAATTTAGCTTCTTTTTCTGCTCATGGAATATCAATTGTGTGGATCATAATTTCCTCAAATTTATTTGAATTTGTTCAAGTGAACTTCTTGGAAAATATTTACTCTGTGGATTGATACAGGCTGCATTACTTAATTATGGTTGGTCAGAGAGATCTATTTGGTATTGTTTCTATTCCCTTGTTGAATGAGCACACAAGTACTTCTGGCTTGAATACTTGCATACAAACACAGATGATGTACGCTTCTGCAAGATTTTGCACGTTTCCATACATGAATATGCAGGTAAAACTCTATACAGGAGCATTGACAGCAAACAAACACAGACAAGCCAGGTCTAAGCAATTTTGCATAAAAAATGTGAATGAATATTTTTAAAGGGCCTAAATTACCAGGACAAAGGTCTAATTTTACAGCAAAGTAACCTGGTCCTTGGTAAATGGCATCTTGAACGGCAATAATGGCGTGTTGAATCAGAACCTAATAATTTACCTCTTTGCCTCTTTCTGCTGCTCAGTACAATCATTTCCTGTAGTAATATTGTCCCCAGCTTGGATATATATTGTATGAAGACTGTTTTCTTTTTTTTATCTGGCTGTATTTGTGATACTCGCTGTAAATGTGCTCATGTCCTGCAATGGGTAGTGCTTGTCTGAATAGGAGACCCGATTGTCTCGCTTCCATTAGTTATCCGTTTCTAACCTGTCTCCCTCGCTCCCACCTCCCACCTCAGAAATGAGACGACGTGTAGCGTGGCTAATCCGAAACTTTCTAAACCACAGAATTGCAAATGTTTCCAAGTACCTGGCTCTGGTTTATGATGTCGGAGTGTGAGGGGTCATGTTCGTGAGGACATTTGTGCACACTTGGGAGCAGCGTGATCAACGCAGAGTGGAATAGGGAACAAGAGGAAGAACTGGACAGTCTTGAGGACTATGGTGTAGAAACAGGGTGAAATGTACTGGTGGGAAGTGCAGGGACATGCAGATAGACAGGTCTGCAGGACCTGGTTTGGAACCATGCGGTGGAACCCACACTAGATCTGAAGGACTTGAGCAGCGGAAATTGTTTAGAGTGCAGCACTAACATATTTCTATTTCTTTTAGCTGGTCTGGGTGACTTTGCACAGTCTGCTGGCCTGTATGGGAAGATTCTTTGTTACTCCTACTAATTGATCCTAAAAACAATGGGATTATCAGCTAGAAGCAAATGAAAAAGAGAAAAAGTGGGAGTATTATTTACTGATGTGATGACTGAGCCTTCGATATGAGACATCAGCATAAAAGGCAATTATGTTCCTAGGTGCCAGGCAGGATATTCCCTGCCAAGGCAGGGAAGTATCAGTATCATTGTAAAAGGCTCTACTGTAATTTCCTCTGGGTACCATTCTGCATATAATTCCAGTTATCCCAATTAAAGCAAGAAGAAGTCAGAACAGTATCTGGTTGGTAGAGAGAAGGGAGAACACATTTTACAAGAGGAGACTAAGACAGTGTAGCTTATCTAAACTGGAAAAATGCAGGCTGAGAGAACACAAAAGGCTGCCCTCAATTAAAACAAGAGAGAGGGGAAAATACCCTGGCAGTAGGAGAGCTCTTCGAGGTAAAGTTGCTCTTCTAGCAACTAGGCACGAACTGGCCAGGAATGGGCTTCAGCAGAAAGTCATTGGTACAGCAAGGTTCTGCCCCAGCTTCCAAACCTTACAGGGAAAGCAAGAAACCTAACCCTTCTTCAGCGGGAGCATAACAGGTTCCTGAAAAGACTGATACGGAGAGGCTGTCTAGGAGACTGGGCCTGGGACATCCCTTCCAGACTGCTGTTCCTTAATTACATCAAACCCCATGTAGGCACTCTGTTCTTCAGAATTAAAAGGACCTTAATTCAGTTTAGTTCAATTTTCTTCTAAGGGTTGCTTTAATTTGGAAGAACTGTGTCCATTCAAGGCTAATGTGATTTAATGAATTCATGCTAAACTCACAACTTTAGTTAATTTGGATTAATTTTTCCAATCGCTCCTCAGCAGACAACCCTTAAGACATGTAGTAGGAATGGCCAAGAAATCATGAGCACTTCAGCCCTGCCTGGGATTCAGCTCGAAGCTGGCAAGTAGCTTTTCTGGTTGCAGGAAGCCTGCAGAAACATCTGGCCATGCCTAACATGCTTCTCCCTGCTCCCTGGAGAGGTGCTGGAAAGGGTGCGAGCTCCTAGACCCGGTGTCTTGGCTGTCCTCTTGTGTTTCACCTCCGCGGAGTGGAACGGAGCAACAGCCCGGGCTTATCCTTGTTTGGAAGGTGTACAGCCCTATGGGAAGGTGGGCTGCATGGGACAACCTGTCCCAAAAGGTGGAATTAGTTGGCTTTTGGTTGCAAACGGTGTTTGGCAGTAGATCCAGGGGAGTGCTGTCTGCTTGGCTGTCTGCTAAGGAGCTACCTGCTCGTAGGAAAAAATATCTTCTTTTCATTCCCTGAACCGCACTCCATTGATTATCATTGCCAGCTTTCAGGAGAGAAAGCGCGTTTCTCCATGTAATGCTGTTCTAAGGGGTTTACGGCTCGGCTGTGACGGGGGGTGTTATTTCTGTTACTGCTATTAGTCGGCGCATCCATATTTGCCTGCTTCTGGATGGCACATCACGGGCGGGAAATCTGCGAGCCCTAATGTGCCGGGCTTTGGGAAGCGCGTTAAGGGGTCACTGCCAGCAGGACCCGGCAGCGGCCGGGAGCGGCAGGAGGATTTAGCGGCACAGAGCGCGGCCGACACATCCACTGCTGGCTGGGAAGGGACCGTGCTGCCGTGGCTCTGCACGTTGCCATGGAAACAAAGCTGGATTCTTAATCGGGGTGCACGTGTTATGTGGACGTGAACCCACCGTCTGCTGTCCTTTTGGCCTCACCTCCTGCTGCCCCAGTCCCGGCTGGTCAAGGCCACCCCAGGCCCAGCAGGTGGGAGGGGAGCTGATACGGAGAGACCCTGTGGGGCTGGGGGGGTGCAGGAGGAGTGTCCAAGGTGGGCCTGGGAGAAAAGGTTTAAGATGTTCCCTGGGTCATATGGAATGGAGAACAACCTCTGCTGAAGCAGTGAGGGCAAAGGGAGCCTGAGGAGCAGGCAGCAAGGGTAAGTCTCCCGTGGCAGCTGCAGTGGGAAGCACCTTGAGATACTGGGGTGCCCAGGTATTGCAGGAAGGGAGTGAGTCTTGGGGAGGTCATAGCTGCATGGCACGGTTTGTAGACCTTTAGGTAGCACCCAGCAGGCTAGTTCCGGGGTGGTACAATCGTGCCATCACAAATTTAGCTCAGGGACTGCACTGAAACCATTCCTCAGCTTCAGGGATCCAAGCTAATACTTCTGCAAGGTGGTGGTATGCCTTGTGGGCTTACTAAGTTGTCCAGGTTAGCTCTGGCATCTCTGACATCAGGCTGTGCCATTACACAATCCAGGCATGGTTTTGAGAGGCCTGGAGATATGAGGAGGCTGTTGTTGGGAAGTTGAAGCAATCGTACAATATCCTTGAAACAAGCTTATGCAGATATGGGTCAGCAAAGAGATCTCATCTATCGTACTTCCTCTGCATTTGTACTCCTCCTCAGTTGAGAAGAAAAATGTGCTAAATGAAAGTCTTTTCAGTTGTAATACCTAGCCCATTCAATACCTGCAGGGCAGCACTTCAGGGAAAACTTAGAAGCTGTAGCAAAACCTCTTGGCACTTCAAGAGGCAGTAATCTCCCTTCTGAGTCCATAAAGACTGCAAGATGCTGTTAAACTCTGAGGAGGTGGTTTGTTGCAAGCTGTAGGATGGAAGGTGTTGCCCACTTACAGTCCTGAAAAATCCCCTACCAGGACTCACCAGGAATGGGACCAGTTAATGTCAACTGTTCACATCCCAGCAGGAGGGATTATGACCAGCCTGCTTGAAGTCCTTCAGCCGCTTCCATCTGAAATGCTGTTCATCTTTAGTTTAGACTGTAAACTGTTGGGCAGCATCGCTGTACGCTGTTAAAATGTTGCTGTCAGTGTGCCCAGAGGACTGAGGGCTTCCTTCGTCGAAGTCCAAGACGCACAATTGACCTTGTGTAAGGAAGTAAACTGCCCTGTTTAGAGGAGCCCTGAGAAGGGTTGAGTCCAAGGCCGGGAGGGCTTCTATGATTAATCTTTGCTGAAACAGACATGCTGTTGCTTATGGAGTGAAGTGAAAATCTTCTGGAGACCCAACAATTTGCTTGTTGCGTAGCAATGAAATAGCAGAAATATCAATGGGCCGTGCAAAGTCCCTCACAGCAGACAGCTGAAGGGGAACTCATGGCCCTCAGAAAGCTCCCTGTAAAAAAGGGGATTTAGGATCCGCAGCCCTTTATGTATGGATGGAGTATGTACATTTTAAAACATGCAAATATGTAAAAATATTGCATACTTTTCCTTCCCTGGATATCCTAGAGCTACATGATAAAGAGAGTTTCCGTGAGAATGAAGGCCAGTGAGAGATATCTGTAAAAGCCGTGTTTTCCCACTGATGAATAGAAAAGTTGTGTCCATAGCCTACTTTTGAATGCACAAGGAGTCTGCCCACATTCTCACTTCCACCTAGAGAGTGTGGTGTGACTTTGAAGTTACTGGGTTTAGCCTGATGAGTGAAAGGAGAAATAGATGTACTATCAGCCCCTAGAAATTACTGCGCAACATAACAAGAACAGCTACCCAAGTGAGCTGTAGACCACTGGGTTGCTATCTCCCATGCAGAGGGCTTCATTCACCAAGCATGCCCACTTGCCTGCTCTGCAAGTCTTGAAGAGCACCGATGCCAAGGTGATGAAAATACATAGTTCATAAACTCTGTTTCTTCTACTCTTAGCACAGAGAAGAGGAGAACATCATCTGAGATAAAGTGTGCGCAGCGACTGTTGCAGGCTCCTACGCAGCGCAGATGGATGCGTAGTGTAGGAATGTACACATCCTGCACCCATTGAGATAATGAAAAGGTCGAGCTTCTTGCACTAGCCACCAAACTTGAAGGAAAGGTTTTTCAGCTCAGTATTTCTTTCTCAGGTGGCAGATATTCAGAGGTTTTGCATGAAAAGGAGAAAAGGCACTTCTTCCTACTAGCAAAAAAATGTATCCGGAAGCTAGATGACCAGAGCGATGACTTTGTCTCAACTTCCAGAATTGCTTAGCCGCGCCCTGAAATAAACCTTTCTGTGGCTATTCCCTTCCCACAAGTATTGCTTCTTCTGACCTGCCTAAAGGAAAGACAGTTTTGGTTTGTTTTTTTGAACCCAGATCATCTCGGTGTATATTAATTAGGTGACTACGTGCCTGCATGAAAGATGAGTCCTGCAGGACTGCACTTCGTCAGGAAGAATAAAGTCTGTTAAAACCATGTCTGCAATGCTTTCACCCACAATTTGAAGGTGTGCAAGCTCTCTTCCTCTGGGCTGTGGCCAGGGCTGTGTAGTGAAGCGGCCTGTGTAATCCTTGGCTTTTCTCTAAGAGCACCAACCAGAGGCTTAATTAGCTCTGAACACTTGTGTGGTGATGTAGATACTAATCTTCAGTAAGGCTGAACTGCACCATCACCTCATTTCATAGGGATCATTGTCAGATGCTAATCCACTTCAGGTGCTGCCAGCCTGAGTTGGAGTGGAACCAGCATATTGGAGATGTGGCAATTTGCCTATCTTGAGCCATCCTGCATGTTTGTGTGTACATACGTATATATATATATACACACACCTGCATGCACTGAAGAACCTGGAGGCAGCTGTGTACAAGAAGACAAGAAATGATAAGACAGAGAGATACAAAGTGGAATGGAAAGACAAAGCATCCCAGCCAACGGCTCTTCCCTTGCAGGAGGTGCAGTCCTGGACGTGGCTTTTTCTTTCTCCTCTCATATTCTTATTTGTTCGTCTTTTGTCACGGACCCTGTCCAGGCAACGTTTGGACTGAATAGCTCGTTTCTCCCTGGCTTGCTGTAGCTCCTGCTGACACTTCCATCTACTTCCCACTCCCCCGTCGTGCCTGAGTGTGTGGTTAAGAAAGAGGACAGACAACGGGAGATGCAGGAAACAAGATGCATCGGCTTTGCCTTTGAGTCAGTCAAAGAGCTATTTCTATACCTTACACGCCTCACCCTGGCTTTTATTCTCTCAGATGCTTTTGTTACTCTTTATTATTAACGGCCAGCAGAGGCAAATTCTTTTACTGCTCCATCAATCCCTTTCTCTGCTGTGCCAATCCTCGACAGAAATCTCAGTGCCTCATGTGCGCCTGTGATCTTGAAAAAGATATGGCAGTTCAGTCCCAGCCTTGAGTTTTGTTTAAAAAAGTACAAAGCCCAATATAGATAGAAAAATTTGAATTCAAGTACAAAAAGAGCATCTTATTTATTATGCTGCTGCTTTTAAGTTATGTCAAGGGCATATTGAATATATAGATGGCACCTTCTATTAATGTGCAGGTAAGTATAGAAAAAACAGTGAATTCAATTATGTGTGCTCCAGTACAAAGTTAAGTTGACTAGAAATGGGCTTGTTGACTTTCATCGGCCAAGCCAAAATAAGTACAGAACTGAAACTCATAGCACCCTCATTGCAAAGTCAGATGGACTAATTCCCTCTCCCAAATCCTCTTCATCAAACCCTGAGGAGTGTGCCTGGATCACGGAGATGGATATAAGGGTCCTTACAGCACCAGTCACTGTAGCAACCATGAATCTGAAGTGTTTGAGGAACTGTGGGGAAGATTGCAAGCTCTAGCTCTGCAAGTCTCCTATGGTCCAGTCTTTTACCAAGAACAACTTCCAGTTCATTTGAGTTCAGAAATGGCTTTTCCTTGAATAGGGGGTTTGACATAATTTCTGCCTCAGTCTCATAGCAGCAAGGGGTATGGCAAATGGCTGTTAATCATCAGGGCAAAGAAAAGGAACTAAAGAGCTATGATCCCAGTACAAAATAATAGGAAGCAATAATTCAGCAGGTGTGAATTTGGCAGAACATCCTGCAAATGTTTGGATGGGCATGTGTACGTGCAGGGGACTTCATACATTTGTGAGTGTTTTTGTCTGTAAAGCTATAGGAAACCTCCTATTGAGTTTCTGAGACTTAATAGATGGAAGCTCAAGAAGAACATCTGAGGAGGGAACTTCTTTCCTTTCTAATATCTGTGTAAATAACTCCATGTGCTTTATTGGTCTCAAAGTCTCCACAGTGGGGAAGAGGAGAATCAATAGTCGTTTAAAACTTTGTGAATCAATTAGATGAGCAAGACAGGCATGACAGCAGCTTCCCGACAGAGGCACTGCCCACTGGTTGATTAGGAAGGAGAGCTGGGTAGAGAGAAGGTAGGTGCTGTCACGCTTTCATCCATCCTGGAGCACGAGAGGTAACTAGCTATGGCCAAAGCCAGCTCTGATGGGGATGAGGCCTTCAAGCATGACAAATGAGGCTGCATATTGAAATCCTTATTGCTTGTTCCGGCCGAGGACTCTTGTAACACAGTGATACAGTCGCTTTCCAAAGCTGGGGCTGAATCCAGAGTCCAGGTCCAATGGTTTAGGAATCCGCCTCTGGTTCTTCTCCTTAGGCTCAGAGAGTCCCCAGCTAGATCTGAAACCAGATGGAGTGCCACCACGGCAGTGCAGGCCAGGATTTGAACTAGTTCACCCTGCTCTCTCCTGACACGGCAGCTCTACTGGACCTGAGCTGGAGTTTCCACGCAGTGCTAATGCATGGATGTCTTGGGGCCAGCTCACGATTTCTGTGCCTCCCGTTGCCTTGTGCAGACATACATGTTTTGTGCTAATGGGGCAGCTGCTTGCCAGCAGTGTGTCCAAACAAAAGTGGACTAGGGTACTCCGTCTTCATTTTATGCCCAGTCTCTTTTATACTATCATGGCAGCATAAGGAAGGTGGTAAAATCCCTCTTAAAAGGCACCACACAGAGCTGCCTTCTCGCCTGGTGCACAGCGAGGGTTTGGCATTGCTCCTCTCCCAGCCCATGCTGTAAAACACAAGCTGGGGTGAGCTGGGGTGAGTCAGGTTTGGGAGAGCTGAGGGCAGGGAGGAGGTGTACTCTGAGCAAGCGGCACCTCCTTCCTAAAGTGGTAGGATCTGATTTGGAGGGTGCAGTGAAGAGTAGCATGGAACCTCACAGTCTCAGAAAGCTGTGAGCACGAAATGGCTGAAGGCTTACTCCCAGGCTGAGGAGGAGAAAAGGTGGGATCTCTTCTTTCTGAGTTTTGGGGCCACCTCATGTCAGGAAGCCAGTGACCTGGGCTAACCAAATAAATCTGTGAGACTGAATCCCCAGGTCAGAGCAGCGCGTGAACGCAGGGAAGCAAGGACAGCAGCACATACTCTCCACACCTTCCTCTCACACCACAGAGCAAAACAGCACCAAGGAGCATGGAGGCAATCAGGAACCAGCCCTGGAGAAGGAGGCCTGAGCGGGCAGGATGAGGGGAAATCTTGACTCCTTGCCTGCCCCTAGTTACCTGGCACAAGAAGTCCAGGCAGGTGGTCCATCAGCCTCTGTACTCTTCCCAAGCATCTCTGCAATCCCAGCAGGCAGCTGGGGGATGAGTCCCTCTTTGAGGTGAGGGTTGTGATGCCCAGCCCCAGCCATTGCAGCCCCGACACAACTGCCCCGCCATGCAGCGCTGCAGGGAGCAATGCGGGACCCCCAGTGCCGTCTGTAAGGAGCTTATGGCCACGGCTGCATTACGTGTGCCTGGTTGCCAGGGAAACTTGGCTGATGAAGTGGGACCAGAGCAGTGGGGGCCGGACCTTTTCCTTCTCTTTTTTCCTTTTTTTTTTTTTTTTCTGGACTCAGAGCATCAATTACGACCTTTTTAGGGAAGAGGCAGTGGGAAATCTGAAGTCGTGTAATCTAGTCTGATCTCAGCTCTTGGTTTTGTCCCTTTGCTAGAGAGCCCTCACATTTTAAGTAAGTGTTTGGGTTTGGGGGTTTTTTGTTGTTGTTGTTGTTTGGGTTTTTTTGAAGTTTTTTCTTTGGAGTATGAGAATTGTCTATTTACTGCTGGGCAGAATGGATGAGGCTGAAGCATTTTACTGCTCCTTGCCTTAAGGGAAGTGGAGGGCATGTCTATCTACACAGGCTTTGCCTTCAGCTGCTCACTCACTTGCACTCTGAGCCAAGACAGTTCTGATCCAAAGGGTATGTAAGCTATATCAGTGCATTGAAAATGATCTAAACTGGTTAATAAGGCCAGCCTCTAAGAAAAGATTAAGTCCTGGCACAATGTTACCTTAAATTGACCACTTTGCTTCAGCTGTGGTCCGGCCAGGTCAGGAGCATAGGCACAGCCAACTTCGCTCTGTCCATAAAGGCTGAGTAGACCTTGGCATCATCAGGATTACAGGTGCCATGTGTTGGGATGCAGAGTAACTAACAGCCTGGCCTGCGAAGGTTAATGTTTAAAATAGCAACGTAGAATTTGAGAGAAATGGGGTATCGCTACTTCATGAGACAGAAGGGCAATGGAGGGCCTCGCAGACACGCTCTGACCTGTCCACAGCTGGGCCACAGTGAGAGGAGATCTTCAGCTCCTGAGAGGCTCGGAGGGCATTGGATGCAATGATGAACTTCCAGGGCTTATCTAAATAGACTCTGTGAACCTTTGGAGGTTCAGCTTATAATAAGGTTTGCTCATAATAAGAGACCAAAGGCATACTTGATGAAATGGAAGAGCAGTTAATTTAGAAATGGTAAGAAGAAATAGTATTTCACCCTGGATAGTTGATTTGAGAAATTTATTCAATGACATCTTGCCAAATACTGACTGGACTTTTTTAAGAGTGCTGGATAGTTTTATGTCAGATATTGATTAATATGGCTCTACCAATGACATCCCATTCAACTTATGGTCAAAATTCAGTCTTTAGTCTGGAGAGTAAGACAGCCCAGAAAAGAAGCCCCAGGCAAACACCATGATGTAAGTGGATGGATGAGTAAGGGGGAAGAGTGGTCTGAAAGAGTGGTCAGGCACTGGAACAGCCTGCCCAGGGAGGTGGTCGAGTCATCATCCCTAAAGGTATTTAAGAAACGTCTAGATGTGGCACTTCAGGGCATGCTCTAGTGGCAGAGATTGTAGGTTGTTTGGTTGGACTCGATGATCTTAAGGGTCCTTTCCAACCATGAAGATTCTGTGATTCTGAAGTCTGACTTTCCTCTAACTGTGTTGGGCTGTCAATGCCAGTATATTAAGCCAACCTAGCGGGCTTATCTGAGCTGGGACAAGGGAGCTAGGTCTGGGCTGTCCAGATTGGCAGCATGTTATAACATGGCACCTGATGGGCGGAATCTATGCAGAGTGACCAGTGGTTTAATCCATCCATGTAAGCTCATCAGACAAGGAAACACACACATAGGGAGGTGAAAATGGAAATGCGTTTTCCTGGTGTGAAAACTGTTTATCCTGGCAGCTTGCTAACTGCCAGTTCTCCTCTGTGGAAAACTGCTGGCATCCATATATGATGCTCTGAGAAGCAGGTATGGCATACCATCATATACTAGCCTGTTTTGGCCAGTGATTGTGTATAAAATTCACAAACGGTGCACCCTCTCCCTAGCCAAACAACTTTAGAGGTTTTTCTCTGAATTGTATACATCAGCCAATGGCCCTGGTATGTTTGACTTTCTCATATTTTTTATTAACTGCATGTGGTATGGAGTGAAACAATCCCAAAATCAAGAATCTAGGGTATCTTGTGTTTCCTCTGTTGCATAATATTTGAACGAATGATTTCTGTAGACCCTTAAGTGGAATGTGGAAATCACTTAGCTGTTCTCAGCCCCTGAGTCATCTTTAATCGGAGACCTTTTTATTGCAACTCTCAGGAGCTCCTTGGTGCTGGAGCACTTACACAGTTGCCCGTGGGCTAGGGCTCTGCAGCAGATCTGTTTCCACTGCTACAGAGAGATTAATGTCCAAGCCATGACTGGGTTCTGGGTATATGATGATAGTTAACATGTATAATGTCCTATACATGTGAATCTTGGTACATTTGTTACGGTTTACCAGGGTAACAAAATGGAGCTACACCAGCAACTCTGGATTCCTTATCACAATTATTCTCAGTAACCACCAGGGATTGTGGCTTCCAGAGAAGACCTAGAGAGTCAACAACCGCTCTCCCAATTGCCACAGACCTTCTTTCATGGCCACTTGTATGCCCTGCCTAGCAGGAGCCAGAAAGACAGCAACACACTCTCCTGTAAGAGAGGGCTCTTACAGCTTTCCACTGATTTATCACAGTATATCCTTCCTGCCTTTCCATCACTGGGGACACTGAACTGGGTCCCTCCCTTTCACTCATCCACCAATTTCTGTAATCACTTTTCTGTAGCCATCATCTCCGAGCTATGTATCCTTCTGTCAAGTGAGGCCCGTGTGCTCAGTAGTTATTATGAGAACAAGGGAGGGAACTGATAAATCATACGGTTATGTAAACCACGTTCCTGCGTCTAACAAATTTGAACTTGCCACTGACGGCACGTTCCCAGGGCAGCTCGGAGGATTTTCACCAAGAACAATCCACTCATCAGTGAATCAGAGCACTGGGAAAGGATTGCAGGAGGTCATCTGCTCCATCTGCTGTGCAAGCCAAAATCAGTAATAGACGAGGGAACTTGTTCCAGCCAGACAGGAAAGTTTTGAAATCCTACTAAATAGTATCAACTAAGCAGAGAGTGATTAAGAAATGACAGAGTCAAACGTGCTACGGCCTTACTTTGAGTAGGTTTTCCTGTGAATATGTGTATTTGTGGAAATGTGAGCATGTATGTGTGTGAGAGACGCAGAGATGCTCTTCTAGATGCCAGTCCCACCACAAGGACATTGTGCTAGGGCTGTGGTGTCACCGTGTTCTCATAATGCTTACTGCAAGCACTCAAGGAAAGGATTCGCACAGGATGATGCAGCACGTAATATTAAAAACAGAGTTTTATTGTATTGAGTCGTTGAAAACTAAATTAAAAAATTTAAATGTGGGGAGAAAAAACAAACAGGCAGAAGATCCTGACTGCAGGCTAGCCCGAGGCAGTGATGCATTTGCGGTAAGAATAAACAGGAGTAAATGAACACTTAAGCAACAAAGATCTTGATTTCCTGTCAGATTTGTTATAACAAACGGGACTCAGAAATATAGAAAATTTAATTATAAGACTTTGAACTGTTGTGGCATTTTCCATCATGAACAATAAAACTCACAGTGAATCAGGTATCCCACCAGGACTGTGACAAATAGGTACACAGTGGTGTCTCAGTTTCGAAGAAAAGAAATACATAGGTAGGGAAATTAAGGTCTATGTTTTCCCAGAAGTTATTTGTGCTTGCTCACTCCTTTTTGCCCCTACAAAATGTGTGGTTGGCAGGGCCGAAGACTAAACAAGAGGCAGGCGTATGTGATTTCTGTAGGTCATAGAGGAATTTTGCAAATCAAGACTGTACTAAAGACACATGAACAGCTTTCCTTCTAAATTAGGAAAATGAGAAGAGGGCTTTGGAAAGTGATAGTGGCCTGAATCGTTAGGATCTTATAGGATCCCCATTGTAAACGGGAAAGGAAGGGCAGACCCTAGTTGTTAAGTTATGGCTGCACAAGAAGCTTAATGAAGCAGCAAATGGGGTTACGTGTACTGATGTTCCCAAAAGCCTAATAAAAAGGGGTTACTCCCAGAGCAGCACAAACTGTATTTCTCCTGCACCTGTGCAGAGATAACAGCCCAGGGAATTTTGCAAAAATACGGTTTATTTCTCCAAATCCGAAAAGCAAACGTGTTCTTGACTTGTTCCTCAGTCAAATTCCTTGTTCTTAACCTGACACAGCCGGCCCATGTGGGGTCTGGCACGTGGACTGGAGCTAAAGGAGCTTGCCACCAGTGGCAAAAATCTGTTCGTGGTCCAGCCATCAGAGCATGGCACACAACCAGATTACATTCACAGAGGCTGCACGGAGGAAACGTAACATGCTGATCTCCTCACTCCCCAGGTCCGCAGTTATGCTATGGCTCAGCGGAAGGCTCTCTAGTTCCTCAAGATGTCTGGCCCACTACAACCATTTTGGGGGATCTTGCATTCCTCTGCTTTAGGGATGTTCTCTCGTCTGCCCCATGCCGAGAAGCAGTTTTGCTCTGGATAGTAAGTTGTTGTTTGTGAGCAGTAATTGCTTTTGCTTGCCTGGGGAATCCAGAGAGGCTGTTAGTAAGGAACTTGTGAGAAAAGCACCCTGGGGACCTCTCCTGCCACATCTGAGGTAAATGGTTTGTTAAATGGCAGTGATTGGTTTCAAATGGTGCAGCTGCAGGAGGGCTCCTCCTCCAAGAGTCACCTGCAGCTTTGCCAAGGGCTTGCATCTCCAGTGAGGTGTGGGTCAGACCAGTCCTTTGTGTAATAATCTGCATGGGCCTGCCCCGGGCAATTTAGAAGTGGTGGCGAGAATTCTTGGTTGCTCTCTAAACCTTGTGCCACCTCTGCAAACCCTATTCCATCCAACTAGGAACTCGCCAGCCAGCAGTCTCCAAGAGGAGGCTTCACAGTGAGCGCTTTTGCACCTTCACTGCGTGCAATCCAGCCTCCTTATCTGAGGGATTAAACGTGCAGGAGGAGGAGGCAATACTTGTCCCAGCAGCGGTAAACTCGGAGCAGATTTTCTGTGGGAAGCCATCTGTCAGCTGGGGAGTGGTGCTGTGTCAATTGATCGGCTCCACCTCCAGCTCAGCTCTGCAAACTACGGATCCCTGACCTTGCAGGGTGGCAGTGGGGGAGTACTAGGATCTCTGGAGGCATTGAGATCCTATAATGGAGCCTCTACTCTTTCAGACTAGGTGAGGGACACCCTGCAGCATCTTGCTGTCTCTTGCAGCAGTTAGCTGTGGAAAGCCTGAGCTTGCAGGTGAAAGAGCTGTAGGAGAAAGACGAGCTTTTTCTTGTAGTCAGGGGACTGTATTTCACCTGGATGACGTGCAGTATAAGGGACGACTTCTGCTTCGAACTCCACCTATCCCAAACTTAAATCTGTCTCCCAGTGGCAATGTTGAACCATGTTTTGGCTATTCCAAGGTGAAAAAGGGAGGTGAAGAGTGTGAAATTTCTGCAGGAGAAAAATAGGAGCTCGTAATGTTTGGTAAAAAACTTTAATGTCTGGAGGGGTAAAATATTCCTTTTTGGTTTTAGACTGCAATAAAGCAATAATGATTCTATGGGGTATATGTGTGTAAAAATGATAAAAATCCCTTAGATTTATCTCCTAATTTAAAAGCTTTCACTGTAACACCACAGTGAGGTCAAATTCCTGCTGTGTCTGATAGCCCTGTGGTTCTCTGTCAGTTCAGCTCCTTCTGTTTTTCCCTGACTTTCCATCAGGTGTGGTCAGAAATAAGGACAAGAAGGAAATTGTGGCTCTCAGGCATTTTTCTTAGTTTGCTTGTTGTTGCCCAAAAGGCACTCACTGAGATTCCTATCCAGCTCTATCAGCAATTCTCCTGATTTATTATGAGAGGGACACTTTCTTCCACAATGTTGTCCGTCCTTCCTTGCTCACCCCTCTCTTTTCCGATTGCTGAGTTTGTTTGGGAATGAAGAACATTTGGCTAGCCCAAGTAGTGGGGTGATCGAGTGCCAAGAGACAACTTGGCAAGCCAAAAGCTGGACTGGCTTGCACCTCCTTAATGCTCTCATTTTGAATAGAAGTTGCCTCTTCTTGCTGCTTCTATAATAAAAATGCAAGCAGTTTCTCAAGAGCAATTATTACATGCACAGCCAAGTGGTCTGTGCTGTTTGATTTAAGGAGGGGTGCTTACATTTATCGGTGGACAGGAATTGTTCAGCTGGGTTGCGATAAAGCTCTCTATTTGGTGCATTGATTTTTGATGTTCTGATACACTCTGGTTAGTGAGGAACTCTGAATTTTCTCCCCCAGCCTTTGAGGCTGAATTGCCATCAACAGTCGGGCTGTGCGCTCGTGTGGAACGAACTGTGGGTGGGCACTTTAGCTGGAGCATCTGACCCTGTTTAGAACCGCGGGGAGGGCAGTATGTCCCACACTGCCACATCTACTAACTCCTGCATGTGTGTGTGTGCGCACAGCCTTGAAATACTAGTGGGTTTACCATCTCCCATCCCCTATTCGTCACTGAGGAGAGCGCCCAGGATATTTTCAGACAAGACTTCAAGGTGCTGTGTGTCAAATATTCCCGTAATTCAATCGCCAGGTCCTTTGGATCTTGGACTCTTTGCTAGAAACCGTGGAAATTCGCAGCCAATTCAGAGGTTCTTAGGCATAAGTACAGAAAAACTTTTGTTGAATTTAATATAAAAATAAATACTAGTCATCAGTGTAGCTGTCTTGCCTTTTCATGTTGCGGTACGGCTGAGTCTTTGCACTCTTCCGTTCAGTTTGCTACAAGTGGCTTTCAAAGGCACAGTGCAATGAAGGGAATTGGAGATGTTTGTTCAGGCTTTCTTCAAACTCTGGCAGATGCTGTGACAATAGTTTAATCTTTCCTCTGGCTTTCCTGATTTTCTCCATAAGCTTCAAAGATAAAAAGTAGCTTTTTATCGGACAAGTAAGTTCTTTTCCTGAGCACAGTTCCGGGAAAAGGAGGTGAATTCCAGTGACAGAAAGTATGAGCTGTTTTCCACAGACTGGCGGGCCCAGTTGCTGCTCCTATTTTTTTAACTTGTCTCCGATTTGTTTCTGCCTTCTTTTCCTTTTTCTTTTTGTGTACGTTTATTTTTCCAGTGAGCAAAGAGCCGGCCCTAAGAGTACTTTCACAAGTGGGTGGTGAGCTGTGTGGAGGAAGTGAACAGACTTTAATCACCAAACCTCATAGGAGAGGCATGAGGATCTGGGAGCAAGGACTCTTTCGTATAGGATGTGATCCACAGGGAGTTCAGGAAAGTGAAACAATCAGTTTAAGGCTGGATGCAGGATCAGAGCTTTTTTTTTTTTTTTTTTTTTTTTGCCCTGGAGTTGCTGAGCTATGGCATGTTATGCCAATGGAGAAAATGGTTATAGGTAATCAAAATCATAACACTGAAGAAGGGATGGACAGATGGATCGATGGATGGCTGATTAACTGGCATCCCTGCTGAAAAACAGCTCTACCTGCCAGGCTGTGGGAGAGTGAGCTCTCTGTAGGAGAGTGAGTTGGTAGAGAGCTGTTCTAAATGTGAATATCTTGAGGTAATGTCTTAAGACATTTGCACAATGAGTTTCCCCAAGTCTAAAACTCCTGCCTACCTCCTTTTATATCTCTGGTTCAGCTCTTTGGGCTTATTGAAAGAAGGTGGGGCTGCTATCTCATTCCTAAAAGTGGTGATTGGATTTGGAGAACTTTCTTATTGTAATGGGAATCTCTGCAGAGAGATATAATTTAATTCTGCTTTTTTTTTTTTTTTTTGGTTTGCTTGTGATCTAATCCTACTCTACAGAAGTCAGTGGGAGTTTGCAGTTGATTTTAAAAGACAGAAGATCAATCCATAAGAGAGCATATTGGCAAATGCTTTTTCCATTCCCTTCCATCATGAATTGGGCAAAAGCAGGGATTTGGGTTTTACTGGATCTATCACAAATTGAAAGCCTGGTATCTCATGAAATCCCAGGACGAAAAAGGCTTAGACTATGCCATGGGAGAGCTGAGATCTGTACAAAACTCCCTTGGAGTCTTGGAAGCTATAAAATGATACAAGTTCTGATTCTTGCAAAGATGAACTTGATATGGTAGAAGGATGTGGAAGCAATACCCAGAGAAATATTGAGCTGACATTTCTCTAAAACATGGTATAAACAAAACCCACGATAGTTTAAATTTTTTTTTTCCATTTTAGTATGTTTTATGTTGTTCTGAGACTGAGCCTTCACAGTTGTAGCACTCTGTGCTACTGCTTGCTTTAAGAGGAGCTTGCAGTGGAGGTTCTCAGGGCTATTTGTGTCCAGTAGTTTTGCCTACTCTAATTGTATTTCAGACTGGATGCTCAAACTAGAGTGACTGTCCCAAACTAAATCAATATCAAAGCTGCTGTGTATCCTGTTTATACTACGTATAATGTTCTGATAATCCTGGGATTAAAGCTCTTAATTTCTGCTGCCATGGCATATTTTGTACATATTATCTTTTTCTGTCCTCACTTGTGTACCACTTGTTCCCTGTCTGTTAGAATCATGCCTAGCATTTGAAATCTTAAAGTAATTTCAGCAACCTGCCTTTAAAAATAAAGTAAGGACAGCTGTCCATAGAAAGGCTTTTACTTCCTTCTCACTTGCTTCACTTAAATTTTAAATTTTTAAAACTTAAAAATCTTTAAGCTCTGGCTGAGACATGAAGCGTGTGACTGCGTGCCTCCCCCTCCATGCTCAATGGGTTGACTAGGAATGCTGTTTATTTCCTTTGACCTATTCTTATTTTCTTTTTCTCTCTCTTCTTCTCTTTGACTTCCTATTCTAGGATGAGTCATCCATGTTCTTCCAGTTTGGCCCATCAATAGAACAGCAAGCTTCTGTCATGCTCAACATCATGGAAGAATATGACTGGTACATCTTCTCCATTGTCACTACTTACTTCCCTGGTTACCAGGACTTTGTGAACAAGATCCGCAGTACCATTGAGCACAGCTTTGTGGGCTGGGAACTGGAGGAGGTCCTCCTGTTGGACATGTCCCTGGACGATGGGGACTCAAAGATCCAGAACCAGCTCAAGAAGCTCCAAAGCCCTGTTATCCTCCTCTACTGCACAAAGGAAGAGGCCACCTACATTTTTGAGGTGGCCAACTCTGTGGGTCTGACAGGCTATGGTTACACGTGGATCGTGCCCAGCCTGGTGGCAGGGGATACAGACACAGTGCCATCCGAGTTCCCCACCGGGCTCATCTCTGTCTCATATGATGAATGGGACTACGGTCTTCCTGCCAGAGTGAGGGATGGAATAGCCATAATCACCACGGCTGCTTCTGATATGCTGTCTGAACACAGCTTCATCCCTGAGCCCAAGAGCAGCTGTTACAACACCCAGGAGAAAAGGATTTACCAGTCCAACATGCTCAACAGGTAAGGGAAGGGGCTGGGCGAGCCTTACAAAAAAGGGGTCAGAGAGAACCACTGAGACCAGAATAATTCTGCTACGGCACGTGGTGCTTTGGGACAGTGGGTGGGGCTGGCCAGAATGTGGGCAAGGGGAGGCATGCTGATGGTGGGACTCGTGACGCTGTGCATCATGAGTGCTAGTACTGTCACCCCCTTAGAAAGCATCCGTGCAACGCAGGGGGGAAGCCAGCATGAGCAAAAGGAACAATGAAGGCATAGTGCAAAAATCTGAGTGTGCCCCTCGATGCACAAAATTTTGCTTTTATAACAGTTCTGAACTTCTTGGCGTGTCTTTGCATGAATGGGTCTGTAACTCTCAGGCAGGTTCTTGCTGCAAGCAGTGGGGATGTTTGTATTGAAATCTAGAAGGCATCAGGTTCTGTTCCAGGCACCGGCAGTATGTGAACAGGTGTCCTTTATAGGTGATGGTTGTGTAACCCACCTGGAATAGTTTCATGGCATCTGTTGTCTGAGGACCAACTGTCCTTCTGCTGGCCATTAGCCCTGAATTACAGGAGAGAAGGAAGTGCAGAGAGATGGGAGAACTAGAGCTGCAAAAAGAGTCAACAACTCTGCTCAGCTCCTGCTTTATACTGGAAGCCTTTAAAGCCTTTGGGTGTCTTAAGAATCCAGGTTACCTCAAAGAGGTGGATTTGTGCTGTCACCCTGCTCATTGGCACCTTATTGGCCATTGTCTGCTGTCTGTTTTGGGTCACATTCTCTCTTGTGCACATTGTGCAGAGAGCCTAGGCACCTCCATCAGAACAGTAATTTTTTTTAGATGGAAAAGGGCATTTAAAAATAGGGAAAACTTATTTGAATAAACATCATCTTTTGATCCAGATTCAGATTTTCTTAAGAAACAGTGCTAAGACGCTTCTTTGAGGTCATAGAGGAAGGCTGTGGTGGAACAGCCTCTAGAACAGCACTCTTATCACCAGATCTTCCTTTTTGTCCTAGCTGGATTTTTAGTGTGTTGCTAAGCAACCCAGATAATTAGACATAGGATCTGCAATTAGCCTGATGCCCCCTGACCTGCTCAGCTGTCATTCTCCAATGTTTTACATACAGAATCCTTGGGCAGGTTGGTCTCTTTGTGGTAGGACAAGGGGAATCCAAACAGTAGCCATCAGGAGAGGTGGCCACACAGAGCTCAGCATCTTTGTTCATTTGTCGTGATGAATCATGGAACAGTGTAAATGTGATGGATTGCTTTGCGTGCTGTGACCCCTCACTGTCAACTGTCTTAGGCAGAGAGAGGGACTGGTGAACAAGAAAGCAGATTTTGCTTTGCCTGAAAGTTGGGGACTGAAAGAAAAGTCTATTATTTGACCCATTATATTATCCATAATGCTATCTGCTGTTTGTCTCTATGATCCGCTGGCATATTATCAAGTCTTACTGCCTTTACTTCATCCCCATATTGGCTTTTTGCTGTCTGCAAGCCTTGGAACCACCACAGGCGCCCAAAGCTTTTATCAGTTTCCTTCCCAGCTAGGCTTAGGGGTAAGGGGTGTTTTCTGCTGCTCTTTTGAGTCATCCCTGGAATGATTAATCAGGGAAAATATATTTAATATATACAAAGTTATCAGAAATACCATCAAGGCAGGCTGTTGTTCGACCCTTCCAAATGAATAGGGATTTTGGAGGGAGCTGCATTGTCCCTTTTCAGCAGTTATCTAGAAAACAAAATGTTGTCCCCTGCTATGTGATGCGGTGTTCTGCAGAGACCTTCTGCTAATTAGTTCTGTTGACACTGTATTAGCCTGTGCATAACATCATACCCATATAGCTATGCTGCTTTGAGGACCCAGCATAACCTGTCCGCATAGCGCTTCTTTGCATTGTATAGGAGTCGCCAGCTCAAAGACTCTTGAGTCTCTGGGTATGACAGTAGTGTTGTGCCGTGTAGATGTGCCCTGAACCCTGGGCACCCCACATGAAAGCGGTTCTCGTCACTTTTGAAAATATTAGCTTTCTTCTCACCTTCGTGGCCCAAATCATGCTGTTCCTTCTCCCTTGCCTGCTTTGGGTACAGCATTCGTGGGAATGACTGCAGATACATGTAGATACACCCGGCTTAGTTTGGATTCCAACATCAGTCTCACTGAGAAGCAGAGTCAATTAGTCCATGCCAAGCTCCGTTCTGCCACTACCTAGATTGCTGCAGGCACCTGAGCTAGCTCAGAAATAATTACGCTGTGTTGCAGTTTGTGTCTGTGACCACAGTGCAGATATTCACTTGCGCTGGCCTGTGCTCTGCCAGTCTGGGCGTTCCGCCCCCCGCAAATGTTTCCACCTTCTCTGTACTTCTGAGCGAGATGGTTAAAAAGTTTGATTTCAGTGATTTTGGCACGTAGTTTTCTGCTTAAGTGAAATTACCTTCCGGCACCTTTAGATGTAAAAAAGCTAGTGGTATCCAAAATAAGGCATTGCTTTTACAAATCCAAAGGTTCAATGGAAGTGTGATAGCTTCAAGCTCAGCCTTACAGCCTGGAGTCTGGGCAGGAGGAAAGGCAGAGGAGACGGAAAAGACATGGAAAGAAGTAGACATGAAGATATGAGTTCACCTCACTGAACCAAAACCCACAGAGATTAATGGCTGTAATCTGTGTTCATACCTTCAAGTCCTGTTGAACTCAATGGAATTTACTATGTGCTAAGCTTCAAACCTCTCCTGATATACTTTGTCTGTCTCAGGTCTTTAAATCTCTCCTGAAATGCTTTGTCTATCTGGGATATTACAGATTCTGCAGACCTGGCTGCTTCATACCTTCCCTAACCCCTTCCACCTACTAAGATCCCGCAGCCCTTGTGCATTGCGTACACCAGGCAGCACCAGTACCTGCATGTCTGGGACACGGTCTAGCTCACTTTGCACTGGACTGAAGGTTCTGGAAAACTAATTTTAGTCTTGCCCTGGACCCGGCAATACTATATTCAGCCATCTGCAACTTACAGTTCCCCCTCCACATGCCTACACAGAATAGAGAAATATATGTACGTGGGCTTGATGTCTGGGGAGACTGCAAAGTGTATGTGACCTCAGATAATACATCACCATGTAGCTGGTGTTTCAGAAACCCTTGAAGCTAATCCAAAGTGGTCCAATTTTCTTCAAGTCCATAGCTGGGAGGCAGCGCGATAAAGGAATTTTCCCGGTTTATTCTTCGGAGAGTGACACATCCAACTAAAAAAAATGTGTAATTTAGTTCAGCTGGGGCACATTATACACTAAGACTGTGAATTAGTCATTTCTCAAGATCTGCCTTTGAACTCTGACCGTTTCTTACTTTTTTTTCCCTTTCTGAAAGTGCAGTAATTCTGAATGCAGCTAAAATCAAATGGTCTTGCTCAACGTGGTCTCAGTTGGTGGTCGATCTCGGTGTATAATGGAGTAAGGAGGAAATGAATTGAATATTGCTCAGATTTAGAAAGAAAGCTCAGTTTCTCCATGTCTCTCCCCCCTCTTACATTGACACTTGTTCATTTTTGCAAGAGCTTGTGCAAACAAAGTTTTGTTTAAAGTATGGCTGCAAGTACAAAAAGAAGCAAGACCGACTTTTGTCTAAATGCCATTTCTTGCCAATGTAGGTGTTTGGTCTGCATCTTGTCATATTAATAATGGTCTCATAGCAACTGTTTCTTGTCTGTCATGAAGCCGTTTCTCCTTTGTGTTAGGCTGGAACTGTAGAAGTATGATCACGACCACTGAACATTGCAGATTTTGTCCTAGAAATGAGCCCACTGGTGAGATAACTCCACTAACTAGTAGCAAAATGATACGTGGAGAAATATTTGTTCTACAAGAATTGTTAGTTTTCTTTTTGAATGATTCTTGAGGAATTTTTCCTCTAGTGAGGGATTTATCTCATTTTATGCTGATAATAGGCTTAGGTGATCATTTGGAGTCCAAATATCCAAATGCTGTTTTCCAGTTCAATTACGCTCTGTAATTCTTTGCCTGGTTTGTAATAAATACCTGTTCATTTATTCCTTCATTGTCCCAGAAAGAAACCTGGTTTGAATATTCCAGTCTACCAAGTTTCTAGTAATCTCAGTGGCCAGACTTATCCTGGGCATCCAGCAAACCACTGTGGTCTCTGCCCACTTATACTGGATGAGAAGATTACAAAGGTTGGGAAGGAGTTTCTAACAGGATTTTCCTCTGGAGAGATGCTCAGACATGGAAGCTCTTCCCTCTTGGCCCTTCCAAGGAGAGTTGCAAACCTTCTAGGCATTCTGCAAAGCTCATCTATTCTCCCTTCACCATGGCTGCTGAGGAGTGAGTGGGCAGAAGTGGATGTGTTTATAGGCAGCCTTCTGCTTATTTCGTTATTTTAATTGATGGGACAGATTTCCTTGAGCTCGGGATTGGTGCTTCTCATTACATTTTAGAAATGGGAAGAAATAACTAAATGACAGGAGCATTCTTGGGAGTGGAATTCAGGGATGAGTCATGAGAAAAGAATATGATTTCTGGCACATATTTGAGGAATAGAAGTTCAGCCGTTTCGTATGGATATTCGCAGTCGTTGGTCTACATAAGCTGTGTTTTTATTATAGCCTTCAATGAGACCTGGGTTCTTCCTACTGGTTGTCATGGCTGCTTGTGAATGCTGGGCCATAACTACTAGTTTGTTGTTGTAGGGTTACTAATGAGTTCTCCACTGATTGGCTTTAATAGTCTCTCATTTAACACCAGGCTGCACACACCAGATTTCATTTTAATAAAAAGTGCAGTGAAGCATTCGCTTTGGAATGAAAATACAAATGTGGAATTATACTGCCTTTGCAAAGAAATACATTAAGAGGGGAACAAAGGTAGGTTCAATTCTGTGCCTCAGATTCCTCAAATATAGAAACAGCTGGCAAGCTAGCTCGGCACATAGTTTGGACATGATACTTCCACTTTGGGCGAAATACTAACTTTCATCTGGAGCTTTCCATGCCAACCAGTTAAGAAATGCGAAAGAGCCCTTGATGAATGGTTGGAAACTATTTTCCCTGGAACACCCAGGGCAAGCTCTGTTCTCACATGGCCACATTCCCCTAGTGGAAACTAGGAATTGCTGGGGCTTAAACAGAGGAACAGTGAGTCAGTGAGCAGAGAAAGTACTTGAAATAGGACCACACAAATATATTGCTTCCCTGGAGACTCAAGACCTTAGGGGCTATATATATCCCTGGAAAGGTGCAGTTCCCCTTCAGGGTGTTGTGCCACCCTGATACCCAGGAGCAGCACCATGCCCATAGCATCCTGGACCTCCTTTCCCTAGGTCAGTGCCAAGAACAGCCCAGGTAGTACCTTTCCTTGTTTCCCGGGCCTCTCCCAACTCACCCTCCTGCCCTGTCCTCTCCAGTCACAGCAACTATCACCTGCCGTGTTGGACACAGGGATTATCATATATCATTTGCAGGTGCTGACATGGAACCACTCTGTGTTGTCTCCTAGCCAAATGAGCCACACGCCTTCACGCAGTGCAGCAAGGGAGTTGAGAGCAGGAACGGAGAAAGGACCATTTGTGTCGCCCTTTCTCCATTCATAGGACCGTTGAGTTAACCTCATGCTAAGGCAGGAGCACTGGCCAGCACTGAGGTCTCACTGGCTTTGGTGGGGTGGCATCTACCTGCTTGGCAGCTGGCTGGGCAGCCCTTCTCCAGTGGTGGAAGGCACAGTTCTGGGACTTGCTTCTTAACTGCCAGGAGGAGGGGAGAGAAGGTATAAATGGCACGTTCCCGCGGATGCAGGAATTGCCCTTTTCGGAAACTTGGAGGGTGAGGGAGCATGTGTAACTTTTGACCTTTCAGAGCCTTTAAGCCGGTGTCTTGTTAGCAGCTTGTTATGTTCCCGCCAGTTGGTGTGTCCGGCTGCCGTCAGGCTGGTGCTAGCTGGCAGCACGTGGCGTGAGCGCTGCTGATGGATTAGAGATCCCTGCTGCTGAAATCTGCTTGTTCCTGTCACCGCTCCAGCAGCAGCTGGAGGCCGGGGCTGGCCCGCGCCTCCCGCCTCCATCAGGGTCTCTCTGCCTCCGTGCGTCCCCTGTTACACATCACCTCGCTCTCTGTTGCTTGCACACCGCCATCGCTTTCTTTTTTTTTTTTTCCCTCCCTGCCTTGCGTCTCCTGTTGCATTTCGTTTGTCCTGTGTGTGTTGCTCCCTGTTGTTTGTGGTTGTTCAGCGCTGGTGAAAGGCTCCAGGTTTGTAACCCTGGGGCTACCGGTTAGTCACACCGCCCGCCCAGGAGGTGAGCAGTGGGGTGGCGGGGAGCATTTATGCATGTGCCACCACATCTCGGGGGCAGCGTTGGCTTCCTCTCACTCCTTTTTTCTCTGTCCCCTGAAGGAGGATGCTGAGGGGGATGCTCTTGACCCAAACCTCCCCTGTATGGGTGAGCTGCTAAGGGTGCCCAATGCAGAAGGGCATGGTCTGTGCCTGGCTGTCCCCCTTGCTTTGCCCAGCCCTTAAGCAGCGCTGCTTGGGCAGCGGGAGGGATGGCTGCCTCGCAGGGGAAGGTCTAACATCAAACCAACTCAGCACGCTGGTAGAACACTTCAGACCCCAGGCTTCTCAAAGGGAGTATATGATGGGGGGACAGCAAAAATGTTCCTCAGCAGGTGCCACAGGATGCCATGGTACTGCAGAGCAGGGCTTTGTCTGAGGGGGAGAGGAGGCACTTGTTCTGTGTGGACAGCTGGATTTTTCATCCTCTTTGCAATTAAAATAGGATGGGAGGGTTCAAGTGAAGTGATGGGTTTTTGGCAAGAGTTACCTTTTGATTAGAGGACAGACCCTTTCATAAAGGCCTCCAAAATCCACCAGCTGGGAATGAATTTTGGTATGCGCCATCAGTTTCCAGATGGGAAAATGTCCATGTTCTGCTTCCAGCCCTCTGAGACATCTCCTGCTCCGCAGCCAAGTCCAATTAGTGCTAATACCGTGGCAACTTCACTTGCTGGTGACAATATGCTTTAACTTGTGCATTCAGGCTCTCTCCGCTTTTCATGAAAAGCGAATCAAAATCCTTCCTCTGTGGCGGAGCTGAAGGAAGCAGTGCGAAACCGCAAACCCAGCTCTGGCTACGGTTTAGCGTCAGCTACAGCAGTATCTCACCCCAATCACAAAGTGCAGTTGGGGTCCTGTGGGTTTTAAAGTGCCCCAGGGAATTTGAAAACCTGCTTGAGCAGATCAGCGGAGAGAAGGTGAGAAATAGCCTCTTTCCTTCAGAGACTGGCTTGCTGAGGCTGTGGATATTTTCTGACTTGCACACCTGCAAATCGATGGTTAGCCATATGCGGTTTCATCACTAGAGCCTGTAAGGAACACGTGCATTTTTTTTTCTTTCTTTCGATAGAAGCGTGGTGTTTTTTTTTTTTTTTTTCTCCCCTCAGACTTAATGTTCTTACTATCTTTCAAGTTTTTAAAAATAGGAACTGCCGCGTTGCTATGGCTCCCTGTGCAACTGTGGAGCAGCTTTCTCTTCTCTTCTCTTTGATGCAATTTGGGTTCACGATGCGGTTTGACAAGACACCAGCCCAGCTCGCCGCCTAGTGGTTCCCTCCTGGGGGGGCGCGGGGGCCGTGACAGCGTTCACCGTTGAGACAGAAATTCATGAATAAAAGGGGAGGGGGCGGGGGGAAGTAAAAAATCAGATGGCTTTTCTTGGCAGAGAGTCGAGGCATTAACCCTGGTGCATCCGGGACGAGATTTTTTTTTCGTTGTGTTCTGCAGTCTTAACGCCATTCCTGCGGTTTAACTTCCAACGGGATATTCTTTTCCCCTTTCTGTCCTACGCCCTCGTGTGATGGAGCTGAGCCCTGCTAAACAGCTGGTCTCTTCCCCTCCAGAGGCACCTGCTGTTCAGTGGTCTTTGCTGTATATGCTTCGTTTAAGAAATCGTTGTGCACGTTTCAAGCTAAGCTCGCGGTTGAGTGCTTTGATGAATTGAGGCTTAGAGCACTCCTGACTACATGCCGCTGATGAAATTCCTCTCAGAATCATTGCTTTAAGGGTGTACTCGAGTCTTGCATCCCAGTTTTGGGAAAATGTGGATCTGCGTATCTGTGGGGCAGCTGAATACTCATCTAAAAGGGACCAAACCAAACTGTGGCTTTGAATACCTGTTACCTGTGCAGAATCCAGACCTCCCTCTGCAGCTCACAGGCCTCTCCACTGGCCTACTTTCAAGTAGCTGTAATTTTTAAAGTACGTTTTGTTTCATGTTGCAATTTTTTATTTTTCTTTTCATTCTCAGTCCAAAGAAAAATTTTGGAAAATTCTTAGCAAAAAAACCTGTTCGTCCAATTTTGAGTTATGAGAGTGTGAAATGAATGCATTTGTTCTGCTTTCAAATAATTATCCAGCAGTGGGGGTTCTGTTGGTGTAGACAAATAACTCAAAGCTAGCGTCACTTCAAAGTTCAAAAATCAGTTTGCAGTGTTAGACAAGGGATTCCTGCTTTGTTAAGGTTAGAAAATTTGACTTTGAATTGAATATGAACATTTGAAAGTGGTGTATGTTACTTTAGCGTCATTTTTGGGGGGTATTGTACATTCATTGTGTGCTGTATTTCTTTAAGTATTTGAATGAAAGATACTCTAGAAATGTGGTATTTAAAATGCTTAAATGTGAGCAAAATACAAACAAAGAAAATAGAAATGGCAGAGGCTTGTCAGCTTGTCCAGTCCACTATCTGCTCTATCATTCCTGCAGCATATTCTCTCCTGATTTAAGTAATAAAGATGTCCCTACTCAAGCCTGCAAGCACCTTAATATAAAATGAATATTAAAATCTAACCATAGTGCCCTTGAAATGATCAGACTGAATGCTGCCAGCCATCTTCCTACAAAGAAAGCTCTTTTCCACCCCTGTGGAGAGATTTCTGAGCTTGCTATATCACACTGAACAGGTCTCCACACCTGTCTTGATGGAGTAAAGATTGTAAGGTGATTAGACCTTCCCCCTGCAGTAATGCACCATGAGAAATGCTTGAAAAAACAGACTTAGTGAACTCGGGGTTGGTCTTTCTTTCTTAAGGATCTGGCGAGACATCAGGTAATTGGATGAAGAGTTCACCCACTGACGGTGTGGCCGGGGTGGAAGAGAGCTGCCACCCTGGACTGAAAAATCCATGCATCTCCGTGGCCTGACAGTGGTTAAAAATGCACAAATGCTGACTCGACGCTGACTTTTTTTCCTGGGTTTTGAAGCTGTATTAAAACGAGATGGAAATGAGTTTTCAGTGTCTTGCCCGGCGTTCTTCCCTGTATTATTAGTGTCACAAATGAAATCATTTTTCAGCAAGATGGCTACCTCCAGTAGCAGTGTCAGCATCTTACATTTATTTATGACAGTCTGTAGTATCTTTTATCTGCAATTCCAAAGCACTTTACAAAGTAGAAAGGGATGGCTTAATTCACCGCTAAAATCCAGCCATCTCTGGGGTGAAATAGAGCAACTGTTTAACAGCACGTAGTATGAAGCGGAGATGAATACTGCACCTCACTGGAGCTGCACGAGGAATTTCAGCTGGCAGAATGAAATTGCTAGAGGTGGATTTTCGCCAAGACATTGGGGCTGTTTAATAAGCACAAGAGATTAGTGGCAGTGCCACACATGCCTCTCGTGTGCCTGTGTGAATCAGGCAGCCAGCAGTTCCAGAAGTGGTTTCAGGAAAGAGGTTGTCAGCTTTTCCAGCGTGCAGACTTCACCAGCAGATGATATCTGCTTTCCGGGACCGCCTTCATCACAAGGCCATGACATGTTTTGGGCAGATGTACCTTGATTCTACACTGATTACCTGCTTATTTCCCCTGGAAACTCAGCCCTGGGCAGAGGGAGATGTCCAGCAAGGCTGCTGTGTACCTGCTGCTGGGTATAGACAAGTGATAACCAGAACTAGATGGGGAGCAAAAGGGTCAACTGCAGTGAAACTCTGGGAGGATGCAGCCACATAGGTAATAGATGCCATAAATAAAAGATGGTCCCCCCAAAAGGATGTTTTTCATTGCTTTCTTCCCCTTTAAAATAATGTGTCGCTGGCAGATTAAGCCTTGTGAGTGACATGAGGTACCTCAAATGCAGACTGCTGCAAGAAATGCTTTCCACCCTCTTCTCAAAGATGCTGACGCTGCCCTTCTGCAACTAGGTGGTGACGTGTGGCATAGTGAGAGCTTAGAAGAGATGGTACTTAAGCCATGATGAAATGCTCTCCAGTGACACCAAGGGACTGTGAAGACTTTGAGGTGCAAAGTACAGATGCTTAGAGCCTCTAAATAAATCTGAACATCTATCAACTGCTCTTCAGTATGCCTAGCATGTATTCGTGTCAAATAGCTGTTCTGGGGGAGAGCATGGGATGCTGGGCTTTCCAGTATTTGACTTGCCCAGATCTGGGTGGTGCAGCAGGACCAATCTTTCAGGCTTCTGCATGTTCTGCTGCCCTCATCTCATTTTCCTTTTCCTTCTCTTTCCTTGCAGGCATGTAGTTGAGATACTGAGGGAGCTCTACTTGCAAATCTATTTTGGTTTTAATGTAGCTGTGAGGAGGAGGAGGTCTTGCTTTTTGCCAATGTGAGACTACCGGTCAGATGACACAAGTACCTTGGAGTTGGTGCCAAGTCACAGTTTCTCTGGTGGCTGTGGAAAGATGCTAGTTCTGAAAAAGGCCTCTGCTTGACTGGCTAGAGTGAGAAGTTTACTTAATTTACTGATTTGTATTTTTCTCTCCAAGCAATTTTTCATGGAAAGCTTAAGTTTGAATTGATGAAGGCACAAGCTTAGCAATGCTGTGAAATTGATTTGGGATAGTTTATTATAGTTCCATGAAATTGCTTAACAAGAAAGTTTGGCAGAGCAAGGGAGCCAAATGAGAAGGGCATGGCACTCCCAACAGTGGGTGGCACTGGAAGTACCATGTAAGTCAGTACAGAGGGTATGTAGTCACTCAGGGGTAGGATTAGCCACAGGGGAGGGGAGAGCTGCTCAGGTGAGAGGCATTCACCACCTTCCATTGGGGATCAGGCTGGTTTTCACTGTTACTTGTTGCCTCCCTTTTTGCCACCCACTTCTGGATCCTGCCTCTTGGTGCTCAGCTGCGGCAGCTCTGAAACCTTCGTCACAGCCATCAGTCAGCAGTGTGGAAGCAGGTCCCTGGAGAAGGGCACTGACAGAAAGGCAGCGAAGGAACGTGGGGATGCAGAGCAGGAGGAGGAGCGCTTGGGGAAATAAAGAGCATCACTGGGCTTGATTTTACAGCACTCGCCGTGAAGGGCATGCAGACTACTGCCAAGCTCAGCATACAGCCGGTTCCCCAAGTGGGAGGGCTGTCAGTGGCACTGACCTTTATTCCTCCCTGTGGTTCATAGCTTACCTTTTCAGTTGCCACAGGTAGAGCAGCAATGCCAAAAGCCGGAGAGGTGAATGGCTGTGGCCATTCTGCTGAAGCTAGGCAGCGGGGACTTCCACACCAGCAAATTCCTGCAGCCTTCTGTTTTTGCCAGAGAAGACAAAGGAAAGCAGGCGTATAAATTTGTCACATTTGTGACAGAGGCTCGTGCTGGAAGTTTTTTTAAGCCTCAGAGAATAAAGCTATGTGGTAGCACCTAGGGGTCTCATTTGGAGATGGCTGAGTAAGGAATCGTCCTCGGTCCTTCTCCCCTCACCATTATAGAAGAAAGGAGATGTGGAGCTGGTCAAGGAGACAAACGCTGTTGTGCCTGTGGTTATTTACTTAATCATTAGGTCTCCAGGACGGTGCTACAGAACACCACAAGTCCTCGGGGTGTTGTGGGTGTTCTCAGTATAGCATTGCTCTGGTAAGTTGTCAAGGATCTAGTCTGGTACCACGAGGAAGCTGTGGAACAAGTTCTTCTGTGGTGGCACATGCTGGTGGAACTGTGAAAGATGGTGATAAATTGAGAGAGGTCTGTTTTACAGGAATGGCCCTCTGGTAACAGGTCACACCTTTACTGATGCAGACCTATGCCAAAAAGCTTGTTTTCCTAGTCAAGTCCTTATAACTCTTGGTTGTGCAATGTTTGCTGTGTATTTCACCGCTAAAGATGCCATTTCCTTGTGTTCCTTCTTCAGGCCAGGAATCCTTGTTTTGCCCCCTTGTCTTGTTAGCAGGCATGGAAGTGGTGGGCTTGTTCTAGCCAGTGGGTGCAAGAGCAAATTTAGAATATATTCTTCTGCAGTATTCAGAATATGTTCTTCGGCAATTCATCTAACCAAGGATGTAAGTAAGTGGTGGGTAGTCAAGTAGAGGAACAGAAGACTGAACACGTACTTAGATGTTTGAACTAACAATTTTGTGACTTCTGCAGTGGATCTAACCAAGGATGTAAATGGTGGGTAGTCAAGTAGAGGAACAGATGATTGAACACGTACTTAGATGTTTGAACTAATGATTTTTTTACTTCCTCCTCAACCCACTGATCCTAATGGGTTTCCCACTGTTTGCCTGAGAGAGCACTGGGAGGGGTTGGGAGTGGGGCTCTTGTGAGCTTGCCAGATCAACAGTAGTCTTTTCTAATTGACATTTTCTCCTTTTTCAACATAATTTTGGGGCAGGCTTGCAGGAGTACATTGTGGAAGGAGAGAACAGAAGGGTTGCTGGGGAGGCAATAACTCATAGGCAAAGCCCTAAGATTGCACTGACGTATCTGTGCCTCCATGCTCATGGTGCTTTGCAAAGAGCCGGGGATGAACCCATTGTTCTTGTTACCAGTCATGTCCCCTTTGTGTGTTGGTGTCCTTCCCTTGCTCTCATCCTCCATCTTTCTCATCCTTCCCTCAATAGGTGATTCTTTTCTATAGAAATGTTAAATCTTGCTTTAAAACAGAAGAACCACCCATTTTTCCCCACCCCCTTTCTTTCCTCTCTTTCATCTTTTCTTCCCATGGAAGTGTTTGAAGTAGCACAAGTTCCTGAGAAAAGCATTTTTTTTCTCCCTTTGTGCTTTGGCTCTGTGTCCCTTCTTCATTATATCTTCCCTTTGTTATTTTGTTCTGCCTGCCTCATCTCTGTGTTTTCTACCCATCTCTCAACCCTTCTTCAAGGCTCTTTATTCATTAATATGTTAATTTCTAGCCCAGGAATGCTTCTTGCGGCTCACTGTTCACCAGGGAGAGCCAGAGGAGAGAGCTAGGAGAGAGTGACGAAGGGAGAAAGGGAATAAGAAAAAGGAGGAGGACAGTAAAAGGAGGAGGACAGTAATTTACAACAGAACAGGACAGGACAAGGGGTGTCAGCGAAGGAGGAATCTTGCACAGACTGGTGTCATGGCGCCAGGGAGAAGAGTTTTGGATTGGGTTGGTCTTTTTGTGTTGTTTTGATCTTTTCAACTTCTGAAACATATTCTTAGTAAGAAAAAAATATTCAAAATTAAAAAAAGCACTAAACTTTTTTTTATTTTGGTTTTTTTTTTTTTTTTTTTTGTTTAAAGCAGTTCCTTTTTGGCAACTTCAAAATTGTTTTTCCCTCTGCATAAGGTTTTTTTAAACATCAGCTCCCCAGTCCCACCCTAATATTTTCAGGCTTGACAGATCATCATCTCAGTTTCAGCCGAGAATTATGTTGCTGGGCAATTCCCAACCAGTGCTAAGAAATAAGGGTAATAAGGGTGTCTGTATTGCCACAGGTGACAGTAGGGCATTAACTTACTGGGAAGGAAGAAGGGGCTACAAGGGCAGGTGGAGGTGAGAGGCAAGGCAGTTGTGACTGTGAGCTGAGCAGACCTGATGGGCGCCCTCAGGAACCTCCAAAGGCTTGGAAAGCTTTTCTTCCTGAATAACATCATTGTATCGGTGGTGAGACACTGGAACAAGTTACCCAGAGAAGTTGTGGATGGCCCATCATTGGAAGAGTTCAAGTTCAGATTGGATGGGGCTTTGAGGAACCTGATCTAGTGAAAGACGTCCCTTGCCCATGGCATGGGGGTTAGACTAGATGATCCTTAAAGATCCCTTCCGACCCAAACCATTCTATGATTCTGTGAATTTTCCATCCTGGTATAAGTTTGAAGGTGGCTAAACACAGAAGAGGTATCATTGTCTCTGGAGCCTTTTGATCCTGAAAAGTAAATGGTGCCACTGTTTCATTTGATGCAAACATGTTGCCTGAATGGTCTTTACACAAGGCTTTGGGCACATTTTGCAGGATGAACAAAACCATACCAGAAATTCTCTGAAGGGGATTTTATCCCAGCATAAGTTTACAGAGTTTTATTGTCTTCTTCAGGTGAGAAGTAGGTGCTGGTTCAGCTTCTGTTGAGGTAAAGAGATATGGATAAAGACTACAAGACCACAGCAGCTAGATAGCAGTGAAAACGTTAGGCGAACTGAGGCTGGAACTGAAGACAGGTCTGACGAGTCAAGGACTTTCTTTCTGCCTCCCACCAGTACAGTTACTGGGTGGAGGGTTGCAAAGGAGTAAGTGCAGGCACCTCTGTAGAATGAACTAGATCTGGGAAGCATGCAAAAAGCCAACACTTAAACTCTTGCAATTCTGCCCTGAAATTAGGGAACCTCTAACTGTTGTATTTGCTGCTTTATATATAACATAGTGAGACCTCTGTCTGTGCTTGGAGTCCTACGATCATGATTGCCCAAGCAAATAATTAACAATGCAGAAATGAAAGTCAGCATAGGGGGGCCGGCTGGGTGGGTGGCTGGAGGTCAGAAAGCAGGTCTGAGGAAGGGCATGTGGTAACGGAGGGAGAGAGGAAAAGACAGGCTCTCATACAGTGCTGCAAAACTGGTATGAGCTGGAAGCAAAATAACCGGGGAGGAAGACTCAGGGGGACTGCTGCAATGTTCTGTGAAGTCCAAGGCCCCCGAGCCAAGAGCCTTTCATGTATTACGTACACATAACTATGTCAGACGAATATTATTTAGGTTGTGAAGGCGAGCGCTTCAGACATAAGAAAATGCTAGAATTAAGGCTGCAATCATAATTTGTCACTCTCGTGTCTATGCACTACACAGCAGAGGTTTCAAGACTGCATGCTATCTTTCAAGACAGGACCCCTGCCTGCTTCCGTACGCAGGATGGGTGACATTTCCCGACTGAACAGTGATTCAGTATTTTGTTTTCTTCGCCTTGTTTAATGTGTAGCCTTAAGCTTTGTATTGTGCCTGCTTTCACAGGCTGCTGAGAAGAGATGATTCTTCGTCTCAAGGTGTTACCTGTGACATACGTTAGGGCAGTATCCCAGTACATCATGAAGTTCATGGGTTTTCACCCTACGCCTGAGAGATGAGAGGACACAAGCTGCTTTATGTAAATCCATTGTATAGGCGGAAAACTGAGGTGCAGCAAGATTAAGGTCAAAAACACCTATTAATTTTTCATGGCCCATCTGGGACACCTCGAATCTCGTTATTCAAAGTACTGATCATTACAGAATGCTTTCTGTGTTCAAAGCAAATTCCTTTTTGACTTCAACTCAGCAATTCCTCGAATTGCCCCCAACAAATCTTAAGTAGGACTGAGAACCATTTTTCATTGACTTTTTTTGAAGGTAGAAATGGAGATCTGGTGACATGCAAGTAATATGGGTTGTTTGTTTGTACCCTGTTCAATTGTTTGTTTTGCAGAAATCATCTTGAACCCAGGGGAAAACAAAGCAGTCTCCAAACTGTTTCCTTATTTTAATTTTAATTTGAATTATTTCTTTCAATATATTTTAGATGAAACATTTAATTTCTTATTCAAATTAGATTATAATTTCAGTATGTCTCTTTTTATTGGAAAAAAAAAGTTTGAAAATGTTCAGATTCAAAAGAGGGCAGGCTGAACTATATGTTTTGTTTCAACAAAGTCAAAACTTTTATGCTTAGTTATTTGCCAAAATTGGGCTCTCCATACAGTACTTATTTTTGTTTGGAATTGCCACAAGATGAAAAACAGAGCCAGAACTTTTGTCCAGCCTTTGCGAAGCATCTGGAACATTAGGCACACAGATTTAGTGACTGCTTGCAAAGAATCTGGTTTAAGAGATTTTACCAGTCTCTTTTCCCTGGTATCCAGTGGTAGGATGCATGGGAATGGTTCAGACCTGTGCCAGAGGAGATTTGGACGAGACATTAGGAAGCATTTCTTCACTGAGAGGGTGGTCAAACACTGGGACAGGCTTCCTAGAGAGGTGTTCGATGCCCCAAGCCTGTCAGTGTTTAAGAGTCATTTGGACAATGCTGTCAGTAACATGCTTTAGCTTTTGGTCAGCCCTGAAGTGGTCAGGCCGTTGGACTAGGGGATCACTGCAGATCCCTTCCAACTCAGATACTCTCCTCTCCAAGATCCTTGTGTAGAGGTAGGGACAAATCCAGCCTTGCAGAACAGCTCTCGGTTGTCTTAGCCATGTGATTGTCTTGTTTATTACAGCCATTCTCTACCTCTCCCTTGTTTACTGCCCACTTTCCAAAGAGCTACGTTTGATTCCCACTTCAGTCCATCTGCTGCACTGAATGAGACAGGGGTCCTGCAAGAAAAATTGTCACCGATTATGTCATTCAGGACTGATTTGTAATGGTTATGCAAAATGGGATGCATTCAGGTTGCTTGAACAACTGTAATGCTGACATTTCCCCATATTGCAGTGCTTGGCTTTGTGTAATGAATAAGCCTAGACTTTGCCAAAGTGCATGGTTTAGTAGCCATGAACTTTTCCGCTTTCCTCTCCCACCGCTGACCTCTCCTGTCCTGTCTCTTCCAACTTGCCTTGTCTCTTCTGGCCTTCTGGCTCCTTGTCCCAGTCCAGTTTTTACCTAGCAAAGCTGGGATCTGCCTCACAGATGTCTCATCTAAGCTCTAGACCCTGGATCTAGAAAAATCCAGCTTCCTCTTCTGGACTGTGTGCCCCTTGTTTTCATCCATTTCCACTTATCTCACAGCCTGGCTCCTTGTTCCATCTGTGCTTGGCCACCCTTGGCCTCAGCAAGTCCCAGACTCTTTGCCCAAGTGGTCCAGGCGTCACACCTCCTAGTGTTCTTCTCCCATGCCGCATTTCAGACCCATACTTCTCCCAAGTAAATGTATCCTGATCACCTTCCTGATTCTTTCCACTACTTTGGAATTAGCCAGCCTCCTCTTCCAGCAGTCCCTGTGTGCGGGGAGCAGGCAGGATCAGGGGAAATGCAAACCAAAGAGGTGCAGTCCTCCTTCTCTTGCGTCCCTAGTCCAGAGGTAGACCTTCCTTGAGCTTGTGTAGAGAAAGTCCCTTAGACTACAGAAGGCCCAGTGAGGAGATCATTTTCGAAAAGAGTGAGGAGAGTATTTTCGAAAAGTTGGTGTTGTGGTGGTTTTGGTTTTTTTTTAAAAGCTCTATTAAGTCTCTGTTGAACAAGTGTAAATTCCAGTTTTTCCAAAAGCTTATGACCTGTCTAGGTTTTCACAAGCATGGCAAAAATCAACATGTGACACGAAAGGAACTTTTTCTTTCCCCTCTCATCAAAATTCAAGTGCCTTGAAAGCAGAGAATTTGCTGGAGCCTTTTAAAAAGGTCACTATTTTTTTCTTAACATTGGTAAAACAGCTTCTTTACTCTAGCCTATTTTTGGAAATGGATGGACCACTTTTCCTTTGGTTTTCCTCCAGTATCAAACCTGGGATAAGCATCTGATATGGAAAATTTCAATCTGAAAGATAGAATTTGGCGTAGCTAGAGGAACCCGTAAGGAAGGCTTTACAGTAGGAAGCAGAGGGCAGCCTGGAGAGACAGCAGTACCAGCATCAGCAGTGCAGATCTCACCTCTGTCTGTGGGCTTCCTGGAGCATTTTTAGGAGGTCAAGGAGGGTCTGCTCACTGGCTAACTGGCTAAACATGTCTTTGTAGATGCTTAAATCTGGGGCTCAGTCAGCAAGCAGAGAAATGATTTGTTTTATTTCAGTTTGAATTAAAAACAAGGTTTCCTAAAAAAAAAAAGCCTACCCCAGGCTTTCAGCACCTTTAATACTCATTTAAAAATGCATGTCACACAATGAAAGAAAATCAGTGCCAGTCCCCAGCGTGGAACTAAAACCAACCAGCCAAACAGTTAGAACAAACAAGCAAAGAGTGGAAAAAATCCAGTCCTCCACAGGCTGTCTTTCTTTTTCTCCTCCTTCTCTCCCTCCCTCCTTGCTTCAGCCATGGGTGTTTGTCTATGGGGCTGTATTTTTGCAGTCCTACCTTCACTAAAGCGCGTTAACCCCTGCAGCTCATGAGTCGTCCCCAAACATGGGAAGCCTTGACAAGAAGAAAACAATGCCAGAGTTACTGCTTTTCCTCACTTTTTGTGCAGAATTTCTAGGAGCCCACTGGCATGGTGAGGTTACAGGCTCCAGCTGAGAGCTCTGGCTATGTGCTACATCCTGTGAGAGACTGGAGGAGGGGACATGTTTGGGGTCAGAATGCTGAGAGAGATTTGGCAATTTGTTTCAACCACCAAGCATCTTCTGATACTTGATGCATCCTCCCTTGGTCTCTCCTTGGAGAAAGTCCAGTAGAAAGCATCGCTTCTGTGGACTCCAGGACAGGCATTCTCTGGGAGAGGATTTTGGAAACAGAAGCCCTGGGGCTCTGGGGAATGGGTGGCACAGCCTTGAACCTCTGCACTAGCGCTGACTAAATATACCTGCCTCCTAATGGCAATGTGGTGGGACTTGTGACATGAACAAGGCATCTCAGTCTGATTCAGAGCTGAAATTACCCCTCTCCTAAGCCAGTCCCCTTCTCAGATAGTTCCTGTAGTAAGTCGTCTGCAGCAGAAAGGGCAGGGGCTTGCGCGGGGATGAATTATGAACTGTCTTCTCCTGGCAGGTAAGTGATCCTTTCTGGGTGGCATTCCGCAGACAGTGGAGGGAACTTCCCTGGCTGCTGCCCACTTTATACCTTTCTCAGGGATAAATAAAAATCTCCAGGGCTATTATGATGCCTCCTCACATGAGCCTGAAATGTACTGAGTATAGACTTGAAGAAAAAGAGGAAACAGGAAAAAGCATCAGCATCTCAAATGATGTGCAAGAGGGTTGGTGCCTGTGGCACTGCGTGTATTCAATTTCAGCATGCTGTATTTACTTCTGTTTCCCCTCTCTGAAAAGGCAACCTTCAGGCACTTCGCTAAATGGATTGAAAGGTTTGTCTGGTTTTAATGATGCTTCTGAAAGAGCCTGTTGTTATTCCTCTACTCAGATACTTCTGAGAGATTTTGCAATGCCTCTTGGTAAATCAGAACATTATGAACACCTTGGCATTTAGTGGGTAGACAATGTTCTGTTCTGGGACTACTTTAGGAGGAGTGACTGGGGTTAATAAGCTAATGTTTTCTAGGAGAGGGTATCCTAATATGGGAGAGTATGGGAACAATCAGCAGATTAATTAAGATGTGTGTAATGGAGTGGTATGAACATTTAACTGTAGCAATCAGATGAATTGGAAGCACAGTTTCTGTCTCAGGTGCGATCCTTTAGGGACACAGAATCTATTTGCCCCGTGAAGTACAATTCCCTGTACACTTTTACAGCAAACCTGCCTTAGTGGAGACAGACTCAGGCTCTACCCTTAATTATCATGGTATAAATCTGTAAAACCAGAGTGTCCAAAATGAGGAAGACTGAGTGCCGCAGAAGAACTGGTAGCAGAGGAAAACTAACTGGAGTCATGGTGGTTTACCTGCATAGCTGAGATAAAATCTGGCTCTATAGCTTTAGCAGTGAAGAGGGGAACTCAGTGAGCTGGCATGAGTGAAAGGATGTGTTTCTGGTTCCTCAGCATGACAGTCATGAACCAGCATCCAGGAAAAAAAAGTTGGAGGGTTTTTTTCCCCCCCCCTCACATTCCCAAGTGGCCTGGGCTACATACCAGTGGAGAAGAATGGAATAGCTTGTGGGAGAAAATATTGATTTGGTCCCACTGACTGCTATCATTTATGCACACACTTGGATTAGGGAAGAAATCCTACTTAGTACTTCTGTGACCTTAGACAAGCAACTGCTGTAGGGGTGTCACACGTATTTAATTATTAGTACAGTTACACCTACCCTTAGCCAGGCTGGGGCTGGCACTGTACCCCACTGTGAGGGTGCTCTGCTTGGATACGACAGACTCAGGCTTCAAAGAAGATCTAAGTATTTTCTGTGGTATGAGATTACTTCAGAAGAAGGGATTTAGCTAAATTCTTCTATATTAGTATACATGACAACTCCAAATTTAGGGGGCCTTCCCAGGGAGACCTTGGTTGACATCCTTATCTGAACAGCCAGGCATTTAGGACTTGAGGTCCCTGTGCTTTAACTACTGGGTTTAACTAGTGGGCTTTTTGGAGGGGAAAGGAAGATCTTGGTGACTGACTTGAGGAAGGCAGTGGAGAGAGCAGAGGACGTGAGCATCCAAAGGCCTGTGGATAATGATGTGGAAGAATGGACGTGAATTGTAAAAGGCTCTGTCTCCACAAGGGCATTACCTTCTCTTGAGCTCTGAAGAGTGTCTGAAGCCACTTTCCATCTCACACCTTGTAAAGCTTGAGCCTAGTGCATGAGCACTAGCTTTTAGAAATGATGGGCCAGCAGCTGAGCCCCAATACTTGGTGTGCCATATAGCATCATGTGGACACAAAGAAAAATAGCCAGGACTGGAGTCCTGAGTGCATTCATTGCCTGATTTTCACTCAAGCAAAAGATAATGGTGCAGATAGAAGCAGCTATCCTATTTCTTATCATGTTAAAGAGCTTGTTAATAGCCTCCTGTCTCCTTCCCATCCCTTAGGCAACCAGCATAAGCAGCAAGTGTAAATAAGTAAGGATATGCAAAGGGCAAAATTTCATTCCAGCTCAGGGCATGTTCTGTGATGCAACGCACAAGCAGTTAGAGGGAAGGCTGGGATGCAAATCTGTAGTGCTCCTTCCCAGAGCTGGTGATAATTGTTATAGGCAGACAGAGTTGGGGTGTGGATGGAGCTGAGTGGGACTATGTGAGTGGGAGAAGAAACATGCCTGACCGACTCTGGCAATGGGGGGGGGGTGCCTATTCTGGCAGCAGGTGGGTGAGCATGTGGGCTCCAGTGAGAGTGTGGTGAATATGCATGACTGAATTATTAGTTCATTATGCATGTGGCTGAGTCAGGTGGGGGGAGGACGGTGGTCAGTGGAGCAGATTTCTTCTGTCCTTCTGGTCATGATGCGAAGAAAATACTGAGACCAGGGCCATCTTGGGCATAACGATCATGAAATGCTAGAGTTTTTGATTCTTGGACAGGCAAGGAGGGGGGTCAGCAGAACTCCCACCCTGGACTTCTGGAGGGCAGACTTTGGTCTTTTCAGGAGTCTTGGGAGGTAGTCCTGAAGGGCAAAGGAGTTCAGGAAGGCTGGATGTTTTTCAAGGAGGAAGTCTTAAAGGCCCAGGAGCCAGCTGTCTCCATGTGCTGAAAAACAAGCTTTCGGGGAAAAAGACTGGCCTGGATGAACAGAGTGGTATGGTTGCAACTGAGGGAAAAAAGAATTTACGGCCTTTGGAAGAAGGGGCAGGTCACTCATGGGGACTACAAAGATGTTGTGAGTCTATGTAGGGAGAAAATTAGAAGGGTCAAAGCCCAACTAGAACTTAACCTGGCTTCTGATGTTGAGGACAATAAAAGAAGTTTCTATAAATACATTAGCAATAAAAGGAGGACTAAGGATAATCTCCATCCTTTATTAGATGGGGGCGGAAACATGGTGACAAAGGATGAGGAAAAGCTGAGGTACTTAATGCCTTCTTTGCCTCAGTCTTAACAATAAGACCAGTTGTTCTGTGAGTACCCAGGCCCCTGAGCTAGTAGATAGGGGTGGGGAGCAGAATGAGGCCCCTATAATCCACGGGGAAATGGTGAGGGGCCTGCTACAGCACTTAGACATACATAAGTCTATGGGGCTTGGGATCTGCCCAAGGGTACTGAGGGAGCTGGTGGAAGTGCTCACCAGGCCGCTTTCCATTATTTATCAGCAGTCCCGACTAACTGGGGAGGTCCCAGTTGACAGGAGGTTAGCGAATGTGATGCCTATTCACAAGAAAGGCTGGAAGGAGGATCCGGGGAACTACAGGCCTGTCAGTCTGACCTTGGTGCTGGGAAAGGTCATGGAGCAGATCATCCTGAGTGCCATCACGTGGCACATGCAGGACAACCAGGTGGTCAGACCCAGTCAGCGTGGGTTCGTGAAAGGCAGGTCCTGCTTGACTAACCTGATCTCCTTCTATGACAAGGTGACATGCTTAGTGGATGAGGGAAAGACTGTGGATGTTGTTTGCCTAGACTTTAGTAAAGCCTTTGACACCATTTCCCACAGCATTTTCCTGGAGAAACTGGCTGCTTATGGCTTGAGTGGGTGTACTCTTCACTGGGTAAAAAACTGGCTGGAGGGCTGGGCCCAAAGAGTGGTGGTGAATGGAGTTAAATCCAGTTGGCAGCTGGTCATAAGTGGTGTTCCCCAGAGCTCAGTATTGGGGCTGGTTCTCTTTAATATCACTATCAATGATCTGGACGAGGGGATCAAGTGCACCCTCAGTAAGTTTGCAGACAACACCAAGTTGGGTGGAAGTGATGATCTGCTTGAGGGTAGGATAGCTCTACAGAGGGATGTGGACAGGCTGGATTGATGGGCCAAGGCCAATGGTATGAGGTTCAACAAGGCCGAGTGCTGGGTCCTGCACTTGTGTCACAACAACCCCATGCAGCGCTACAGGCTTGGGGAAGAGTGGCCGGAAAGCTGCCCAGCAGAAATATACCTGGGGGAGCTGGTCAACATCTGGCTGAATATGAGCCAGCAGTGTGCCCAGGTGGCCAAGAAGGCCAACAGCGTCCTGGCCTATATCAGGAATAGTGTGGCCAGCAGGACTAGGGAAGTGATCATCCCCCTGTATTCGGCACTGGTGAGGGTCCACCTTGAATCATGTGTTCAGTTTTGGGCCCCTCACTATAAAAAAGACATTGAGATTCTGGAGCGTGGCCAGAGAAGGGCAACGAAGCTGGTGAGTGGTCTGGAGGACAAGTCTTACGAGGAGTGGCTGAGGGTGCTGGGGTTGTTTAGCCTGGAGAAAAAGAGGCTGAGGGGAGACCTTATCGATCGCTCTCTACAACTACCTGAAAGGAGGTTGTAGAGAGGTGGGAGTTGATCTCTTCTCCCAAAAAACAAGGGATAGGACAAGATGAAGTGGCCTGAAATTACGCCAGGAGAGGTTTAGATTGGATATTAGGAAAAATTTCTTCACCGAAAAGGTTATCAAACATTATAACAGGCTGCCCAGGGAAGTGGTGGAATTGCCATCCCTGGGGGTATTTAAAAGACAGGTAGATGTGGTGCTTAGGGACATGGTTTAGTGGTGGTTTTGTCAGTATTAGGTTGATGGTTGCACTCAATGATATTAAAGGTCCCTTCCAACCTAGACGTTTCTATGATTCTATGTTTGGGCTGTGAATCTAGAAAGACTCCCATTGAGGAATAGCTCAGCATTGAATCAACCCTTTTGGCTCTCTGGGACACTACAGCATCCTAATTCCCTCCATGACTTTGTGGACCAGTTTCCAGCTATCGTAAATCGCTGCAGGACATCAAATCCATTTACATCTGGGTAATAGAAAATATAAATTTTGTGCCATCTTCCTTGTCTGTCCATCTGTCTTACTTTGCCACCCTTGCTGCTTTGTCTTCGTTAGCCCTCCCTGGCTGTCACTTGAAGCTAAAAAGGACTTTCTTGTTACCCCCATTGATTCTTCATTTCAAATGTGGTTAGCAGTGATCCTGGATTCTGGGCCACCATGCAAAGAGGCTGCAGTGTGCCTTGGGGAGAGGGGAAGGAAGAGCAGGACCAATTTATGATGAGAAGCGTCTGGAAACCAGGGTATAAACCGGGCAGAAAGAGGTAGGGATAGCTCTGAGCATGAATGCTGGAGCCAAAAGACCAGCGGTGACCAGAACCAGAGCTACACAGGGTGGAGGCTGGGGATTAGTGGCTGTCCTAACCTGGAGAATGTTCTCCTTTTGGCCCTTGCTGTGGGTGAGGTTGCTGTGCAGAAGCATGGGGTGGCTGTGCCGCCCTCAGCCTCTTGAATCACAGAGGTTGTAGTAGGAGAGCCTCTAGCACCAAGAGTGCGAAAGCTGGAAGGTTAGAGGGGGAGTAACAAAGAGAGACAGATATGGGGAAGATGTGGGTGTTCCCACCTTGCACGTGCTTCCCACAAGGGACTGTGTCTCCTCTCCAGTTTGCAGTGAGTGGCTGCATGCTTACTTGGGGGCTGGAGATGGCTGGCATCAGGAAAGCTGTCCCCACCCCTGGAGCTGTACGGGGTGATGATTTCTGGGCTAGGACCAGTCCTGCTTGGAGTTAAGTACTCCTCCCTGCAGAGCTCTTCTCATTAGTCTGTGCGCTGGGTATCTGTTCCTCTTTCCAATTGAAGGAGGCTGAGGCTGTTGGGGTGTGTGGGGCATGTTTCTGGGGGGGCTGTGTGTGTGTTATGTGTGTGTGAAGAAAACACTCCAGCCAGTTGGGCTTCCAAGCACCAAGAGGCTCTGGGGTAGGAAAAGCAGCTGATATTAACCTTGCGCATTCTTTAGCACTTGGTTTTCTTTTACTGAATGAATATCACATGTCCTCCCTTCGCGCATCATCCCCCCCACCCCCCTGCTCTGGGCTTTACATCAGCCTCCTTAATAAGAAGCGCTCCGTTTTTAGTCCCAAGTGAGCGCCAAGCCCTTCGCTGCAGGGCTTACTGTTGCCTGAAGCTCTTGTCTGAAATAGCAAGCTGGCTCTCGAGGCAGGCTGCACACCCCTGAAGAGCCAGTCAGAGCTGGGGTACTCCGCATTGTGCGTGGGGGCTCGCAACCCTTTCCCACCTCACCCCAGCTCCCTCTATTCAACATCATCATCAATGTCTGGGAGGTAGGAGTAAAAAGCAAACTCTCCATGTTGGGGGTTTATAGTAAATTCTGTCAGGTAGTCAGCTGCCATTTTGATGACACTAGAAGAACCTCATAAAAATGAATGGGTAAGAAGGCCATGTTATTAAAAGGAATTGGCAAGGATACGTCTCTGCCAAGCCTAGCCCAGGACTGCCATGGGTGCAGTGTGAAAATATCTCCCTGTCAAGTGGCACTGACCAGAGCATGAACCAAGAGTTGCATCCTTTCTCTCACCTATTTCCCCTGAACCCCATGATGATGCCTTTTGTAGGGTGCTCTCAAGGTGTTGTTTCTTTCATACGTATTTCCCAGTCCTTCAGCTTCCTCCACTTTTATCTTTGAGAGAGTTTGCGTATATTTCTTCCATCTCACTACTAATTTCTTGAGACTTCCTTGCTTGACTCTTCCATACCTTCTCCAGTAGTCCAAGAATAAATAGTATTTCCTGGGGTTAAGGTACAGCAAATGTAAAATGCATGAAAGGGAGAAGGCTAAAAGGAGAAGACCTAAAAATACAGTGTCTAATTAAAGTATGGAAGTAGCTTCTTTAAGGGAATATTACGGCAAATAGCTTAAAAAGATACCAGAATGGATTAGCCAGCTTTCTGAATAGGACTAGCCCCAGCTATTACACAGGGCTTAATAGGAGCAATAAGGGCTCATGCATCAATTCTGCAGAGACAGGAAGAAGTTCGTTTGGGCAGTGATGGGAGGGAGTTGCAGATGCTCTCATAGCTCTGTTCCAGGGTGGGAATCCTCTGTCACCATTGTCATGGATAATGATGAAACTGATGCACAGGGCAGGGCTGCGAGGTGGAGAACAGGCTCATCTTTAAGTGACTCAGCCTGACCATATGCTCACTGCTCGCTCTGTGACTCTCATCCCTCTTTACTTTCTACTGTGTGTCCTGGTGCAAGGAAGGGAACTGTAGCTCCTTCTCCAATGTCATCATCAGCTTTGTTTTTCACCCTCATAGCTATGTACCTGAGCTGTTTCTGCCATGGGTCCCCCTGCCTACACCTAGGATAGCTCCTAGATGAAGTGGTGGGAGAGCAGATACTGTGGTCAGGAACTCCAGTGGGCAGCTGGCACCCACTGAGGCTCTGTGGCAAAGAGGCTCTGCAAGCAAGGAGGCTCCCTTCAGTATCTAAAACATGGCTACTTAGCTCAACTGTCCACACGTGTTGGCTCTGAAGTGCTGGGCTAGAAAACTCAGAAAAATTAAACCTTGCTTGTGAGATTTTTAATATCACTTATTACTGCTAAAACAGATCCAGGGGTTCCCCTTGCAACAACACTCCGCCTTTCCATCCACCCCTTTCTACATTCACATTTTTTGCCCTTTGCTCTTTCCTTTCTTGGTCCAGCCTCCTTCCTACTCTTTACCCATCATACCTGACTACAGGGTGATATAGTTTTTTTGTTTGTTTGCTTGTTTTTTCTTTATGCTATTTGTTAGAGTATCTGGAAAGACCTATTGCTTCTCTTGACACTGGTTTGAAGGTGGGGTTAAAAATCTCTATGTGCATGTGTTGTGCAGTTGTGTAAGAATGGGTGACTGTGATATGAAACAATAGGTAAGTTACTGATCATAGTTCAATGTTTGGTTATTTCCTTGGCAAGTGGATGTGAGAAAATGACCTAAGCTGGCCCTCCTTTGAGTGGAGGGCTGTACCAGGTCACCTCCAGAGGTCTCTTCTAACCTGAATTTTTCTATAACTCTAAAAATCTTGTTTTCTGTAGTGATATTTTCATCCTGAGGCGTGTTTTTGTTTGCTTGTCTCATAGCGTATGGTGTGGTGGGACTGGACAGTATCTGGAATCTTGTTGTGTAGGCACAGAAATTCAATCAAGTGTTTCTTCTTTCATGGCCTAAACAAATCTTACTTTGCAGGAGTGCACAAAATTACAATTTGAAGAGCTCATCTGTAGAAGTGTTTTGCCAATCAAGGGCTGCAATGCCAAACGGGGTCAAAGTCTTTACATTTTCAGAGTGAGTGTTTGCTAAATAAGGGCTTGCAGCTGGAAGTGGAACTGCAAGGCTGAAACTGGACCCATACGTGAATTATTCAGCATAGTTCCCTCTTTCCCTGTCAAAATGGTTCCCTTTGAGAAGCTCTGTGGGCTGCACTTCTTAGTCACTGAACTGCCCATCATAGCACCTCAGCTCCTTCCTAGAAACCCAGCTATTCTTGCATGTTTTTTCCCATATCTATCAGAATAAAATTAATTGGAGAGGAGGTGGTCATGATGGCAACTTCAGTGTTGCTAATCACTTAACGTTTTTCTTGCAAGACATTGTGATAGTCACAATAGCCTTGATTCTGTCTTTCTAGAAAGACTCTGAGAAGGATTTTCAGGGATATCAAACAGTATAATTTTTTTAGACATTAAGAAAGCAGGGTCAAGAAACCCTATTGTGAATGACTGGCTACTTGATGTATCGTGGCAATTGACCCTCTGGAGGCACTGCAGGCCTAGCTAGCCTCTGATGTCCCTTCTCAGCTACCCCTGTCAGAAATGCTCCGGAAGGACTGAGCCTAGGATTGACAGATGACATTTGCAACTTGAGAGGCCAGGGATGCTCAGAACATTATTCCAGGGCCCATGACACTGAGCTGTGTCCCTGCGCAACCTCCACCATGCAAGCTTCCTCTTCTTCAGTCACCAGCCACTGGTCTTGGTGACAATGTCTGTGTGTGGGATCCAAGAGCCATGAAGTCCCCGTCGCAGCTCTCAGCCTTTCCCCTGCCATGCCCAACAAACCCTAAAGAAACCTGTAGCATTGCCACCCTGGCTCAAGCTGTTTTCTAACACCACTATCATCCGTGGCCGCTTTGTAGCCAGCTGAGGCAGCATATTTTGGAGTGGGTCAGCCTCCCCTCTTCCGCAGGAGCTATTGGAAGAGCTGACTGCAAACAGATTTTCACTGCCCCGATGTGGACTGATGTCAAACAGTGCCCAATGAGAGCTGACAAGCTGACAGACCCGATCCGTCAATGGAGGATGTGGAGGGGGGGCAGAGAATGTCTCTTGCGCACGCCTTCAAGAGACAGAGAGCAATTTCACAGATGGACCAGCAAAGCTCTTGTAAGCGATACAAGTTCTTATTTAATAGCCTATCTGTTTCTGTGAAGGCAGACACAGGCGCAGGGGATACAGGGATAAGAACAGTTCAGGGCCAGGCACAAAGTAGCCCACAGGAGTCCAGCTTCCAGCGGCAGGCTCTTGTTTGATATGATCTCTGACCAGTAAATAACTGGGGGTGGCTGTCTGAGAGCCCCCAATCTGCTCAGAAGTATAAGGTCTCTGGAACCAGGCTCTGGGCCACAAGAAATCATTCTTTCCTCATATGCATCCTGTGTTGCAGAGTACTCCTGAAGAGTAATTGCGATAGTGAGGTCAGGAAGAAAATATTTGGGATTGGCTCCTTTTATTGATGCATGGTTAGTTGTTGTATGCACAGTGAAAGGTTGTGGGCTGCGAACTGTCCTCTCAGGAGAGCAGTGTCCTTTAGGTACTACCCTCGCCTTTGATGAAGTTGAAGATGCAGTCTTCCTGGAGAAGGGAACTTGTGTTCTTTGGGTAGGAATCACAGCTTTTTCTCAACTAGTGGGTCAGAGTTAGGTCAGAGAGGCGCTTTCACGCCTTTCTGATGCCCATGCGGCATGGTACCTTGTCCAGGCTCCAAATCAGACCACACCTCACAGCTGGCCATGGCCCAAACTTGAACTCATCCGTGCCTACTACCTGCCCCAATGTCATCCCTCATGTTGGTCTACAGAATGACACCCATCACCTTCCTTCAAGCTTTTAAATGGGCCTAAATAGAAACATCCCTTGTGCGCTTGCCTGTTTGAAGCTGATCCCAACTGAACAAGCTTACCAGGATATAGATCTGGAAATCAGCACTGAGTTGGACTTGATACATTGGTTGCTGCCCAAGCTCAGTCCATGTGAAAAAACTAATCCCATGATGACTCTTTTCCACATTGACCAGTTTACAACTGAAGTCTGTAACAGATCATTACTATAATTTCCTTTTTCTTCCTCCAAAATGAAGACTGGTTTCAGGTCTCACCAACAGTCCAGGTAGGAGCCTGGGCCAATATTGACAGTTTTCACCCTGATGCTGAGGTCATGAAGGCATCATTGTGGTAACTGTGTCAGACACCTAGGAAGTTACGGAGCTCAGAAGAGTCAGTCAGTTGCTCTTGCCTCATCAGGAAAGTTGGGAAAAATTCTGCCACCATCCATGATCATTGTCTTTGTCCCAGGTAACATGACTAGTGGTGAGAATATCTTAGAAGTGGTCTGGTGGCCTGGGCTTGGGCTCCATGCTCAGTAATAAGCAGAACAGTGCAGATGAATCACTTGGTGGTCCAAAAGAGGTGTGGTTGGGCTCTGTGCAGGAAGAATTTTGCGTCTGCTGTAGCATTGTCAGTGAAGGCTGGCTGCTTTATTTCATCAGTGCAGATGATTTAGAGAGATGAATGGTCAGAGTGCAGAGCACTTTGGGATCCCCTGCTCTGAAAGATATGTGGGAGAACCAAGCTACTGTTTGCATTAAAAGTTAAGCTACTTCATTGGTGCTATACTACCAGTAGTAATCCACACACATAGCTTAAAAGTATACAAACCAGGCCCTTTCTGTTTAGTCCATGTCCTTTCCTCTGACTAAGTGGAAACTGGCATCTCCTTGCTTTATAACTCTGATTTGCAATCTTTCTCTCCCTCTTCCCCCACCCTCACAGCAGCCTGTCCTCATACTACTGATTCATTGTGCAATCAGATGGGTGATAACAGATGCTTCAGGAGAAGGGAATCTTCCTCCACAATTTGCTTAGCCAGTTGTGTGGTTGGAGTAGGAGTCAATTCCTTCCTGCCGTCTGCAGCCTGAAACGACTCATCCATCCCTTGCCATCCTAGGGGTACAACTATAAATACTAGCAAGAGTTCACAGAAGTTGCCAGCCCTTTTTAAGTTCTTTCTCCAAAATCTGTCTTTGACTGTTTCTTACGGCAACAAAAGGCTTCTGATGAAATACAACGTGCAAAGGGGTGTGAATGGCTGATTGTTCATTTCACCAAGCTGCCTGCCTTCTGAGTGCTGCAGAAGAGGGTTAGAAGGCAGTATTAACTCATTTTCACATTGTGCTTCGTTTCCATTAGCAGAATCTCCTCTAATTTTTCACTTGGCTGCAACATGGTGGCATCTGTCATGTCTTACAGATAGGTTGGGACATCTGCTGTACTGAGTGGGATAGACACAGTCGAAAGGGACGTGGCCCTGTGCAAACGTGGACCCGGCAACTTTTAATCAGACACAGCCCTTCTTCTTGCCTCAGTAGCTAAGTTTGCAGGGAAGTAACATTTCCATCTCAATTTCAGTGATTAGGAGTGACATCCTCTTTCTACAGCCATCTGGGGTGTGAAAACAAATACATCTGCGTGGTCCAAATCGATCCAGAAAGGTGGAAAGGAAACCAACGGCTATCAGAAAAATTATCCCTCTCTGCCTCTCTCCTTCCCGCCCGCCCTGGTTGTTTTGTTTGCGGATCCGTATTTCCTCCCACTCTTCAGCTGGGCCAAATTTGGCTCTGTCTGGCGGAGGCAAGGGCACCAGGAGTGTCACGGCTGGTGGGGAAGCAGGAGAGCAGCGGGGCTGGGTTTTGTGGTGATGGGGTACCCTCGGGGCTGGCCAGGTGATGGCTCCCACCCCCCCTGCCCCTCCTGGGCCCCCCTCCAAGCCCATTTCTGGGATCCTGACTGACTTTGGCAGTTGGCTGCCGTTGCAAGAGGGTTTCCATGGCAATGTACCAGTGCTGCTCGCTCCCTCCTCAGAGCTCTGCCTTCCCTTCCCTCCCTCTCCTCACCCCCCTCCCCAGCCCTCCTGTTTCTCAAGCCTGTTGCCATGGAAAAGTCATAATCCACAAAGAATTTCAGTTCTCCCCCCACCCATTGGGTTAGGTTTTTTTTGGTGCTAAAAGTTTGGTTTTTAGTTTAACGTGTGGGCAGGGGAGGCTCCATCTGCCTCTTCAAAACCTTGTCCCTGGGCAAGAGGGAAGTCTCTGTCTTGGATTTGGAGGTCTTCCTGGAGAGAGGGTGATGAGAAGCTGCAGAGGGGAGCTCCAGCTGATGGGCATCCTGGCAGGGTCGTGGCTTTGAGAAGTGCTTATGTGACACCGGAGATTTTGAAGCAACCGTGTCGTTTTGGAGTTTGGAGCCTGAATCAATGACGTTTAAGTGCCCAAGACATGTTGGAGAAAAAGGAGGAGTGAGAAATTTCTGAAAGGTGCCTCCTCTGGAGGCTGCTTTTTCTGAAATGATCATAGTGAGTGCTGCCAACAGAAAAGGCTGCAGACAACTCATACGCTGCCACAATATGTGCACAGCAAGAACTGTGGAAATGATGCAGCTGAAGGTACTGAATGAGACCAGAACTAGAGCCCACATTATCCCACTTGATCGTCATGCTAATTCCCAAGTTCTCAGGGTATGTCTGCACTCCACCAGAACTTGCGTGTGAGGTTTGTGGTTACATTTTAGTTTGTTAGCTTAAGCACCAATTAAAGGTGAAATCAGGTAAGTTTCTGCTCAAATTAAACAAGCTCACCTAGATATCTCTGAAAAGCACTGGGGTACTCTGATAGCTTTGCTGTTCTGGGTAGCAGAGCTGGCTGAACTGGAGGGAGCTGTGGTGTGGTAATAGATGTGGGAATTGACCCTTTGCTGCACTCTCCATGGAAATGTTCTGGTCTCACTCACAGCACGCTTGCTGTTTCCATCTGCGCTGTGTTCAGGCTTCCCACAGTGGGCACTGTGGCCCGGGATCCTCAGATGCGTGTTGGAAAACCTTATTCACAATATTTCTAGGTCCAAGGAGTCCTGGAAGGCTCCTGAGCAAAGAAATATTCTTGGGAGATTTCCCACTCTGTTCAGGAGGGAGAAGGGAACGGATGCAGATAATATATCCCAAATTTGGACCTTGTACTTGTTTCAGACCTCCTGAGAGTCCTTCATTGGATGTGATGTTAGCATCACGCCTGAGGCTTTAAACTGACCTGTTCCGAGGGAAGAAGCAGAGGAGTAATTCAAGATCAAATGCAGCTCTAGAGTAAAATGGCACATTTACTTCACTAGAGATGCAGCAACATGGGCTGAAGTTGACTCTTTCTCTCTCTTTTCCTGTTCAGGAAACATTGAGGGTGCACGTTTTGTTTCTTTTTTATAGAGGCAACTACATTCAGGCGGCCCGCTGCAGACACCTAGCCTACGCACTGTGGTTACCTCTCCCCATTGTCTGTGTGTACCAGGCATCTGAGTCACTTGCTGCTCGCCTGGCCTCAGATGTCGTAATAGTCACAGCGTCTAAATTGGGCATGTGGAGTAGGTGACGGAGTATAAACCTGGAGTCTTTTCAGGCTGGTGGAAAAATTATCGATTTATAAAACCATAAAGTCACAGTGCTGGGTCATTGTAGCTCCTCTTCTTTTGCATGAATTCCTGGAAGGTGATGGATTTTCAGCTGCCGCAGACTGTGGTCTGTCCCGCAGAAAGCAAAAAACCTGATCTGTCAGCAACGCTCTACCTCTTTCCTTGTTGTTATGGCTTTACTCTTTTCTAGACGAACATAATTTCTTTAGTCCTATGCCCGGGGTTGTTTGTCTCCTTCTGTTTTCAACCTCTTTTCTGATACTGCTGAGAAAGAAGCCCAAGTAGTCGCAGTGCCATGTTGGGCACCTCTCAGGTGGACCCCATCTCTATGTTTCACAGAGGCTCCTGAACATCCAGCATCAGAAAAAATCCTCAGTCACTACCAATCTGGGCTAGGAGTTGAACTGTTGGCCAGAAGGCAAATATTTCCTTTCTTTTTGCACCTTTCAGGCCCCAGGGATGAATCCCATAAAGTTTTCCAGAGCACTGTGTGAGAATGTAGGAGTGCACTGACCGTATCAGCAGACACAGTCGCCCTCCTTGTGCTTAGCCAGACCTTGTGTAGCCCCAGACATCACTCCCTCTTTTACCAAAGAGAAGAGAGAGAGGGCGTGTGACTTTATTTAACAGAGCCTGGACTACAAACTACATCACAAAACACTCTACAAAGTTAATAATACAAAGCACAAGTCGGATGTGATATAAATGATGTAAATGTGTGAACTCTGAGTAGGACTTTGGCAGTGTTCCCAGCCGTGTTCGAAATGTACCCATGATATTTCTATCTCCCATATTGGGAACACACTAGAGACAGGCAGAAAAGACTTAGGTTGAGTTTATTATCCATATTTATCGTTCATTTTAGAATAGCATCTTCCTCCCACACTGATCCATCCTCACAGCACTACATATGCACCCAGCTCAAAGCAGGAGCTTCACACTTTGACTTTTGGGGCAAGAGTTGAGAACAGTGAGCTATGATTGAAGCGTTCAGTGTGTGTTGGGAAACTGAAAATAGATGGTGCAAGTGAATATGGACCCTGTAGCTATGCAGGTAGAGGTAATGAAAGGGGTTTGCAAGCTGTCAAGTCATGGGACTTTGGGGTAGAACGGAGGCATGCCTGACTGTAGGAACCCAGGCAAAAGACTAGAAGGAGATTCTCGGTATTTACCTCCCTTCCATGTTTTCCAAGTGTTTGAAAAAGGGATGATGTCAGTGGAAGAAGAGCACAGAGGGGTTATGGCTGTGACTAGAGTGGGGATAAGAAAAGTCTGGGGGCTGAGGATTTGCACAGTAATTTTTGGGTTGGGACCTGGGGTCCAGGGAGCACCTGGATGGGGACATCTTGGCTTTCAGAGCCTTGTTGTCCCACAGCGGGAGCACAGACAACGCCAGTGGTCGTGCAGTTGAGCTGGCAGCAATGAAGGCAGCAGTGCCCCAGCAATGGCTGCATTGGAAGTGCTGATGGAGGCGATGGCTGGCAATAGAGAGCCAACGGGAATGACGGCAGAGATTGGCAGTTTGGGTGAAGTGGCAGCAGCACAGGGAAGGGTGCTGGTGGTGAGGAGGGTGCTGACTGCAGCAAGTGTTACAGTAGCGTCTGGAGTGCTAGCTACAAGTGAAGACGAGGGTGGCTAATTACAGACATGATTGTGAAGAGGAAGAGGAGGCAGGCTCGAGGAAGAGTGGTGAGGTCTGCGATTATGGCACTTTGCAATGAAGAAGCTGCTGCTCAGTGCGGGGCTACGAGGGGTTCAGCTCTAGTATTAACTGAAGCTGTGTTCTCCACATGTGGCAGCTCATGGCTTGCTCGCTTCCCCTTCTGTCTCACTCTTCACTTTCTTTGCTACTGCAGCATTTTCCCTGTTTGCATGTAGTGTGGAGAGATGCATTAATGGTTTCGTGTAGAAAAAAAAAAAAAGAAAAATCCTAAATTAGACACTACCCCACTGGTGATACATCCTGTGCCCCTTGCCAGACAAATGCTAGCTGGGAGGTCTTCTGGGGAAGAATGAGGTTTTCCTAATGCTGCAAGGAAAAAAAATGCAAGGAAGTTTAAAGGCGAGTGTGAACAAAAAAAAAAAAAAAAGAATCCTAATTGTTCTGAGACCTTCCTCAGCCCAAGGAAGGGTTAATGCTTTAAATGCAATGTAATTTCAGCGGCACTAAAGAACACGTTTCCATGGAAACATCAACCCACAGAGGGAGAGAAAGAGGGAGAAGGGAGAAGGAGCAGCAGCCGAGAGATGGGCTCCTCTGGCAAAGGAGGAGCAGCCTTCAGACCCCCCCACAGTTACTGACGGGAGCGATTATTTGTTTGTTTGTTTTAATCGATTCCCCCTTGGAGGTGTGATAGGGAAGAAAGTGATAAGGTGCCGTCTTGGCCGAACCGCTACCAACCCAGAAAAATCCAGTAACACTTCTTTGGACCCAGCCTCCTTGCGGGCAGTGACTCTGCTCCTGCCAGCACTGTGAATTTGCTGCCCTTGCAAATGCATGAATGCTTTCAGCCCTTGATAAACGTTGAATAACCCCCAAATCACTTGTGGTTTCCTGGTGGGTCAAAAAAGTTAAGTTAGTCTGCTGTTTCAGAGAATGTAATAAAGGGATTTATTTCAATCTCTCCAGCTAGTTTAGCCCTGTCTGGCTCCTGGCAGTGGGGAGAGGGACCTTTCTGGCAGATTTGAGTGGTTTTCCACAAGCAAGAAAGTCCTGAAAGCTACGGAGGAAAACTGATGTGCTCACCTGCTTGCTGGTCTTGCTCCCAGGACAGAAACTGGAATGAGCTCTGGGTAAATACTGAGATGCCCTGATGGCTGACTTCCAGCATACCAGCCACCTTCAGAAGACCAAAGGGGCTGTTGACATGCACATTTACTTGGCCATTTTTTTTAAGCTGTGGTCCACAGCCATGTGGGTCCATGGGAGGTTTTGAAGGGACGTGCAAAAATGATTAAGAAAAGTGGGATTAAATTCACGGTATGGGGATAGTAGCTCAACTAGAATATTTTTTAAGGCTCTGCAAATTGACAGAGCTCTAAAAACATCATCCTGGGTGAAAAATCAGTGTGAAGAGCCTCATTTGACTTCTGTTCTGTAACTGCTTGTCCTATCAATGTTTGTATGACTGTGCCCTAAGACAGATAAACAAATCTGAAGGACATCTCTTAACCTTTCAGTATTTGCCTGATCCTAGTGGTATGGCTTCCATCAGTGACCTGTTAGGTGAATGCCAAGACATAATTATGACCCATTTTCGCCTGTTCTGACAAATGTAATTTTCCATGCTTTTACTGCCTCATGTAAGCAGATCTTTAGTCCTTTCAAATGAGAGAAATACCTTGAAGACTACTTTTACTTTGGAGAAAAGTGATATGTTATCTGTTCCTAATGAATAAGGAAGGATGGAAAGACACAGCAATAAAAAATAATACTTAAAAAAAAGTAATTGGCAGGAATTTATTAACTCAGTAAAGCTTTGCAGCTTGATCCAATTTTGGACTGAACATTTATTTTTTATTTTATCCAGTCACTGTAACAATTTTGACCTTAAAGCTATTTTTCTATTAGCTATTTTCTATTACTTAAAGGTTTGGTGAGTCAATCTAGAAGTATATCTGTTTTTATCAAAGCTTTTTTGGATAAAAAAGTCTTTCTGAGAATAGGCTGATTTCCTATCAGATTTATGGCTAATTCCTGCTTTAACTGGAGTGTGCTCTTAAAACACTTTTCCTTGTTTCTGTTTTATTTCCAGTGAGGCCAGAAGGTGTAGAGGGATATTCTCAAGCTACTTAGGACTCTGTCATTTTCCCAGCAAAAAAAGATAATTTTGGAAGAAAAGTTGTAAATCAAATATTTTGGGTTTAAAATGGAATATTTTGACATGGAAATCCTATTTGCTGTCTCTTGGGATTAGGAGCATGGGAATTTTATGTTCTCGTTTCTCCTTCATGAAACTTGGACAGACTAAATATCTGGTGATAACCTTCCCTTGTTGAGGTGATGCTGTTCCTTGTGGGACTGTTTCAGGGTGGCACATTAAAGATTTATTTTAACTGGGGCTTTTGTCCATAAAAGAAAGGGCAAAATGTGTCACGCAACAGACCAGACTGTGTGGGAGCATGACCATGCCAGAAGCTTCATTTTCTGTCCAATGTTGTTACAGTTTTCTGATCTTATGGTTCTCTTTCTTTCTGACAAAATGTTGACCTCCTCATGAGAAAATGTTGTTGCCAAGTTCTTATCCCTCTTTCCCATTTAAAAAGTGATTTTGATAGGTAATTTTTCCTGGCTCTGGCATTTGTGAAAATAGGTCAGTCAGGACGTGTGTGAGAAAAATTTGGCTTTGGTTGGGTTTTCAAGATATTGTTGTGACTGACATAGCAGATGGGGCAAAGTGAAGATTTATCCTGCCCTTTTTTCCATAAACAGGTCACCTCATCCTAATGTATACCACTGTTTCCTACAAGTGACCTAGCTCTCACAGTCTGGCCTTGGTACTGTGAGCGGCACCCTTGGCAAAGGGAGTGTAAAATGCCACTAGACCTGAATGGCAGCACCTCTTTCCCTTTTGCTATCAAAGGCAGTGACTGCATAGGACCAAAAGCAAATGGGAGATCAGGTCCTAGATGGTGTTAAGATATGTGGAAGGAAAAGTTATTGTGGAAACTCTGAAGCTCACTGAGCAGCATTTCACCTAGGCGTCATGACTGTCATTTGTGCCCCAGGCGGGAGTTGACACCATGACCCTGCACAATGAGACTCCCCTCTGTCCGCTCCCTGATGGACTTCTGTCCATGCTGCAAAACCCTGTGCCGCGGTGCTTGAGTTTCCCCTTACATTTTCAAGAGGGAGGCTAGGGACTGCACAGGCTGTGGAAAGCGAGCTTCGCTTCTTGTTCTCAGGAATGGTCCCGTCTCATTAGGATCAAGCAATGCATGTAGGAAAGCGGCCCTGCCACTGCTCTAGCTCCCTACGTACTCTAAGGATAGATATATCCTCAGTCCCCAGGAACTGTCAGCTCAGAGTCTTTCTCAAATGACAAATTCATGGCAGATAAATAGAAGAAATGGGAAATGAAGTGAAAGTACCATTTTTTTTATGATGAAGAGAGGGAGTGATGGAAAAGATTCATCCTTCCACTGTACAGAGGAGCTCTGTCACTTGGAAGTCTTAGCGCACGTGCACATTGTTTTCAAAACACTTGTGCTGAATATGATGGAGAAACAGCAAGGACAGATCAGTAGAAATTTCTCTTCCACCAGAAATGGGTATTTCACAGGTCAGGATCAAACACCAAGAAAATTTATCTTCCTAGAGGTGAGAGGCCAGAATCTCAGCAGATCAAACAGTATCACTCCATAGATGTCAGCTGAATATCACTGATTTATTCCAGCCCAGTGTCTGCCCTCCTGTCTTTTAAAAAGGTGTGGACAGCAGGGAAAAAACAAATTAGTCTCTTATATCTTTGTTATCTTGTAGCCTGAGGGATATTTCCTAATCTAGATGCTCTCCTAACCTCTTTGCTTAATGAAAACAATCTTGAGCTCTGGGTGTTTCTCTGAGCCTGCTGGTCAGATTGGTTCCCAGTAGTATAAAATGGCTGTAGCCTGGACATATTTTCTGATGCAGAATGCCTGCACAATTTAGAATTTTGTTGGTCTCTTTTCGATACTTTCTTTCTTTCTTGCAGTGCATCTCCCCAGATTCAGTGGTAACACTGACAGAGAGAAGGGAGCAAATGAAGAAGAGTGAGATGCTGTTCCTTTAAGATTTAATTTTCCTAGTCAACGGTTGCTTCTATTTTTTTCCTACCTTGTTTTGGTTTTGTTCTTCATGATAGCAGAACGAACAGAGTCCATGCCCCTTGTTATGTAAAATCAGCTGCGCTCATGCCCTTTGCGTGGACTCCTTTCGCTGTAAATCGTACCTGACACAGGACAGATGTTACACAGACACAGCCAGATGTGCCTGCCTTTCATGACTCCACAAGCCACTGGCACCGCAGCAGTGGGAGGCAGCGCAGGAGGCTGGGGCAGCGCAGGGGAGTGAGCAATGGGAGAGCCTCTGAACGGCTCAGCCAAGGTCGGTACCAGCCATGGGGAAGTTTGATCAAAGGCCCAGGTGGAGCCCGTTCTCACCTTTTTGGGGGTGAACGATTGGGTTTGATATCCCCTGGAGATCTCGTGCGCGTGCAGCTGGATCTGGATGGCTGTTGCGCATGTATTTGGCTGTCCTCTGAGGCAGAGGCAGCCATGGAAATGTCGAGCAATGGTATGGAGAAAAAATATCAGTATTATTTTAAGCTTCCCATGGGTTTGGAGTATGGAGATATAAATCAGAAGTCAAAGGGATCAGCTGCAGTTTTCTCATTTAAAAAAAAATCTACACTATTTCAGTCTCTCAGATGAGAGCAGAAGCTATTAACGGCATAGTTAGTGCTGGTTAAACCTTAATTTGTCAATCACTTGCCATTTGAAGGTCAGAATTCCCATTTGTAGATAAATACACTGTTCCTAAAACTCCCTTTTCCTTGTCCTTTGTGTTCTGTCTGTTCATCCTTGTTCGGGAGCAGGTGTGTGGGGCGGGCAGGACCTGCTGCAGGGCAGGAGTGATGTACCTTGCCAAAACTGTTTGCATCAGTCCCGGCTGGGCAGGTCTTGCCAGAGGTGGGAGAGGGAACGTGTTTGGAGCTGTGGTGCACTTGTGGTGAGATGCAGTAACGCATCCGTCTTTGTTCTTTGCTGGGCATGAAGTAGGTCTGGGAAGGCAGCTTCACCTCTCCCTGGTACCTCTGGCTGGTGGGTTTTTAGTGCTGTCTCTAGGGGAAAGAAAAAGGCTATTTCACCATGCAAATTCTGCAGGGTAAAGGCCTTTCACTGCCTTCACCTCACTGCTGTTACGTTTGGCCTCAGTGTTTCACATTACAGTGAGTTTCCAAAGAGGCTGACGGTAGTCTGCACCCCCATCCCCTTATCCTGCATCAAACTCTACCGGCCTTTCACCCTGCAAATCCTCTCTGGCAGAGGTATCTCATAGCCTTTCTTTCCCCACTGTCCACCAACACCCTGTTTTTCCCTTGTGTGCTGGACTGCCAAGATGACCCCCCGATGCGGATGGTGGAGAGGCTGTTTTATTCATATGGCCTGTCTTATTCAGGGAAGTGGTCGATGTTAGGGTAATCACGCCATTTCAGACAGACCGCTTGTCTCATTGGAGCATAACAAGCACTGACAGGGCACAGGGGAGTGTATGTGTGTGTGTGCGCGCACACGTGAGGCGGGGAGTGCGATGGGCTGAACCGGGGCATTATTCGAATTTGCCCACCTGGTCAGCAGCTTCAGGAGGAGGTGATTCCCAGCAAGGCACTGGAGGCAGAAGTAGGAGTGGTTAGTGCTGATTTCAAATGCATCTCCTTCAGAGCTGTTTCTGGGGCAGAGAAAAATTTGGTTAACGCCCTCAGAGAAAAATTTGGTTAACGCCCTCCCTGTCTCCCCGCAAGTCCCCTTCGCCTGCCGCATTTGCCTCTCCAGGCTTTCCCCATCACTGTCTGAAACCGTTTAAAATGTCATCATCTCTCCACCGGTCCTAAATTGGCCATCTGATGTGGTTTTAATGCTCTATTTCCTATGCCAACCAGCCTTGCAAACACTCTCCATTAGCGTCCAGGGCTGTCAGCCTCACGTCTCGGGTGGGTGGTGTTACCTAATGGTCAGAGCACAGGATGGGGAGTCGGGTCCCCCCAAATCTGACTTGCTTTGTGCCCAAGGACACATCCCTTCCTTCTTGACTCCTGCCTGCTCGTCCGTACCATGGGGCTCACAGTGTCGGCCTGTTTTCACAGTGTCATCTGTACTTTGCTCCCACTTGGCTGAGTTGGGGCATTGCGGTTGCTGCATCTGCACCGGGCTGGGGAAGGGCTCGACCCTTCTGTGCTCACATCGAGCAGCTCCAGAAACACTTGCATAAGCAAAATGCTTTGCTGGAAGGTGTTTCTAGCAAATTAAATTAATTTACCTGTGTTTGTCATTGTTGTCCCCCCACCCCTCTTTCTTTCTGTCTCCGTTTTGGAGTCCAATCATGGATTAAGCCCTTTACAGGTATAGTTTCATCTTGGGTTACCTCACCTGCATGCACAGCCTGCTGCCCTCACCTTGTGCCCCTCTTGCAGCTGGTGGCTCAGTGCAGTCGTGCCAGGGAGCCCCCCAGCCCCCTGGTTGCCTGTTTGGGGACTGGAGTGTGTGTAGGCTGTAGGGAAGAAACAAATCCCCCCTGGCCAGAGCAGGCAGCAGTAGTGCTGGCGTTACCAGGGCAGCGCTGCTGCCGAAGGGGATGACTCTGGCTGTGATAGTGATGGAGGGCAGAGCCGCTTGAGTGTGGCTGCCTTGCAGCGCGCTGCCGGCTTGGCCAGCCAGGGAGTCCTTCAAGCCTTGATGTTTTGTCATATAGGCGTCCCCTTGCTCAGTGTGCCTGAGCAAGCCCCGCAGCTCCCCGCGTACCGCTCTCGCCCTGCATCCCTCTGTAGGTGACAAGGTGACAGGACCCAGCAAGCTGCAGGAATTCAGGGGAAGCTGGGGGGGTGGGTGGGGGGGCGGGGAGGAGCTGCTGCTTCTGCACTCCTCCTGCAAACTTCTGTAAACACGTTGCTAATGGGTTTGAGAGAAAACCCTCTGAAGAGTTATTGTGCCAAATTTGGAGACTAATTTCAGTCATTAAGGTGCGAAGCGAGGGATTTTAGTGCCACTTTAAGTGTAAATCTCAAGGCAGCTCCAAGGATTGGAGTCGCTGATGATCCCTCCTTGATTATTATTAGTGGTTCTAATCTTTCCGGTGGAAAACGAACGGAAATGACACCCTCTTGTGTCATATCTGTTGCTGATTTCTGTGAACTCTTCTTGTCAGGCTGTGCAAGGGAGATTCCCATAGTGGCATCATTCTCAGGTGGGAGGGGAAAGAGGGCTGAGAACTGTTTATTATTGCTGTTTGTTTAATGAGATATTGGCACTGCTTTCTAACTACTGACATACAAAGCTGCAACTCCCATCAGGCTAATGGCATCCTCATCTTCTTGGAGCCTTGCTTTGTCTTTACTCTGGTGGCCAGTGCAGAGAAGTCATGAAATGGGTGTAGCTGTATTCTGTGCGCACCGGAAGGTCTTTCCCACCACCAGAGCCTTACATAGGTCTGGTAGGCTGCACATACCTGGTGATGGTCTGTGCCTTGCATTCTTCAGGACTAGAGCAATGCAAATGGCTGTGAAAGAAAGGCCAGAAAAAAAGCACATGTGGCCCTGACATGGGGTGCTTTACACCATTACAAACAATCCTGTGGCTAAGATTTTCCAAGCAGCAGATGTTTTGGGGTTCTCTCAGTGTTTGGGTGCTGAATGGGTCTGGCTTTTGGAAAATAACCAATAGTCTGCCTTTGAAAATTGTCCTGTTGCACATGTTTCATGCTGGGCTCCCTTATGGCTGTGTTTCCTATGCTGTGCACATCCGTTGAAGGTCACAACATGGAACAAGTATGGAATTTCCTTTAGAAATAAACATCATTGCTGATTACACTTGGTAATGGGGAATTAGAGTTTCGTTGATTAATGGAGTTAAGACAAAAAAAAATTTGGAAAAAGAAGCGAAAATCATGACCTTTTTTTTTTATTTGTTCAAAGAAGTTTCCCTACTGTCAATGCTTTCATTAAATTAGTAGAGAGTTCTCTGTATGCAGATAGTGGGAAAGTGTGAACCCACTGAAAGAACAGATTCATTTTCCCCTTTTTTTCTTGAAATTGGTTCAAACTGAGTTTAGAAGGGACAAACTGAAGCTGAATATCAGGAAATGTTTCCTGGTATCATGGCATAATAGAGCAGAAGAACCTCTCATGCCTGTAATGGAAATGTTGCTTGTGTAATTTATAGGAGAACTGGGCAAAGCACTGGAGGGCAGGGTCCTGGGGCTAGCCCTGCAGGCAGCTTGGTCACCTCTGCCTCTCACGGTGATGTGATGCTGCTGGTGCCAGAGCAGGTGTATAAAGGCAAAATCTACTTCATGCGACAGGATTGTGAATTGAAGTGAAATATATGAACAGGGGAAACTGTCAGAGTGCCACGGAGATGTCATATAAGCCACTGAACTGTGAAATGTGTATTTGCCTCCTCTTCTTCCCCACAGTGTCATTCTGGACAGTCTGACAATTAAGAAAACAATAGACCTGATTCTCATTTACAGCAAAACCATTTTAACATGCTCTCACGATGCAGCAAGGCCTTGAAATAAGTGTAGCCGTAATCTCGGTCCACTTAAAGGTCTTCCCCGCTGCCAGAGCTGAGTGAAAAGGCCTTAGGATAAATAAGATTGAAGCTCGGACTGTTTAATAGTCCATTTGTACATCTGACATGAGATGCCCCAAAGGGGAGTGCCTTGCGCAGAAGTGACGGGGCCTTTCCAGACAAAGAGAATCATTAATGTTGGCTGCAGGGATTTTCAGGGCTGATCACCCTCTAGTTTGATCCTGCCGGGTATAAGGCATGACTCTGTCCGTAAAGGACTTTAACTGGACTATCTCAACATCCACTGTCCCTATTCCTAAGCTGCTTCAGAGGATTGCTTTGGGCCCCACGAGGCGTGCCGGCTCTAATAGGGATGGATCTTCTCGCAGGTGTGCTGCTCCTTCCTCTGCTCTCTACAGCTTCCCTTATCATTGGCTGTCTCTACTGCTTCACCTGTAGGCCATCACTGTCCTCAAATGACACGTAAAATCCCCTTTGGAAAGTGAGCAAAGTGTAGGCTGTGGAGCATGTTTACACAGGTAATTGCTATGGATCCCTCTGCCCTTTGGAGTAAGGGGAAATCACGGACTGTGAGCACGCGTGTGTGCATATGGCTCTTAGTCATAATTTCAGGAATTCATTGAGACCCAACGTGGGACATTGTTTCCCAATCCTAGTCTCAAAATGGGGGCAATTGCCTTGCCTTGCCTGATTGTCCCAGTTCCTGGAGTAATTGTCCTGCTTCCCTCACCTCCTTCCTCTTAGATTTTCCTTTGCTGTCCCCAGCATCATAGCACTGTTTGCACCGTGCTCCCACGATCCTGGTGTAAGCTACAGGGCGGGAGACAGGGTCTCATTTTGGGTTTGGTTTCCAGGCATTAACATTCTCCTCGCTCTTTTCTCTCTCCTGCAGGTACCTGATCAATGTCACCTTTGAAGGCAGGAATTTGTCGTTCAGTGAGGACGGATACCAGATGCATCCCAAGCTGGTGATCATCCTTCTGACCAAGGAGAGGAAGTGGGAGAGGGTAGGACATTTTTGGTAATTTTCAAACTGCCTCAGGGAGGAGGATGGAGGAAGGCTCCAGGTGAATAATCCCCTCCACCCTTCTGTACTTCTTATCAAGGGCTGGCAATCTCCTCCTTGCATCCTGGACTCCTGGTATCTCCAATACCCAGGCTGCTGTCTTTTCCATGCAGGATGCCATTACATTCTTCCATTAGCGTGTATAAAAAATTCATCAGCTTCCCTTCTGTAACCTCTGAACATAAGTTTTCCTGCCTTTTAGAGAAGAGACCTCGTCTGTGCCATGGGTTTCAATGGCAGAGACAGAAAATATTTCTCTGCATGGTTCGGAGGCAGTGAAGTTCTGTATGCTAAAGGGCTGCGATTGAGCTGCAGCCACACTTAGTAATATATTCCAATGTTAACTGTCCTTGATATATCTGGCCAGTGTCATTTGCAATGGGATGGTGCATTAAGTAGGATGTGTATGTGAGATCGTATCGAGTTGTTCAAAGATCCAAATTTGCATATTTCTGAATAATTTGCATGTAACCCAAAGCACCATTTTGGAAATGGTGTGGATTTCTGTGTTAGTGCAAAGCTTTGGTTCGTTTCACCTCCCACATAAATGCCAGTGGTCCAGACTCAGAACAAGCACTCCCAAAGGGTTAGAATTGAAGTAGAGGGGGTAGTTTGAGGGCTAAGAAAATAAGATATAACAAGTGATGGGGGTAAGAAGTCAGAGCGAAAGCAAGGAAAATTCAGCAGAGCAGTCAACAGATATGAAGCAGAGCTTGGTCTGGATATGATCATGTGTATGGCTTAGAAAAATGCCCCTTTGCCCCACCAGGCACAGAAAGCCTTCTCTCTTTGGCTGTTTGTTCTCTGCATGTGGTCTGCATGGCCAACACCAGGAAGAAGTTCATGGGGAAATGAGAATGAAATAGGGAGCTGTCAGGAGAAGTGCATTCAGAAGAGGACCGGAGGAACAACTTTTGAAGGAGACAGAAGAGCCATCGCATTAGTGCCTGGCAGACACTAAGGTCTCCCAGTAATTGCAGGAGTTTGGGGAGAGAGTGAAAGGCTCTAGCTTGTTCCTGGTTTCCAGGAAGACCTGTCTACCTCATGGTCTCATCACTATGCACACCAGATGAGAGTGTATGGTCTGGGAGAGTCAGCAGAGGTATCAGGGGGAAAGGAGTGTGAGGAAATGTATGGCACGGCTTCAGCATGTGTGGACACCTCTTCGACATGTTTGGAGGCAGGCTGGCTGGATATTGCACAGGGGGTGAGCAGGCAAGGCTCAGGCTGCAGAGACCTCACGTCAGGCTCTGTCCATCATACAACTTCACTAAAGCCCATCAGGCAACATCCAAGAGGATTTATTCCTAGATGGCACCAAATTTGTTCTCACAGAGGAAAACTCCATCATCAGAGCAGGAAAATGAGGCAGTAGCAGTATGAATCCTGCTAGGGATTATTAGCAGGGCTGGCTGCAGGGAATCTGTTGCTGGAATGCTTTGCAGGCTCTGGGGAGGGGCAGCTAAATGCAGTCCTGTTTTTATCCTGCTTGTCATGTGTATTACCCTGTGGCACCCTCAGTGAAGGCTTCAGGGCTTCCCTGAGTGGTAAGAGGGATTGTTCGGTCTCTGAGTGCATATCCGTCATCTCTCAGATGAACCAGACAATTAGTGGAAGGGATGCTGGTGAGCTGGAGTGTTTGGGTTGGACCTGGGACCTGCCTGAGCTTTGCTGTCTGTGTGAAATACTTGGCATCCATTAAACCAGAACAGTTCTTCATTTCATAGGAGCTGGGGCTTGGTTGAAATGAGTCTATGATGAACTATGGTAATAGTGGTATGAAAAGGCCATAGTGCTTCCTGAACACAAATGTTTTACCTTGAAGTGGATGTCTCGCTCAGTGGGAAGATCAGATAATTATAATGGAACTCTGAGCTGTTTGAGTTTTACGCTGGCAGATTCTTCCCGGAAAACACAGAAGTCATCTCCAACATGCTCTGATCACAAGACAAATACCTTTCACACATGAAACTTCATACTCTTTTTCCTAATTTTCTCCATTCAGCAGAAATGCAAACATTAAAATATAAGGATGAAACAGAGCTCTTTGTGGCAAAGATCATAATTTTGTTCTATGTTTGTGGAGAGTCAGGCAAAGCAAAGTGCTGGCTCTTAGCAGCTCCCAAGCAATGCAACAATACAAGACATAAATTATTCATGTATTATTAGCACACAGTCCCAATACCTTTGTAAGTGCATTGCTTTGCAGTGTAAAATCATCCAAACTCTCACAAATTTTTGCTAAATTAGTGAGGTACTTTATCCTGGCAACTTCAAGGCAATACATAGAAGAAACTGCGCAAAGCGCAGGAGAGTTTCCAAGTCAAACACTCAGGTGGTAGGATTCGAGAGATGAAAGGCTGCATGGGAAACACTGATTCAGCCCGCTTGTGTGCGTTCACTATGTCTTTAATTACATCGCTGCACACTTTTATCCATAATAAGACGCTGTGCCTGGAAGGAACATCAAGAGGTCATTTAGTACCTCCCTGTGCCAAAGGGAGGGATCAATTAGACTGAAATCATTCCTGACAGCTGTTTGTCTCACCTGCTCTGAGAGTCCTTCAATGCTAGAAACTCCATGAAATCCTGAGGCAATCTTTTCCATGGCTTCTTTCTTCTTACCCTGGAAAGTTTTTCTAATGTCTAACCTAGATTTCCCTGACTGCAGTTTAAGCCCATTACTACTTGGCATCTCCCTAGTGGACATAGAGAATTGTTTATTCTCTTCCTCTTTTTATCTTCCCTATGTATGTTTGAAGGCTTCTATCATGTTGTCTCCCAGTCGCCTCTGCTGTAGATTAAACAAGAATTTGTTCAGTCTTTCCTGATAGGTCATGTTTTCTAGTCTTCTGATCATTTTTATTAGTCTCCTCTGGATTTAGTGACACAGTTTGCTGCTCTGTACATCTTGGTGCAGTTGATTCTTGAAAGATGGCATATAGATTGTGAGGAGTACACCTCATAGGATATATATGTATGAAGAAATGTTTTAAAACAGGTCCGAAGCCTTCCATTTTCTGAGCAGCGAAGATGCAGACAGTGACTGAACTGTTTCAGGATTTCAGGTCTGGGAGATTTTCTGAGATTTTGATTTTTCATTCCAACTTGGGAAGAAATATCTTCAAAACCTCAACAGTTATTTCAGAACAGGTATTCATTTTCCAGAAGAGCTACAGCTGTCCCCAGACCCTGATGATGATAAATCTCCTCCTCAGTCCTTCAGACAGACTGGAGCCTTGTAGGGCTGACAATCGTGAAAGAACACAGAGCAACCGCTTTCTGGAAAGGGGCAGTAACCCGAGCTCTTCTGCTCTTGTAGCCATGAGTAATGATTCCTCTTGTGATAAGCAAATGTGCTGCATTTCATTCACTTCTCTGTTCTCAGTTCTTTAGGGGCAGAAGACTGCATGCCTTCCTTCACTACCTTTTAATTAGCTGGTTAGTGTTTGCTTCACTGGCCAGCCAGACACTGCGTGTTTTGGGTGCCTAGGTGCCCCTGTTGTATTTATTATAGAGAGTATACCGATGGAGGTGGTGTAGGAGGTCCACCCTTATGCCCCATTGCCCCATGAAGGGATCTGCCTCAATGCAGCGAAGAGCTGGAGCCAGAGGTCACACAAGGTGAGTCAGAGGCTCGGTACTACGCTAGGTTTTGTGTCTGTGGGTTGTGATGTTTTGTGTGGGAAGAGTTTTCACCCAGGCTTTTACTTTACTGGTTGCCTTTCTCCTCTGCTCTCCTGTAATCCCACATATGATGAGGACTTTCTTCTGGGTTCATGATCCCTTTGTGAGAGCTGGCAAATGCTGCTGGCCAGTCCTGTCCCATTAGCTCCCAGCTCCTCCTGTCTGCTGCCTCACTTTCCCCCAGCAAATACAGGGATGACACTATCTCTGAGGCCCTTTTTGGTATTCTTTCTCTATTTTAACTTCCAGTGAGTTTTGCATCACTTCTGTCACTAGGTTGTTCCCAGAGTGTTCCTTTTGCTGATGCTTCTCTGACTCTTCCCTTAGGTGTGTCACTGGGGATTCAGAGCACCTTTCCATGCGGCTCGTGAAAGAAACTTCTTGTACCACCCCACGGAGCCCTTTGATTCTCAGGCTCCTTGGGGCACCTCTTACCACACACGCTTCAGTAACTCCTGCTCCTGGCTGGACGTTAAAGCCCCACATGATGTGTTTGGTCAGGGTGCCACTACAAGCCATCTTAGAGGAGGACAGATGGGAAACTTATGCTGAAAGATTAATTCTCCCTGCTGCGTGTGCTAATCCTCTGCCCCTATCAACCCTCACCCCCCTCAGCAGATAAAATGTTTGCCTGCTGCTGCTCCTATAATTATCAGTGTTTGACTTCTGAACTCTTGAAAATCAATTAGCAGCATCTGTTCTGCTTCCTCTAGCCATCGGTGTGGCCATGATTACAAATTCACCGGCAGGCTGCTCTTAGCCTGTTCCCCTACACCATTGCACACATTTGTGCTCCCTGCGATTGGGGCCATTTGCTGTGACATGCCGTCAGCCGCCTCAGTCACTGTAGACTTCCAGTACTTCCTAATGCTGCAACAGGGTGAAAAGCGGTCTCTCTGCCGCATGGGCTTTCCAGAGGTGTGTTCAGCCTGGATCGTAGTCCACATAAGGTGAGTTCATGAACTTGTGTGGCCCTGTCTGCTGCCTGGGCCAGGCAGTGTTATGCCCATCCGTACTTGGGAAGGGTTCCCCTGGGATGTGGGAGGGAGCTACAGAAAGAAAAAAAAAGATTTAGAAAAGAAAAAATGGAAAAGTAAGGTTTGTTTAATCTAAAAAAAAGAGGAAGGGGAACAAGATAAGTCTTTGGACATCTGAATCATTGTTGAAAAAAGGACATTATGGTCAGTTGCTTATCCTGTCCACCATAAGCACAAAGAAGAAAACATGTTGCTACATTTTCAAGCAGAAGGATTTCTGTTAGATATATAGGGAGCTGTCTAATTGTTAGCATGGTGAGGCTCATTTGCTGGTGAAGCTCATTTGCTGGAGGACACATAGAATAATATCCAGCATTGCAGGGTCTAAATCTGTCTTGTCTTGCCTCAGAGCCGGTGGATGCAGTAAGTGATCTCTTGTGGTTCTCTGCTTGCCTACATTTCTGTGATAAGATGAACAAGATGAACCTGAAGAGTGTCTCACAAGAGACCACGTATTTGATAGGAAAGAAAAACTGGGTTATGGACAAGCTGATCAGCAAAAACTTCAAGCCGGGTCCAGTGAGGACATAATTTCTGCAAGCTTCTACCATATACCTTTTGTGTGAGCAGGCAGTTGGCACATGAAAGCTATTGTGGATGGCTGCAAATAAAAGCCCTTATGGAGGCCCTTGCCACCTCCTGCAGTCTGCAGCTTTGGAGGGCTGATGAACACCACAGAGATGCTGAACAGGCTGTAGCTTTTGATGATAATGCAGCCTTCAGGCCTGATCTCAAGTCTTTCTGGGCATTAAAAAAAATACGCATTGTCATTTCTTTGTGTGCTTCGATGTCCCAGTGGCAGAAATAATGGGAGGAGGGAAGAGGACTGAAAATCTGATCAGTATTCTTGGCTTTTAGTAAGGGTCTGTATGGTACTGGCCACTCCATGAAGAACCAATATGTATCACGTACCTGTTAGGATGCCTAGCAGAAGGAAGGATTTATATTTTTTCTTTCAATTTCATTTTCTGAAGAAGGCTCTTTAAAAATGAGAGGAGCAAGAATGTAGGGTTGTGAGGTGAAAACTGCAGCTGTACAAATCCAAGCATCTTCTCTGAAGGCCCTCCCCTGCCTTTGGAAAGATGTCTAGATCGTTCGAGACAGTTTCCTCCTTGTGTTGTCTGGTGCCCACCTGAGCAAGCCTTTCTGATCACTTACACACATGCACAGGTATGCTTGCCTCCCTGGGTTAGAAGTTACTGCCTTTGGTCAGGTTCTGCTCTGTGTGTGGAGCTTTGGCATCTTGACAGCGTGTCCAGGCACTTCAGAGAGGTAATGTTTTTTATCCCACCAACTCCTTTTATGGTGAGACAAGATTGGATTGTTTTTGCCAATGAGTCTTGTTTTGCTAATTTCCCTGTGTGCATGGGGATTTATGACTCATTGTCCCTGAGGAGAAATGGCATAGGAGTTTGTTTAAACCTAATCGGAGTTAGTGACTGATTCTGTTCCCATAGAACCAGTTTTTAGAAGGATATAGCTTCACTTAGGGCAGATGGACCGTTCTGGATTTAAGCACATATGGCTGAAATTAGAATGGGAGTCTGTACGTGCAATTTCCCCCTTATTTTTAAATTATTCTTTCTGGACATTTCTCTAAGAGACTGCAATTTACTGAATCCCTTGCTTCTCATTAGACAGCAGGCTTTCATCAAAGAATACATATTTTATGGATACCCCAATCCCAAGTGAGTGTCCCTTAGATACCTGATCTAGGTCACATCTGATGGGTCTGTTGATGACCCTGATTCAATCAGACAACCAGATGGCTTTATTTGTACACCTATGCTGCACCCACTGCCAGGATTTGGCCTGGCTTCTGATAGTTGTCCAGGATGTAACTGTATGTATTTGTGGCTAATTATGGCCACGTTAATCTTACACTGACTCCTAAGGAGAAGGGCAGATGCAAGTGCCACACAAAGCTTTCCTTATCAGACAATAAATGGAACAATCTTTCCGAAAAAGCCTCCTACGTAAATCTTGTGGACATGCTGATCAAATGGTATCTTTGCTGACTGATTGTATCAGACCATTAGATTAGATTACTGCATTCTGCAATAATGAGCTAGTCCATCTCTTTGACCAAAGAGGACACTAGTTGGGTGTCTCCTCCTAACCACCGTATATTATGTCAGTATAAGCTGTTTGCTCTCTTTGCCTCTTGCTGAAGTGGTTTCTGACTTTGTTTGCTTGAATTTTGTAGTGCATTTGTATGATTCATGAGCCTGCAGAAAAATATTCTGGCTCTTCTCCACCAGGCCCTACTCTTTGGCTACCGGAGGGAATTCTTACATTGAAACAATGACAGCTTCTTGGAGAGACCTTGTCCCCTAATGCAAATCAGATATTGGAAAATCTGGAGATCTTTATTAAGCCCAGGCTGTAGTTAGAATCCCGCCTACCATTTCCGTGCTGGTGTTGCTGATAAGGGTGTTTGTAGCCATCTGACCTTTACTGGGGTTGCCAACCTGACTCCTTGGACAGGGCAGCCCCGAGGACCGTGCCTTGTGTGCTAATGTGGTAACACCATCCAGACAGAGGAGATTACTGCTCTTGCCTTGGTTGTGTTCTAGATGAGGGCTCTCTTTTGGGGCTTTCTTCCAGCTATCTCGACCATGCCACACAGCAAGGGGGTCACTGTTCCCCCTTGCTGCGTGTACATGCAGCCACCTCTTATGCATCATCATTGCTGTTCCCAGCGCCCAGTTATGGACTGGGGACTCTGCTCTGCAGGGAGCTGCATGAACGTTAACCAGAAAGGTGGCTCCTACCCCAGAGTGGTTACACTTTAATTAGAAGACAAAAGGCAGCAGATGGGTACAGATGGACCAACGGGGGAGTCAAGGGAACAATCAGACAACATTAGTCAGCATGGTAGGCAGCAAGCTTTACACACCAACTGCCTAACTCTTGCGAAGGCTTTGATAGGCAGCAGAGAATTATAACCGGCTTTGTGCAGGCTTATGGGTGCCTCGTCGAGAGTGTGAAGGGCAGATGGGAAAAAGCAGTAAAGGTGCTTCTGCATGCTTTGGAGAGCTGCAGCTGAGAAGGTGCAACAACTCAAAAATACCCAGTGCTGCTGGAAAATTTTCAGCCTTCTTAACATCTGAGGGGATAATCCTAACTTTAGAGAAAACCAAAAAAAAAAAAAACGGTGGTAAGACTACGTCTTGCGATGCAGCACCACTTCTCAGTGCAGGGCTGGTGCGCTACTGCCAGAGTCATGTTGCTTCTGCTCGAAAACCCTCCTGCTTGCCACCAGCTTGGAGGTTTCCGTGGCATGTTAGATGTTGCTGTGTATCTGTGTCCCTTTCGTCGTGAGCATTTAATTGATCGTGGGAATGTGTTATCTCAGCATGTTGACAATAAACATCTATATCTTAATTCAGATGATAGCTGAGCTGCTGCGGGAAGATGAGCTTTCAAACATGGGTACAGTAATTAAATATTCCTATCACAGTGCAATATCAAGGATCCATCCTATCATCCCTGATCAGTCCACAACATCTTCAAAAACACAAGAAGGGGAGTTTGATTTTGTTAGAAATGAAAGAAAGAAACATGGGTGTTGTTTTGTATTTTTTGGCAAATGAAAACAAATTCATATGTCTTTTTGAGTCCACACAAAATGTTTTTCTGACCTGAAAAAAAAAACATCAGGTCATTTAAATGTAGTAAAAATCTTTTTGTAACACAGACTGGTTTTGATATAAAAATGTCATGTGAAAATGAAATTTTCTAAAGCTTCATTTTGTGCATTGCCATTTTTAAGCAAAGCATGTCATTGTGGAAAGTCTAAGTGATGTATGCTGATATGCTAAGAATCCCCTCCCTTGCCCTCTCTTCAGGCCAAAGCTCTTCTCTAATTTCAGTCTGAGCACAAAAATGACTTTTTCTCCAAACTCCATTTACAAGTGAACTGATGACAACTGTAATTGCTCCACCTGTATTCCACTCAGGAGTGACACGGATGGGTTGTATGTCCTACAACACCATATGGATACACAGCACAGCAAAATTCACTTTGCCTTGCTCTGTCCTCAGCCACATACTGGAAATCACTTCAGGGACTCCGTAGCAGCCAGAAACCACACAAGTTGCCCCAGTGCCATCGGAAGAGGCCGTTTATTTCCTGTTGCATTTGGTGGCCAGACTATGCAACAAAAAGACAGCTGACGAAAGCATGGGAATTTTAGTGGCTTTAGGATTTGAAATTTGTGAAGAGATGAGGGCAGAGAGGAAGCAACCAACCAAACTGCGTCTGGAGAAAGTCCTAGCATAGCTTCTGCTGAAGGAGACTTGCAGTGAGTGAACGGGCCGCCGGCGCCTGGGGGTGCGTTTTCATCTGTTCGGTTGCATTTGCTTGAGACTCTGTCTCATGTCGACGATGTCTTTACTTGGCCTGTGAATCCTTTGCTTTTTCTATTTTTACATTTCCTGAATGTTATTAACTGGAGGCTCTGTTTTCCTTCCACGGGGCTTGAGAGAAGGGAGGCGCTGCTGTGCCCTCATCTGCATATTCATAGGACCCTACATTTTTCTTTCCTTTGCCTTTTTCTTTTGGTTTTGTTTTGCTTTCTCTCCCTCCCTCCCTCCCCCCCTTTTTTTTTTTTGCTAGGGTTTTGGCAGTTTGCTTTTCCTGGAGTAGAAGTCTGGCCACATTTGCTTCTGAATGCATTTGAAATAAATTTTTCTTAATAGGAAATTGCTCAAACTTTTTTTTTTTTCCAGTAAGGAATAGCTTGTTTGTTGTGTTTTTGGCTTGGTTTCTCTCCTCTGGTGTTGATTCTGGCCAGCATTTCTGTTCTCGGTTCTCACACGCTCCTTGCTTTGGGTTTGAATCCCGATTGTGCATGGTTGACTTGGCTTGACGCTGACCTGTGTCTTGGCAGTATTTTTTACTAGACCAGGACAGTCTTTTCCCCTGTGGTTTTGTCCACATTAACTTCTTTGCTGCTTTTCAAAGGTATCTCAGTGTTAAAACTGTGGTTATCACTGGAGCTACTGTGTGCTTGAGTTACTCTCGCTGCTCATGAACCCTGGCATGCGTTTAGTGTCATCGATTTGAGCATACAATATGTTCAGCGTCGTTTGTTTTCCCTCTGCCTGAACTGTGTTTTCCCTGAGTCTGTAATTTTTTCAGACTGCCTTTGGTAACGTTAGATCCCGGCACTCACTCTTTCGTTGCCTCGTAGTGGTGTCTTGAGTTTCTGTCACTATCCTTTGGCCTTTCTTCCTTGTGAAAGGCTCTGGCATTTACTGACCTGGGTTTATTTCTAAAATGTGCTGTGGGTTGTGCTGTCTTCCGCTGAGTCAGCAGTTTGCCGGGCTTATTTAATTTCCTTCTGCCGGGCTAGCTGCATTCTGCAACGTCTCCCACCATGCCAAGCCTGGAAGATTGTTTGACAGCCTTTTTCTTGTTCCTGTTTAAGCTTTCGACTTGGTCTGCATTTTATGTGACAGTTTCTGGTGCTTGTTTCCCTTAAGTTTATTTCCTCGGTTCCTGTACATGATAATGACTTACATTTCTATTGTTCCTTCCTTCGAGAAGGATCCTAAGCACTTTGCAAAATTAACATACAGGCAACATTTCACTATGAGTAACGTTCAGCCGCTCGTGTGGTGGAATGGGGTTAGGCTGTTTAATCATGCAAAACAGCGCTGCGCAGCCATGTAGGGTAAGAAAGAAAAGTCTCAGATGGAAAGAGGTGAGGAATTTTTAATTGGACTCTGGCCAATTTTGTCCCCAATGTCTATTTTGGGGGCAAATGACGCAGATCATTAAAGACCAGGAGCGATAAGGCCAGTGTCCATCCCTTTCCAGGTGATAATGCCTGAGCCTCAGAAATATGGTGGGAGGAACAAACGAGTCTGTGAAAAAACATAGTTCAGGATCAACAAAAATATTCATTAATTTTGGTGAGGATTTGTTTTGGAAGTTTTATTGCTGTAAATGAAAACTGACATTTGGGTGTTTTCCTGTAGACTCACAAAAGCCGTTAGATACCGTTCACAGAGGAGACGTGGAGGAGGAAATGGCAGCATCTTTTCCCAGATCCCAGAGCCTGGCGGTGAGGACAGACTCCTAGGCAATGGGAAAACTGCATTCAAATTCCTTCTACCTGACTTGGAACGGAGGTTTAAGCTGTGGTCTCCATCACCTCTCAGGAGAGAAGTCTAGCTCTTGGGACTGGGGTTATTTTTTCATTATTTTTTTCTTTTTTAAGAGAAACTCCTTTGAAGTGTCTTTACGGATGTTTGTCTGGATCCAAATTTCCATCACTTCTATTAATCATGTCTGATAAAGAACATGATTTTTGTGTGTATGTGTTGAGTGGACAAATTTGATTAGTGGAAGGTTCAAAAAAAAAAGCAAACAAAGCTGGGTTTAGATTGAAGCAATACTTTCAAATTGGTTGGTTTTTCTTTTTTTTTTTTTTTTTTCCCCCCCTATAGTGTTAAGACCTTGCCTTGAAAAATCATTTTTTGTGCAGCTTCATCAGAACACCATTTTGGTCAGTGTTGGAGCATGCAGGGCCAGCCCTTAGGTGACTGGGGAAACTGTGCAGCAGGGCAGCTCGCCACCCACCACATAACACGGGATGCACTCTGCAACGTTAATGCTAATAGGTGCTGCAGATCCTTTTGTTCTCCCAGTAGATCCACCCTGGTATTGTGTAATCCCGTGGTTTTTGAGAAGAAACAGTGTTTGCTGGTAAATCAATTTATACTGGGCGCAGCACCGGACAGCAGAGGTGTGCTGCAAGTTTTCCAGTCTAAGCAGTGTCATACGACAGTCTCGCTATCCAAGCTGGGAGATCTGGCAATAACAGAAAGAGCCCCTTGTTCTGCAGTCTGCTGCCTGAGATCAGCTCCTGCACGCTGAGTTTAACTGTTTGCTCCCAGCATCATCTGGGTCTTTTAAGAATTCAGGATTGCTCAGGTCACTTCTTCCAGGCCAGTGCTTTACTTTTGTTCTTTTTTAGCAGTGGGAGCTATTTGCTTTCCTTCTTAGGTGTGTGCTGATTTTCACCGAGGCCAGGGTTCTTTGTATCGCTGCATTTAATTATGTTTGCTTTGTAAAGACTGCTGGGATTATGGCAGCATCTCATGTCTGTAGTTTTTCTGCCTCTGGCAGGGACTACCTGTGGACAGCTGCTTTCCTGGAGCTTCTCCTGTGTGTAGATCAGTCTGCATTTGTAGTTTCTGCCAGCTTCATGCCTTGTCCCTTTTCTTACAGATGGCTGCTATTTGAGGTCTCGGCTTTCAGGATGAGGAGTAGACCCATAGAGAGCTGTGTGTGTCTGTATTTGAACAGTTGTTCTCATCCATGCTCTGTCTCCTGTGTTTGGTCCCAGAATAAGTCCTGCGTGCATATATATTTTCCTGCTCGTTGCCCAGACACCTTGCTCCAGCCTGGGACTAACGGAGACACTGTCTTACAAATAAAGACTAAAAGAGTACAGTCTAGTGAAATCTGCACTAAGGACGTTCTCCATTAAGAAGTCCCCTGTCTCAAATAAACACTTCGAAGTATTCCCAGGGTTTACTGTGCAATGTTACTTGAACTTTAGTTAAAACCTGTTTCTCTGTGTAGCCTGTGTCTTACTGGACCCTTGCCTGGTTGCTGAGGTTAGATTTTTTCCAAATATATATTTTTGCCAGATAGAGAGTATGATAATTTTCTGCAAGTGTTTGAAGGGAATAATCAATAAGAAAAGGAAGGACTTCTTTAGGACAATCCAAGTGAGTGTAATTAAAGAATAATGGGGTGGCAGGAGGTGCATTTAGATTGAATATCAGGGATCAGTGGATTCTTTTAGAAGATGCAAACCAGTTGTCTGATGAACGTGCTGGGAGCCTGGTTGCTGTGGCTGCTGACTATGCGATGGGACAGACCAAATGGGAGGGAGGTGGAGAGGAACTCGCTGGAGAGACATCCACCACATTTTTTGTTTTTATCGTTCCATGTCTGTCTATGTGTTGCTCTGGAGGGTGAGCAGCACAGCACCCCTGGGGGAAATCCTCCCTCTCCCAGACATGCTCTCCCCCCCAGCCACCCTGTCTGCCCTCCTACGAGCAAGGGCATGGAAGAAATTTCGCCTGCCTTCTGCTTGAGGGGAGGGGGCCCAGTTTGTGCCGTGGCAGAGGGAGAGGGCTGAGAAGCCCCCTGCGCCCTGAGGAGCCCAGCGGGTCTCTGCACCTGCACGGGTGGAATTTTCCAGGAGCATCCCCCTCTGTCACCACCATCACTTTGCAAACTCCAAGAAACGCAACTCATGAAAATGCATTCTTAGCACACAGCTGACATGGTCAACATCTGGTTTCCAAAGAGAGTGCTGTGAGAGATTTGAAATTGCTGCACTGTGGAAAAAATGACGTGGGGTAATTATAGATACCTAACAATACTACTTAATTTCTTCTGCCATGTCTTTCCTACATAGTGTCTCTGGTAATGCTTCAGAGAGCTGAATAATTCTGACAGAGGGCAGTGAAAGGGGTAGGTAAGGCAGAAAAAAGTCTCCCATGATTTCAGTTAGGATCTGAAATGAAAGGAAATGTGAGTGGAGGATTAGATGTTTTCACATCCTCTCAAAAAGGGAGACCTTTGCCTTTTTTGTACATTGGCTATGGGAGGAGGATGAGGATGTGAAGGATGATCAGGGAAGCTGAGGAAGACAGAACCTCTGACAACAGACTCTCACAGGGCAGGGGGACCTCAGCACAAAGGCTCACTGGCAGCTGGGGTGCTGCCACTTCTGCTGAGCAGGCTCAGAGCTTGGGACCACAGGGGAAAGGAAGGTGATACTCATAAGGTTGGACCTGCGACCAGTGGTGAGACTGACTGCTCCAGGAGACAATTCAGAATGGCTAAGTCAGGTCCCTGCTCGAATGCACCTTTGCTTCCTCTGATACAGAGGGAGCCTGCAAAGACCAACCTCAGCAGGCTCAAGTGAGGACAAGCCTGGATCCCAGCAAGGTCTCTCTGCTTCAGAAGTGCTGTTGCTCTGTTGGCACTGCAGTCCAGAGGTCTTGCGTAGGCTGTGTGTGTCCACAGCCAAGACTCCTCCTGGCAGCACAGAACCAGCTGCAGTGATGACCTGCCCCCAAGAGCACATTCCCTGGGCGCTGCTGCAGTGGAGAGGGCACTGCAGAGGAGCCTTAAAAAGAGGCTCAAGGGCCAAGTAGGAAGACCCATGTGGAGGTCAGAACATGGTTTAGGAGAAGCCCTTAGAGACTGAGTGACACGTGAAGGGGCACAGTGAGAACCATGGAGGGCAGAATTGGGGAGCAGTAGGCAAAAATAGAATTTGGGGACATTAGATGTCGGTTCTAGTGTCATGGTGGATGAACCCAGGAGAGGGGGTCCCTGGGGACTGTTGAACCTTTCTGTAGAGCCCAACAGCAGAAGGATGTTATGGGGGGTTGCTGTTTGTTTTGGCCTGCAGTGCAGCCAGGGTCGCAGTGGATAGACAAGGATGCAAGGTGAAGATGAAGCTGATGTCTCAAACCCCTGAGATGTTGCATGCTACCTTTCTGCCCTTGTGCTGGGTGCTGTGTCCCACCTCAGTTGTTGGCTCTGACGAATTTACAGCTGTGCAGAGGTGAAGTGAAAGGCAGTGGAGGTTTTCTAAAGGGATGATGGAAGGTCAGCAAGAGACTTCAAGCTGCGAACTTGTCAATTGGAATAGCTTCTACTGGTAAATTGTCCCCTGAAGGCAGGCTCTTAATATAATTTCATTTAGAGAAATGCACCAAAAGGGATATAATGAAGATATTCATATTATGAAAGTGTGACTGTTATCCTGAAAGAAGCACTGGTTAAGACTCATTTGTCTATCATGCTCATCAGGGCTTGTCTTGGTGATATGTAATCTGAAGAGCTGTTGATGCTGATGTATTACAATAGTTAAGTGTAGGCCTTTTGAAAGAGGCCTACATATACAAACACATCTATTTGAATGAGTCTGCCCAAAAGCAACTCGTATTGAGTTAACTTGCAGAAAATCCTCTGAAAGGTTTTTTGGTGGAAAATTAGTATTTCAGTTAAAATACATTTTTCGTATGAGATGCTTGTTTTCCTTGAGGCAGTCCAACTTTTTGTGAGAAGGCCGAGAAGTCTGAAAAGAGACACTACAGAGTCTTTTATTGCTACAAATGGGTACAATTTGATTTTGGGTTTTTGTTCCTAAATTTTTGAATACTATTTTGAAATTTTCAGCAAAAGAAGCAATGTCAGGGACTTCCTCTCATTTATATTCAAATGGATATTTCTGTGTGTTTCAGAAAGCCAGAATCACAAACCAGATGATTCTGGTATTAAAAGAAGAACATACTCTTAGCTAGTGTACCTCCTTCAGAGCAAATTGCCGTCTCTCGCTGCTCCAGAAGGTTCTGCAATGATAAATGCAAAGCTGTGCAGATGCTGAGGGAACAACCAAACCTCGATCCCTGAGGAAATGGCTAGGGATGGATACCAGTTCAAGGTCGAGATCCTGGACAAATCTGAAGCTGCAATCCCTTTCCCTACTGAGGGTTTATGAAGGGTATGGTGAGCATGGGGCACAGCTGTGTGGCAGGAAAAACAGAAATTACTGGAACAAGGTATAAGAATTAATGATAAATATTTAGACAGCATCACAACTTTGCAAGATGGTTTCTAAAAATTAAAGCAAAAAAGGTGTTCTGTTGTTGATAGGCCACTCTTACAGGCCACCTAGACACCATCCTCTATAGCGTCATGCAAAGCTTGTGTCTTTTCCTTGATGCCTTGCACCCTCTCCCTCTCCCACTTCCTTACTCCAGAAGCTGCTCTGTTGCTGCAAAACAGACTGAGTTATACTGATGCTGTAAAATTGGTACTGCAGTTCCTAACCCAGCCCCTCTTTCTGAGGCCTGAGCACCATCTTTGTCCTCAAGTGGATGGGGACAACAGCCCTTGCCTGGTCCTTCATGCGCATGCCCAGGAAGTCAGTTCACGCTCTCCCAACATTGTCCCTCCAGACAGTGCTGGACAGGATAGTTTTGCAAAGATCAGGAAAGGGAAGGGTTAAAATAAATAACCCTCATGAGATCTGTGTTGAAAGCAGATTGACTGCATCCTCGATTACAAACTTGTATTTTGGGGAAGAGACTAAACCAAGGTTATTTCTGCTTAGAATTTTGCTCTTACTGGTCATCCATTTCCACAGCACTTTGCAGTGAACTGAATACTGCCACGTGGCCAGTCAGCTATCTACCTGCAGCATAATACTGACAGCGCTGGAAAATGGAACTGGCTTCAAGGATTTTCTGACATCACCCTGACCTCTGTAGAAAGAGGAGGAGACAGGTTACCAGCCTTCTGTGAGCAACCCTGTAAGATACTGTGAACAGCTATCTTTTAAAGTAGATGAGCTCTCCCTTTATCTGCCTGCCTGCCAGAGGGCTTCCTTGCAGGGGAAGGTGATTGCTGAGTTGCCTGTGCAGAAGCAGATCTAAAGACCTTTGATTTTCTTCACCTTTTTCAGCCTAGGTTTGGGAGCAGGGAAGCTGTGAAGGCCGTAATAACCAGGATTCGGTTCCTGAGTCAGACACACACCTTTTATTAACACCTCCGTTCTGCTCCCTTGACGTTATTGCTTATCTACACAAGGGCTCTTGGTCTGGGGGATAAGACCTCCATGTGAGTGTGAGGGAAATCTTTTTGGTAGTCTTGGAGGCTGAGGCTTGGCTGGAAGAGGCCACAAGGGCTCAGAAAAGCACTAGGCAATGTCCTGATCTGCCTATGAAAGGAGCCTGGATGGCTGAATTTCAGGTACCAGAGTGTCCCATCTATTTTGTGTTGGACATGTAGACAAGAAATAGCACCATAGCTGTTTAAAAACATTTTTGTTTTCATTTTAGTTGTTGAGTTTTGTGCCTTTCTTGCTGCAGTCGTTATCTCTCTTGCTACTGTACAGAAACCTGTGACGAAGTCATAGTGAGGTCAAGCCATTTCATTGGGTAACGCTCATGCACTGACCCACCACTACATCTCTTTTTCAGTGGTGGGCCTACCTACTTTTGTGTTTCTGTGCAGCTGAAGATCCTGAATTTGTTCTCCAGAGCCCCTCCGTGGCTTTGCATCCTGAGTATTTTGTAGCTCCATGCTTCAGCCTGGATTGAAATTAGCTAAGTTAATTGAGCTAAAAATCTGTAGATTTGTACATGTAGCTTACTACTGGTGTTATCTTGGCACCGGGTGCCAGATACAGAGACTTTCTTCCATGCCCTTGGTAAAATGCATATGTAGGTTGCTGACCTTTAAGACACGTTGCACTGCCTGCCTGTTCGCTGAGACTGTTTCTGCGGAGAACGGTAGTACAGGGAGGTGTTGGGTGTATTTCTTCTTTATGGGCTGTGGAGGTCTCTAATGTCATTTTCTGACCTTGTGTTAATTGGAAGTGTTTCCATGGATGTTTTTCAATTTTATTGCTATTGCATTTGGAGAGATTGAAATAATACACAATATGGAATGGGAAATAAATAAAACCAATGATCTTATGAGATTTGGCAAATCTTACATCTGTGATGCCTGGAGCCTCCTTTTTGGCTAATAAACTACTTGTCCTTCTTTCTCTGGCTTCTCTTCTGGAGAAAGTGTTCTCACAGGATCTCTCTTTTACACACGGTGAGCACCAGAAATACTGAAGGATGGGAGGCAGGGCAGTGAACAGGGGAGACACACTCTGACTGAAGGGGATGCAGGGAGGTAGGGAACAGTGAAATGGGGAACATACGAAGTGACAGATCAAAGTTGAGGGATTTGTTAACTCTGTTGTTAATCAAGAAGTCAAAAGAGGGGGCATCAGTCAGAAAAAAGCGGCCATCAGCTGGGTTAGGACAATGCCTCTAATTTCCTTAGCAAGATGACTGAGGAGCTGTGGACATCTTGTTTCAGGAGAAGTCCCAGGAAATGGGACTTGATCGATAAGAGAGGAGCAGCACAGCAGCCCGGGGAGCTCCTCAAGTCCTTGCGCAGCAGCAGTGCATGAAGCCGAGTTTCCTCTTGCTGCTGGTGCAGCTGCAGAAAGAGGAACCTTCTGGCTTGTGGATGGACTGATCTACACAGACTGCTTGTATCAGCAGGTGTTGTTGAAAGGGATGCTTCATGCTGTGGAGACAACGCTTTCCTTCCCGTTTGTATCGTAGGTATCTGGAGATACGTGCAGTTGTGTAGCCATGGCTATGGAAGAAGACACAAAGCTCACAACGGTGTCCTTACCTCTTGCAGTTTGCCATATCCAGAGGAAATCCCTAAACTGTTTTGATGCAGTTCACTAAAACTTTCTTTGATGATCCTTTTTCTAAATCCACCTGAAGGAAACAAAATTCCGTCCTCAGTCTTTTGTCAATATAGTTTACAAAGGAGCCTATTTCTGGGATAAATCAGTTCAAGATTTATTGTTCAAGAATGTAAATTTCTTCCTTACCCCCATTCCCAAAAAATTTATTTACTTGAGAAAAGGAAAGTCTTGACATTTTCTAATTCTCTGTCCTGAAGCCATGCTGAGTATCAATGATATTCTGACCTGTGGCCTTGGGCAAGTGTCGTTTGCTTATTACGTGTTTTGGAGCAGTGGTTTTTAATGCAACATTGTAAGGTGCAGCTGCCTCTGCAAAGGCGATGCTCAATTGCTCTAGGTCCTTCTGGTAGTACCCCTGCAGCATGTGATGGGTTGCCTGTGGTATAGACCAACTCAGTCCTTCTTCATCTTTAATCTGTGCACAAACTCCCCATGAGAAGCTGATGGAGGAGAGGTAGAGCTGTCCTTGTGACAATTTCCCTTCTCTCCCCTTCACAGGGGGCCAAGAAGCCATCTTTCCTGGCTGCTGAGAAAGAGAAATGGCAGCTGAAATTAAACTGTGGCAAAAGAAAGGGGTGATAGAGCGAGGTACTTCTTGAAAGAACATCCTAAAGATGGTTAAATCCTTTAGGTTAAATCCTAAAGATCTCCTTGAGTCCAACGCCTCTGACACTTAACTTCATGGTGAACACAGATCAGGGGGGCTTTCACTGGTGGTCAGAAATAGTGGGGTTTTTTTCTACAGCTGCTAAGAAATCTCTGCTCTATGCTACAGGCTTTTCTGTCCATGGCTAGGAGCGTAGCATCTCCACAGCAGGTTATGAGTTCATTGTGTTTTAATATGGGCAGTAAATGATGTGGGAAACTTCAGAGTGGTTCAAGACATAATGTCCCATTTTCTCAGTAACAAGGTAGGACTGCTTTTGCTTATGCTCTCTGGAGAGCAAAGTGAATTTGATCTCCAGGCTGTCATTCCAGGCTCCTCCACAGATGCTGAGAATAGTTAAAAATGCTGCTGGAGTTATTTGAGTGTCCAGTGATTTGGACTCAGAGGACAAGGCCTCGTCCCTTGGATATTTTAAGTGCGTGGTCCCCTGGGGCCCAGGATAAGAAAGAAAACTTTGTGCTAGAGACAAGCACTTTTTCTGGCAGAATTTTGTGTTAAATGCTCTGTTCTTTCAGAGTTTCTCTTAGTCCAGGACAGTCAGCAGAGGCAGATTTACTTGCAGAATGGCTTAAACATAATTAAATGGGCTAGCCTCCCCATCAGTATTATGTCATTAGGGAAAATAGCCCAAATTTTTAGTTTTGGGGTGATGTTATTTTCCATCCTCTTTACCATCTTGTTTTGGCTGCTGTCTGGGACTTCTGTTCAATGGCCAAAAATCTCAGGCAGCCAAAATGCCAGGTCTGATGCAGCAATCTTGTGTTCTATTTGACACTCCTCACCATCCAGGCTAACCTCTGGCTTTTGCCTGCTGCTGCACCCAATACACCACATGTAACCCCAGAAACAAGCTTCAACATGGCTGTGAACAGGCAGTGGTTGATACCGGGTGGGAATCTGGACCTGTTTCCCCAGTGTTTCGGGGCAGATGCACGCTTTAGTGAGGTGCCTGCAGGGCAGACAAAACTTTGTGCATATTATTCTTTGAGGGGTACAGGTGAGTGGTGTTTGGTGTCTGCAGAAAGCTGTAGATGTGCATTAGGGTACTTGTGCTTAACAGGGTACATGTGGAAGTGTACTGGTCCTGCACATATTGCTACGTGTAGGTTAGAGGTACCACTCCTTGCAGTGTGTGTGGAGCACTGCCTAACACCACCTTCGCTTCTTTCAGTCTTGATTTATAACCCGTATCACAAGAGCTTTTAGCACTCCCATAACTCCAAGTTTCTTTGTCTTTGCTCCTTTCTAATCATTGCCATTGCAGCTTTGGGAATGGTTTCTGATCCTGGGAATGCTCAGTCCTTTCCTCATCAGCATCAAGCCATGTCCCCCACTATTGTGCAATGACAGCAAGTTCCATAACCTGATGCTCCAGTATGTGGAAAAGTATTTCATAGAATCATAGAATTGTTAGGGTTGGAAGGGACCTTAAAGATCATCTAGTTCCACCCCCCCTGCCATGGGCAGGGACATCTCCCACTAGATCAGGTTGCTCAGAGCCCCGTCCAGCCTGTCCTTAAAAAAATTCAGGGATGGGGCTTCCACCACCTCTCTGGGCAACCTGTTCCAGTGTCTCACCACCCTCATGGTGAAGAACTTCTTCCTAACGTCCAGTTTGAATCGTCCCATCTCTAGTTTTAATCAATTCCCTCTAGTCCTACCATTACCCGACATCCTAAAAAGTCCCTCACCAGCTTTCTTTTAGGCCCCCTTAAGATACTGGTAGGCCATTATAAGGTCTCCTCGGAGCCTTCTTTTCTCCAGACTGAACAACCCCAACTCTCTCAGTCTGTCTTCATAGGAGAGGTGCTCCAGCCCTCTGATCATCCTCGTGGCCCTTCTCTGGACACATTCCAGCACATCCATATCTTTCTTGTAGTAGGGGCTCCAGAATTGGATGCAGTACTCCAGGTGGGGTCTCACGAGAGTGGAGTAGAGGGGGAGAATCACCGCCCTCGACCTGCTGGCCACACTTCTCCTGATGCAGCCAAGGGTACGATTGGCTTTCTGGGCTGCTAGTGCACACTGACGGCTCATGTTGAACCTCTCATCCACCAGCACCCCCAAGTCCTTTTCTTTGGGGCTGCTTTCAAGGCAGTCACTGCCCAGCCTATATCGGTGCTTAGGATTGCCCCAACCCAGATAGAGAACCTTGCACTTGGTCTTGTTGAACTTCATGAGGTTGGCATGGGCCCACCTCTCCAGCCTGTCAAGATCCCTCTGGATGGCATCCCTTCCCTCCAGCATGTCAGCCGCCCCACACAGCTTGGTGTCGTCAGCAAACTTGCTGAGGGTGCGCTCAATGCCACTGTCCATGTTGCTGACGAAGATGTTAAACAAGACCGGTCCCAGTACTGATCCTTGAGGGACTCCACTTGTCACTGGCCTCCACTTGGACGTGGACCCATTGACAGCCACTCTTTGGGTGCGGCCGTCAAGCCAGTTCTTTATCCACTGAATTGCCAGTCCATCAAATCCATATTTTATCAGCTTGGAGACCAGGATGTCATGCGGGACAGTGTCAAAGGCTTTGCTCAAGTCCAGGTAAATGACGTCAGTTGCTCTCCCCTTGTCTATTGATGTTGTGACCTTGTCATAGAAGGCCACCAGGTTTGTCAGGCACAATTTGCCCTTGGTGAAGCCGTGTTGATTGTACCCAGTCACCTCTTTGTTATTATTCTGCCTCAGCAGCGCCTCCAGGAGGATCTGCTCCATAATCTTACCAGGCACAGACTGGCCTATGGTTCCCTGGTTCCTCCTTCTTTCCCTTTTTGAAAATGGAGATTATGTTTCCCTTTTTCCAGTCAGTGGGGACTTCACCAGAGTGCCATGACTTTTGGAATATAATAGAGAGCAGTTTAAACAGCGGTTTAGAGAATGCTTTAGCATTTCCTAGGTCCCAAAAGATGTACATATGATCTTAAATGAAAGACACTAATGAAAAAAAAGAAACTTGTAGCTACTTTTTAAAGCCTTTGAATTAAAAAAGTAAGACTTTCTTTCTTTCCTGGATTGTAAGAAATTTGACTCTCCAGGCATCTTGTGTTGTCTGCTGTAATTGTATCTAGCCCTCCACAAGCTCATAGTTTAGAAAGCTCTGCCTTTTGGGTATCATGGTAATCCCAAATACTCTTATTTTTGTATGTGCTTGACCCAAAATTTCTTCAAAAGCTCAGAATTATAACAAAAATCTCAAACAAAAAAACCACTTAGAGTTTGGCCTTACTAAGTATTTTTCAATTTATATTATTGTTACAAAAAAACTACCTATTTTTAATAAAAGACACACTTTTTACTGCCAGGATAATTCTATGGTTGGTCAAATTTTAGCTTGATGCTTGTTCAATGCCATAAGTGACTTTTTATATCTGAGGAAGTCTAGTTCACAAATAGAAAAGTTCTTAGTGATTGTGAGTGAATGTTCCTTGAGATTGCAGTTGTTCCTTGAGATTTCTTCTCGTTTTCTCATTTTGAATGCACATCAGCTGTGGATCCCCTGAGAGAGCTGCACCTAGCCATGTGATTTTCTGGAGAGTTGTGCTTCGTCTCCAAAGCAGTAATGAAGATTAAATGCTGGCTATGTCCAACATGCATGGAGAATTGCAGCAAATGCACGGGCTTGTTCTGTTCAGGAGACAGACTTCTGTTGCAGATCCATGTGAAGATGTGTGTTGACAGGTGGAAGTTTGAATGTTGGCATCAGGTTTGGGTAAGAGCTGTCTTTTTCCCTAAATGGGAGTTGTCACAGAAGCGCTTAGGATGTTTCACAGTCCATTGGACTGCATAAACGTGGCAGGTCTTAATGAAGCTGTAAAGTCAGGATGTGGTAACAGTGCTGCTGGGGCAACAGTGTGTTCTGGCCTTGACCTGACTCCAATCCAGGGTATTCTCTGCAGTCTAGGAGCTGGCCTCAGAGGGTGTGGGCTGTGCCCTGAGGAAAAAAGTAGATGCTGTTTTCATCCCAGAAAGTAGGAAGGAAGAGGGTGATACTACAGGAATGATACTCCAAGGCAGCAAGGAGGCCTTTCCTGTACCGTGCATGATTTCCTTTGGCAAGGGGAAAGCTCTACTAGATTCTTCCCTTTTCTCTCTCTCTACTTCCTTCCTTCTCTTTTTTTCCTCTCTTTCTCTTCCCTTCTCACTGGCTGGGTTTCTAAGAGCAGCCCAGCTGGGACTGAGGTAGAGCTGCAGACTGGCCTCTTGTGCCTCTCCTAAATGCCTTTTCAAGCAAGCTCAATAATTGATGAGCACCTGGGTCCTTCTCTGCACTGAAGAGCGCACATGGTATTTAGTACACGAAAAAGCTATTTTGCCCATCAGAGCGCATCCCTGGAACAGCACCGTTTCCCCAGGATGCCAGTTAATTGTTCTCTCAGTAGTTATAGAGGAACTTCCTTTCTCCAATGGTCTCAGCTGCTTGACTTCTTCCAGCCAAGAGCTTGTGCCTCCTCCCAGCACATGGCTGTTGACTTCCACTTGGCACACCAGAGCACAGTCCAGACTCCTTCTTCCTCCAGTGGGTTGCTTCCTGACCACTGATGTCCAGCCTGTCCTCTGCTACAGGTAAAACAAGTGCAGCAGGCCTCAGGTCATCTCCTGGGTTTCCATGGCCTGGATTATCATCCTGAAACATCGCACAACTTGTTGCCTGCCAGGGATTAACTGCTCTGAATTGAGGTGGAAATTGCACTGACACAGCTGTGGGGGTAGGAGGGAGCGGGAAGTCAGGGTTGAGATGTCTCAGAGGAGCCGGAGAAGGAGGAGGAGAAAGAGTGGGTGAGAACTGTCATGTCAGGGAAGGTGCAGGCCATCATCTTAACATCAGTTCCTGCTGAGCACACAGGTGGGATAGGGTAAGCAGGACTGAGTAGCTGGGGCTGCTGCTGAGCAGGACAGAGGCATATAGAGAAAACTTAAGTGTGGAGTGGGAGGAAAGACTGAAATAGTTGAGGTGCTATGGATGGGGTCTAAGGTGCGCTGGCTGAACTGCTTATTGCTGTCAAGGGCTGAAATGGCAGGATGTGCCGCAGGCCAGGGCTGTAGGACAGGAGGTCTGGTGCATGTTAATAGCAGTTTCTATTCTGCTGTCAGCGTGACAAGGGAGACTTGCACAAGGGCAATGGCGTGTGTTTTCCAAGACAAGGAAACAACCTTCTTTCTCCTGTTGCAGCAACATATTACATACCCAACCTGCCCCTTTTTCCAAAGAAAATTCACAGAAAGGGTGTTCTGTGTATGCACTGCATTGGGTCTGTACCTGTAAAGCTGACCCAGGCACTATCTGACAGACGTGGGAGAAACATGAATGCCTGTCTTTGAAAAAGAGCAGTGTGGGGGGGAGGCAGATGAGAAAGGCGCTTGGGAATTTCAGATTTATGGAATCACTGTTGCTTAACCCTGATCCTCAGAAAAAATATGAAATGAATTATCAACCAAACTCCTTGTCAGCACCTGAACAATAACAAGGAGACGTGTAAAAGTCCACCAGGATTTGTTGAGAACAAGTCATGTCAGACCAATCTAATATCTTTCTGTGACAGGGTAACAGGCGTTGTGGACAGAGGTGAAACAGAAAGTGTCATCTGCTCTGACTCCAGTAAGGTTTTTACCATCTCTTTCATTGCATTTTGTTAGCAATCTAGAGGAGCAAGGTCTCGAGGAGAGCTCATAACAAATGCATGCAAAATGAGTAAGAATGTCAAAATGGAAGGGAGTGTGGACTGGGGTTCTGTGAGGGTCTGTCCTGTGCTCAGTTCAGTTTGATGTTTTCTTTAACAGCCTTGGTGGTGGATGGAGAATTTGCATATCAAATTTGAAGATGACAGCAAGCTGGGGGGACTGTGAATTTGTTGGAGAACAGGGTTAGAATTCATAATAATCTTGGCAAATTGGAGATACACTCTGAAAAAGTGGGATGTAATTCAATAGAGACAAGCACAAACTATTGTACCTTGGCAGGAATAATGGACTACATAAATACAGTGCAGAGAAAGATCAACTAGATCACAGTTCTGCAGAAAAGGATTGGGGGGAGGATGAAAGAGGATCACAAGCTGAACATGATTGTGTGTTGTTGAGAAAGAGGCAAATGCTGTACTTGGATGTATAAATAGGAGTTTAGCCTGCAAGGCGCATGATGTAATCTCTGTGCTCTGCTGGGTGATGGTAAGGCTGAAAAACCGTGCAGTTCTGTGGATAGTACTTCAAGAAAGATCTGGACAAACTGGGACGAGTCTGGGGGAAGCAGTGAGAGTAATCAAGGGTGTAGAAAATAAGTCATACAAGCAGTGATCTAATGAATTGGGATTGTTTAATTGTAAATTGAGAGGACCGGGGACAAAGGGGGAGAGACTGGATGACAGGCAATGAACTCTGAATCTCAGAGCTTCCCCATCTGCAGCAATCCCTTTGACAGCACTAAGTGACACTATCAGTGACTGTCAATGGTCTTATCCGGTCCCTGATGGAGGAAGCATTTCTATGATGGGGTTCCTGTCTGCTTGAACAGTTCTTTCGGACCATGGTCAACACAGTGGCACTGGAGGCTGTCACGGGAAAGAAGAGGGAAAGGGGCAAGTGAGCAGGGCTCACGAGGAATCTCTCCCACTTGAAACAAGTGTGACCCTAGGCCAAAGGGTCGCTTGCACCCAAGAGTTGTTAGAACCACTCACAATGCATGCTGTGTGCTAGCCAAGGTCTTCAAGGTGAGGTTTAAAGGTTGGCACGCCATCTTCTGCACAGCATCTGTAACCCGGGAAGAGGGATAAAGGCTTCATATTATCTCTTTTATTTCTTTCTTAAAGTCAGGCTTTGCTCTTTATTGTCTTACTTGGCCTTACCTTTTTCATTCATCTGCATCTTCTATATGTATGTATCTGTCTGTCTATCTATCTGTCTGTCTGTCTATCACCAGTCTACATCCACAGTGATTTAGCTTGCCTGTCTGTAATACTGCCCCAGCTTCCACTCTCCTGGACTTCTTGTACATGTCTTCTGTCCTCTTCCATCTGGGCTACTGTAATTCCCTTGGACTTCCAGATTTCAGCTCTGTCATCTTTCATGGTAGTATTGTGGTGTCTTGTATTAGGCACTGCAAAAACACCTTCCAGAGGTCAGTCTCTCCAAAGTGTTTAAAGGAGATGTTACACACTACGAGTAGATAAACTAAACATGCACATGGAGAGAGTGGGAGATCTTGGGGGCAATGAGGAAGTGAAATATCTGTATTATAGCATAATGAATGGTGCATGTAACTTGCTGTCTGACTAGCTGTTGTAAGATGGCTGGCAATTCTTGCAGACATCATCGCTGAAGAGAGTTTGAAGGCTGAGTGTCAAGGTGTTTAAAGTAGTGTCTGGATTTTACTGGGCACCAGAATGCCAGATTCTGCCTTCTCAGAGGAACTGGAAAAAAAATTTATCCTTCCATACCTGAAACCATATCCTATTCATTCCTAATTTTCAAATTCCAAGTGTATTCACCACACCAGGCATGGGAGGACAGGTGTTTTTTCTTACTCTTTTGAGATCTGAAGTCTGTAGTTGGTGATAAAGAGGGCAGGCAAGAAAGCTCCTAGGAAGGCAGAAAACAGAAACACAGCATTTTTATGGATGAATGAGCTTTTATGCAGTTGCTTTTAAAAGGCGAAATTATATGGCCATTTGCACTGCCTCTTGATTGCTCAGTGCACCAGCTATTCTTTATGCCGCATGCCATTTGCTGTCTTGTATTTAACTTTGCAAAATATTCTGGGATGCAGTTTGCACAAAGGCGCCTGTACTAACACATCTGTACTGTTTTGTACTGTTAGATGGGGGTGAGATTTCCTTCAGGGGGGCTCATTAGCTTCCAGTATTTCTTGCCCTTATTTTATGCCATTCTGGGTTAGCTGAGCTCTAGACTTGAGTATGACAGATGGCTATTCTGTTGCAGCCTTTTTTGGCCCTTTTTCTCCCCCTCTCATGCTATGGCTGCAACATAAGCTTTGAAGGGTCATTAACTAAATCATTGCATAGAAAAATCCTTTGGGAGCCAAATTCACCTCTGGCATAAGTGGCTGCAATTCCCTTGAATTCAGAGTAGGCTTTACTGCTTGACATCAGGGGTAAATTTTTGCAATGTAGATATCAAAATGAACAGTACTAAGGCATAACGGAGTGGGTTCTGTCCCAAAAGTGACCCATTCTTGTGCTTGGTTTGGCTTGTTGACAGTGCTGCACTCCATCCTTGCATATTAAGAGCCCCCTTTTCTGTTTGCTTTGGTCCTGGGACCTTCTTTTCTCCTCCCTGTTGTCTTCTTTCCAAATCCCTTTAGATCTGCTTGCCTGCAATCGCATGCTCCCTTAAGCTGCATGCTCCCCGTGCTCCGTGCCCTCTTTGCAGCCAGTTGTGCTGAGTCCTTGCAGTAGACGTTGTTGAGACAAAGCCAAAATAACTATCCCAGGATGATCATTGCCACTAAGTCTTAGGAGGTTGTGGAAGATGTAGACCAAAGGCCACAAACTATGTCTCACAGCTATTGCAGTCTAGGACTCCCATATCTCCCTTATACCGGGGAGTGGAGACAGGGAGGACCCGTGGAAGCCTGGCTTACATTAATATTACAAACCTGATGTATTTTCAGCAACAAATACAAAACTCTTGGCTGTATTTAGAGCTTCACAACCCTTCTGGAGGGAACAAGTTGTGTCAGCAGCCCCTGCGTTGGGTGGACACAGTAGAAGTGCAGGTTGGCAAAGCCTGAACCGATCGACTCTTATTGGCAAGGAACTATTTTTGGGAGCCAATGATGAGAACACCCTGTACTGCTGCAAGTTTGGCTCTGCCTTGCAAGGTTATTATCTGGGAGTTTAATCAGAGTCTGTCAAATGCATGGAGTGAGCAGCTAGTGTCTTAAAGGGTGCGTTTTGTGCTGGGACAGGGGGAAGGAGGGGTGGGGAGAGGGGCTTTTGCGGTATGAGTGGAAGAAAATAGAAATCCATTTCTTGAGTTTCTTCTATTTTTTCTTTTGCGATTAAATATATATAAATGACTTAAATAAATTCAAGACAGACTTCCCACATCTCTATGATCTTGCGGTGGCCAGGCAGAGGCAAATCTGTGACACTGCAGACCTCCTGTTTTCCCTTAGCCTCGGGGGTCCCTGAGCCCTCTGGGAACATGCTCCGTTCGAAGAGATCGCTTTGCCCTCTGTCGAGATGCAGCCGGACCTCCTTGGGATGAGATGCGGCAGCTGCTCGTCAGTGCAAAGCCATTCTAACCGCGGTTTAGGAAACAGGTGAAAATGGAGGGGTAATTAGAGAGACAAAGACTGTAATGAATAGCACTCGGGTTGCAATATGGCTATCATTCTCTGTCTTGCAAAAAAGCAGCCCTGGTTAGTTTGATTGATGAACCGCACAGAACAAGCTTATGGTTATTTTGATTATTTGTATTACTGTAGTCTCTGAAAAGGCCTGCCGTTAACCAGTGCTTCATTGTGCTGGGAGCTGCGCAGGGAGACCTAGATGATGGCTCCAGCCACTAAATGCTTACTGTTAAGTATCAGCTGAGAAAACACGGTCACGTAGACAGATGAGAGGGTCAGTGCACAGGCAAGTTAAGAACAGTAGTAAATATCCAAGATTTTCTTGCTGTGCATACTTTAGGGAAAGTCTGTAAAGACATGGCATATTTTATCTGCGGATGGCAGTGAACATTTTTGCATTGATCTGCTAGGGGAATAAGAGGGGAAAATGGGTGAGTATTTCTAAGTTTTGTGGTCTGTAAATTTAGCATATCAACAGCCTGACTGTTGCAAATTGTCTGCAGCTATCTGGGCAAAAGAGAGACTAAGGGTAGGGTATGAGGAAAAGCAATGACACAACTTCACTGGTAGTCATGGGACCTCCCTCAAGAAGACGGCCAAAATTGAAGAAAGCTATGTGGGTCTCTGAAAAGCTACTGAAGAAAGCGGAGCAGGTCAGCATTCACATCTTGTTACTGATTGAGGGATTAGAGGCATCAAGTGGCTTGGAAAAGAGGCACTTGATGCAGCTGAGAAGGGAGGCAAAAGAAGACTGAAAAGAAAGGGGAAAAATTATATCAGGCAAATGATCTCTGAAATGGCCTTTTGAATGGGGGTGAGGGGCTGAGGGGCGTTTGTCACAGCCAAAGGGAAAAGACGTTAGAGTAAGGGAGAGAGCAGGGCCATGATATTCTGTGAAGGGCAACGCACCTGGGTCCTAATCCCATACCTCAGACCTGCATCATTGACGCCAATGTGGAGTCAAGAACCTGGCTGCATTCCCCTCCAAAAAGTCAGTCCGTCCAGCAGCAGAGTTTGCTTTCTGACACCCAGGAGCCAGAGCACAGAACTCTCCTTCTCTCAGTCCTGCTGTGCTGCTTGCTGTACATCATCAGACTTCTGGGTTTTGGAGATATCTTGTCGAGCTTTCACATGAGACGTGACTTTTTCTTAACCAATAAGATCACGGGCACCTCTGACAACAGCTTTACAATGTCACAGCTGCAGAAGTACAGGAAGCAGAAAAAAATTCTTAGATGCAGGTAGTTACACGCATAGTGAGTGGAACAGGTGAGCCTGTCAAAAATCCTGGTTTGTTCTCTATATTAGTGTCTGCGTTTTTTAGGAGAGAGAATTCTGTAAAGTGAGAAATGAAAGACCCGGAAATATACACATATTTACTGCGGTGCTGACAGGCAGTGGTAATCACAGACAGGGAGAAGGTGATGGGTGGAAAGGGCTTGATGCCACAGAGAAAGCAAACTACAAGGAGCCTGACAATGCAGCAGCCACTTTGGGGAATCATCAGCTGTGACGGCTGTGTGGGGTGAAAAATCCCAAGGGATCCCTACTGCGCAAATGCAGTTCTACTTTGACACCTAGATGAGTATTTGTGGGAAGGGTGTTTTCATTTTCCATTCTGCTTACAGAGAAGTGGGAATGGATGGAAGGAATGGGCCGGTCTCTCATGTTCAGTGGTACACACCACCTACTGCTGTGGTGGATACTGCTGGCTCTTCTCTTCGAATTTCTGAGAGACAGGGTGCTTCTCCCTGTAGTGCAAGAACGCTGCCTAGGGGAGGACGTACATTTCTTTATACTTATTGCACAGAGTTCAGGTGAGAAACCATCCCCCCTCTCATTCCTGTTGAGCACACTTGTTTGCGTATGTGCTAAGGCTGGGGTTTTTGATGTCCATATACAGAGTGGCTATGTTATTTTCTTATTATCAATAAGGAGCTTTTTCCCCAAAGTGTCTCCCTTCCCCAAAGGAGACTGATGTGGAGTAGGGTAAAACGGTGATAAAAACACCCTGCTGAGGCAGAAGAAAACATGCAGAAATTGCTGAAACACAGGGAAGAATTGTCTTTGGCTGGTTGCATTCTCTTTGGACCCAAAGCTGTCATTGACGGCTTGCTTCCTACCACAACTCGAATAGCAGCCATCATCTTTGTACCTAGAGGAGGAAATAAAACCAGCGAACTTGAAAGGGCACCTTCCCTGATCTTTTTGGCTCTCTGGGGAAGTTTGGAGATCTCTTTAAGGAAAGATCTCCAAATCTCTCTGAAGTGTCACCCTCCAACAGCTGTGTGCCAGTACACAAAAAATGCCCTACTCTGACCATACAAGTGGTCCTTCAAGTCTGCCGGTGCCCGCTGTGGTCTCTGTGTGTATGCCAGAGTGTGCTCCCACAGCTCTGCAAAAAAATGGCTCTTGACTGTACTTTCTGAGGCCTTTTTAGCTCTTCTGGATATGTTGGGAAGCATACAAATAGTGTGTGGCTTCCTGGGGTATGGCGTATTTTATATGGCTATTACCCCTCAAACTACAATCTTACATGGGTGGTATAAATGGCCAATTTTATACCCTATTCCATATAATACCCACTTTCAAACCACTGTTTCTTAAGTAGTCTAGAAAAGATCCAAGCTTTATTCTTTAGTGTCTCATAGGGATGTGTGAAATCTGTAGTGCTGCATGGATGTAGACACAAATGATTCTGCATGGGTATAGGATCCACGAGCTGGTGAGCCTGGAAGGAGCCATCAATATGATAGCAGCCTCTGCCAAGCCACGTAGCAGGGATGAAGGTGGATGAGTGGCTGCAGGGTTTTGGAGAGTGGCTAGCTGTCCCTTCTGGTGCCCAGCTCAGGCGGCAAAGGAACAGCCAGGACCAGGGCTCAAGCCTGGCCTCTCTTTGTGACAGCCCCAAACAGTCCCCAGAAGGGAGCCTCCAACCTGCTCCTGGGCACTTGAGGCCTCTTTCTGGAGTGTGACAACAAACTAGGAGAACAACAGAGCAACTAAAATAAAAAAGACTCAGCATTAGAAGCACAGTTATTTATCTGTGTCTTTGGTGTCTCAGTTAAAGGCTCTTTCCTCTGCTAGCCTCCCAATAAGGCACATTCTTATTTGTGCAGCCGTACTAACACAGTCCTGTGTTATATCAGCTCTGGTCTCAGGGTGAAAAGCACCTGCTGTGCTGGCTGGGTCAGGGAAGAGGAGGGGATGGTTGTGTTTCCAGTTCAAACTCTCGTCATCATTTGTCTTCTCCCAACCCTCCAAGCCATGCCTCTGTTCTTTCCCCTCTGTGCCCTGAATACTGCAGCCAAGTCCCTTGTGTGCTTTTCTGCATCTTCTGTGGTTTAATGGCTACTTAAATATTTATTTATGTAGAACTTACCCCTGGGGAATGTCTTATGAACGCAGAGGAGGGGTATCGTGAGAGAAGGAGGGAGTGAGCAGTCCCTAGATGGCTCGCTGTTGTCTATTGCTGAGAGGCAGAAACTGCACAAAAAAGCCTTGTCCTGCAAAAAAATTAATGTACAAAAGAACACACTCACATGTGTGCACACAAACACACACTTACAAACAATAAATAGGCAACTGAACACAAAGAGAAAGAAAGCATTTGCACCAGTCAAGTGATTAAAGACCCAGCTCCACTCAGTCACGGAATTTGCTTTATTCTGACCCATAGGACACCAGCATTTTTACAGACCTGCCATCGAGAAAATGCTGCAGGGAGATATATAAGAAGGCAGGTGTGGTCTGAGATGCTGCATGTGAGAACAGGCTACCGTGAGTTGAAGGACAGGCTGCATGTCATTGGGAAGATGAGTTTCCCGAGGTTTGCAAATACACTTGAATTTGCCCATTGATTTAAGTGTTAACAATCTCTTTGTAGATAGCACGTAGGAAAATCTGGAATCTTTTTGCTGTTGTGATTGATATTGCTTGAACTTTAATCATATGCAAGAGGCAGCTCAGCTTGTTGAATTCATTAATTGCTAAGGCGTAACATATTCACTTAATTGGATTCTCTGCTAGATAGAGACGTATTTATATGTATTTGTATATGTGCTTAGTGTATATATTTAGCTCCACAAAGACTGATATTAATGGAACGTTAAGGTTGCCTGGTGAAATAATCAGCAGACTGGAAGGGATAAATGTTCAGTCGTAAGCACGATCTTTTCTGTCGCAAGAAGGGTAAGGCCTGGCTTACTGGATATTCTTGGCACAGCAGAAAAGCGAGCGGGGCTAAAGTTGGCACTGGGGCAAATTTGCACTTGTACGTGCTTCGGGCTGGCCGTGGGGCTGCTCTGCACCTGGTAGGCTACCCTACCACCACCCCGAGTGCCTGTCTCATCACCGAGGAATGCTGATCAGCTGGTCCTTCTCCAAGGCCGTTTCTCCTACCCAGGTCTGAGAGGCTCCTTCCATTTCCTTGTGCAAGAGCAGCACTGTCTTGGAGAGCCACAGCTCTTGGCCACAGCTGGGGAACATCCTTGGCGGAGGGCTCTGAGGAGGGCAGAGCAGGAGGAGCGGTTGCAGCCTCCCTCCCACCCACGTCTCACCTGTGTGTGTGGCGACCTACTGCACATGGCAACCTGGGGGGGCAGAGAGGCTGCTTCAGAGCCACAGGAGAGAGCTGTGGCCTGGGGACTCAGCTGATGGAGCTTTATGTCGAGCATGGGAGGTGAGATGGGTCTGCTTCCTGGAGGCTGGAAGGGGCAGGGCTGAGCGCCGCTGTGCCAGCTCCAGCATCACTGTGCTCCCTCTTCCAGGAAAGGTATCTTCAGAGAGCCAGGAAAGACAGATGCCTGGTCACTTGTGCCACTTCAGCTTCCAGAGAAGCTGGAGAAGACTCAAGAATGTGCTCGCGAGCTTTAGTTAATCTCCTGATCCCAAACTAGTCTTTAGCGAGTACCGTATAAAATCCCGCTGTTCCTTTTACAGCTGTCGATCCACGTGCCTGACCTGCTGTATTGCCGCTCTGTCATTAATCAGCACGATTTCCACTGCTGACTGCCGGCGCGCATGGCTGCTCTGCAGTAACCATCACCCTTCTACAGCAAAGCTCCTTCCTCTGAGGTGGGGTGTCAGGGTGTTGTAGGTGCAGCCCCGAGCTGCACGATCCCCTCTGAGGTGGATGAGCGGAACTGTAGTGACTTTTGTCATTGCTCCCAGCTGTTAGGTCCCTGTTCATCCCCCTTGCAACGTGGGATGGGTTATTTAAGAGCCTTTTACAGCAGGAAAACTGAGCTTCATAAAGCTTCAGTGGCTTGCTTAAGGTCACAGAGTAAGCACAGAACAAAATTACAGCCAGCACTTGAGTCTCTTCACTCCTGGGCATTTGGGGAGAAAGCATCTGCGCTCTGCACAGCTGCTGCAGCTGCTTAGGGCAAGTTTGCCCTGTGAAACCCGGCTACGCGTTGCCTGTGCTGGCGTAGGCTTGCGATGGTGAACCCACGCTGTGCAGAGCAGCACCACAGGGACGCAGCAGCGCAGCGTGGTGCAAGGCAGTTGCGTGAGCCTGGCAAGCTGCCTCGGCTCTCAGCTTAGCCCTGCTGGGCTAATGTGGCTAGACAGCATCAGGACCATAACTGGCTTGGTGTCCCCATGCCATCTACCCCCATCCTCGGGCTTCTATGGTAAGGTTACACAGGCCAGACCAGCTCAGTCCTGTCCATACCTCCCGTGCAGACCAGCCCTCTCTCTCCCTTAGCCCCTTACAACCATATTGCTGCAACGTGAGAAACCTGCCTGCAGTGTAATCTGCCTGATCAGTGCCTTCCTTTCCTCTCACCTTCTGGACACCACCACCACCATGAAGGACCTGCCAGCTTCACCCTCTTCCACCCCTCTCCAGTGCTCCCTCCCAATTTGGCTTCTACTTTCTTTGCCTCGTTCAGCCCCTTGGCAAGGTCAGTGCTGCTTCTTTCGTCATAAAATGGGATTGCATAATCTCTACATTGGTTGATTGGTTTGCTGTCCATCACCATTTCTTTATTCCGCTCTTCTCTGCCAGAGCTTGGTGATTCATGGATAACTCTTTCTCCATCTTCCCTGATATTTTCTTGGCCCTTCTATTGGTTTTGTAAGAGTTCGTGCACATTCAAGCTGTATAAGCAATTACATACAGAAAATAAAAGAACAGTGATTACATTTTTAGCTTGTGAAGTCAAGCTAGGAAATGCCAGTCTGGTTTCCCAGGCCACCTTGATTCTGCTCCTTCAAGTTTCTTTGCAGTACAAGGATTGAGGCAGGGACCCCATGGAGAGAGTTGCATGCACTCATTAATTAGTACTCAAATCAAAATGTCCACACACAAGTGGGATGGAAGAAAGGCTGAAAAGGAAACCGTAAACCTTCCATTTCCTAATATTTCAACCTAAATAAAGTTCCTGTAGTGTTGTTTGCTTTATGTGCTCTTTGTGTGTGTGGATTGGTTTGTTTTTAAGGGAAAACCCAAAGTCTTTTCTGCAGAAATGTATTGTTCATTCTTACGCATGCTGAGCCTTCAGCACTGAGTCTCTCTGCTCAACCCAGTGACTAACCTGTACTTGTTCCACCGACAGTCATGGCAGCTCAGACTGGTTTCCCTTTCTTCCGTTTCCTAAATGGTGGAGTGCAAGTGACCTTTTCACAGTAAGGTACATTTGAAAGATAGAGGAGAACCTGGGTGGTTTGTCCACATTTTGTGGGCAAAAGCCTGATCGGGCTTTTGCCTTTCTCTTGCTCTGCCAAAGCTGAGGTGTTCCTTGTACTGACTGTGGTACTGGTGGCGATATCCCCACTGATTTACTGGGTTGATGGGTTTAGCTCTTAAAACGTTTATGCTCAGATGCTGTTTGGGCTGTCTGCCAGGATTTCTGCAAGAAAGTGACAGAAAAGAAATGATGATTATTTAACAGTTTATAATGCAGTTAAGAGTGAATGAAATTTGATGGGCCAAAGTAAAAATCATGTCCTTAGCCTCAGGGTTTTTTTCCTGCTGACTTTCAAATGCCTGTTGCAGAACATGGAGATCTTGGCTTTTCTCAGGGAACTGGCCTGAAGACTCTTGTAATGGAAAGCGTCAGAGAACCTAATTAACAGACTTGCCACTTACTCCCCTTATAATAGAGGTAACTACACATTATACACACATTTAAATACCCATATGAAGTAATCCAGCTAATTCCAGGCTGCAAAAAGTCATTTCCATGTGTGGACTTAAATGTGCCACAGAAGACCTTTTGCAACCTGTTGAGAGCCTTACCTTCATCTTATGTCTCCAAGACTGCTTCTGTCATGCCTGTTCTCCTACTTTTAGGCTGTAGAAAGGGAGTGGCACAAGATCTGCTTTGCGTTGACATGTTTAGGCACAAAATGACAGGCAGATGTTTGAAAAATAGGTGTGCCTGAGGTCCAGCAGGGCTGAGAGAAGGTGAGGATTTTATCTCCCTAAGGCCATGCTCCCAAGAAAGCAGTCCTTGGCTTAACCCTTCTATGCTAGCTGTGGTTGACAAATGCATAGCTACCTCTCTCCTTCCCAAATCACTGATTTCAAGGTTACCTCTCTATCCCTGCTCAGGTCTGATTGTACTCCTTTTGCACAGAGATGACTTACAGCCCAGATGGCCTCAGCTGGGCCCTTGGCAATTCTGCCTGGACTCCAAGCCCAGATCAGCTTAGGATAACTGCTGCTGGGGGTACCTCTGTGTGTGTGTTTGTGTCTGCACCTGTGTATGGGATGGGAAAGGAGCAAAATCTTTGGCAGAGCCTCTCTCTGCTACTCACAGAGTACTTGCTGGCTCCAGCCAGCGTGGCAGTAATGCAGACATGTGCAGTGAAGCAGCTGTCCCGCTGGTGGCCTCTGTCCAAGGGTCAGGGCTTCTCTGTAAGGTGTAGGTAGAGCTGGTGGGTCTTGTCTAATGCTCTGCCCAAACACAGCAGGGCACTGTGGTTTTCAAGCAAAAGCCCAGCGCTTGGCTGTCACAGTCGATCAGGTGGGGGTCCTGCAGCTGGTGGTCTCTCTTTCTGGAGTCCTCATTCACCAGAGAGCCTGAAGCATGAGCTCCTAAGGCAGGAGTCTCCAGCTGGGGACTGCGGCCTATACCAGGTCCTGGGAGCCCTGGCAGCCTGTCCCGTGTGATGGGTTGGTCTGCAGCAGCATGGACAGAAGTACCCTGGCAATGCTTGCTGCTGGCGGAGATGTGTGGCGCTGACACAGCTCTGGTTTGGGACAGCACTTCATTTCAAGACAGAGGTGAGGCTATCATTTGGGCACTGTTGGGATGGGGACAAACCACCCCACCCAGCTCTAAGTCAGTTGGGAGCTGAGATGGGGGAGAAATCACACCATGAGTTACTCCCCCATCCGTGTGGGTTTCTCTGCTGCTTGCACTGGTCTCATTCCTGCGGCTGGTCCTGGCACAGGGGTAGCAGGGCAGCAGACTGAAGACATGATGGAGGCAGTGGCGAGGAGACAGGTCTGTGCAGTGGGGACCATGTCCATGAATGCACATGAGCGATGGGGGGCACGACCGTGGATGGGTGGGACGCAGAGTGCTGATGAGCTGGGGCATGAGGTACCACCGTCCCTTTCTGCTGACACAGGTGAGGTGGGGGCTGTCTGCTGCCTGTGCTTCCCCCCCCTCCCCCCATACCCTGTCCCCTGTGTTTATTTGGGATCAGCTGAGTGAACAAAAGAAAGAAGAAGGGAGGGAGAAACTGAGTCAGAGCATGAGGTTATCTCCATGCCTTCTCCATAGGGACAGGCAAGGGAGACTGTGGATAAGAAAAGGCCCAAGGATGCCAGAGAGCAGCCCCTTACCACACATTGGGTAGAGGGATAGCAGCAAGGGCGCCCCTGGTTGCCCCTATCCGACAGCCTTCTTACTATCTGGCCCCTTTGCAAAGCTGAGTGAAGAGACCTGGCTGAGAACCAGGATGCAGAGCAGATCTGGTGTTTCTACTCATTTTGGAGATCTGGTGACAACTTGGAGCCGGGACAGCAACCGAGACAACAAGTGGCTCGGTTGGCTACGCCTTGGGACGGCCCCGGTGCAGTGCACAAGGCGCCCTGCATGTGGCAGGTTGGGGGGAGCATGCAGATGTGCACACCGAAGGTGTGGAGATGGTGGGGCTGGCTGTGGCTATGGCAGTGTGAATCCAGGGCCAGGATCCGGAAAAAGGGTGTGCAGCGGGTGAGGACAGCATTTGCAATCACCTGTCCAGAGCTCTCAGTAGTGGGAGAGGAAAGGAACAGAGGCGTGCAGCTCTGTAACTGCCTTCCCTGAGATCTTGCTCCCAACATGGGCAGTAATTCCTCTGGAGGAGGCATGTTCCTCCCCTTTTCACCAGCGAGAGAGGAGCCGGGCACGCTGCATCTCTCTGCGGAGGGACGTGTGTGCGGCCGTGCCTGCCTGTGCCTCTCTCGGCAGGAGTGCATCTCTGCACGGGGGCAATGCGGGGCTGCTGCAGGGAGGGCAGGGGCTCTAGATGGTGTATTCAGGATGACGAGGTGTTTCACCTGCTGCGACACCCCCCCGTGAAAGTTGAAAGATCTCTCTGATATTCTCGGAGATGCTTTTCAAAGCAGCGCCTTCGGTCTTGCTTGCACAGCTCAGAAAATTGTGAGGATTAGGCAGCCCACCCTCTCTCTCTTCATGTCGCCTCCTCTCCTAACCCTGCCGGGGCCTGCTTCAACATTTAGCTTTTTCTCAGCAAAAGGAAACGTTTTTGGCCTTCCTCTGGATCTGCATTTTTAAACATTCCTTCAGCCTCAGGTCCCAAGAGATGCTGGGAGAGATATTCACTCTGTGTAAAGAGTAGGTGTCACTGCACAGGGGAGCACACGTCGGGGTGTTGTACACCGCTGTACAGGACTGACTAACCAGCTGAAGCCCTAAACCATCTCTCAGACTGCGGTATGAATTGGCAAGCCCATCCCTCCCACTGTGTAACATGTTTTAGGGGGAAAAAAAAAGTCTGAGTGAAAGAAATGAAAGCTCAGCAAAATGCAAACCCAAGCCCAGCGCTCAACAGGGAAAGCCAAGGGGAAAAATCATTAGATAGGGCATTACATGCATGGACACGTACTGGATGCAGACACACACCTGCACAATGCGGATGCTTTCCTAGAGACCATGAAATGCTTTCATAAAGCATTTAGATGCCTATACATGCATGTAAAAATACATTTTTCTTTAAAGCTTTGTGAATCCCGAACCCCCTGTGACACAAAACACGCAATCTTACAGTATCCCTGCTGCATTTTCCCCTGCCCCGCGGTTCTGCAGAGGAGAGCAGTAGAGATGCTCAAGGTGAAGCCTTCTTTCACCTTAGATGAGCAAGGATAGGGGCAGTATAAGCTCCTGGCTTCAGCTATTATTACCAGACCAGAATCAGAATAGGCTGATGTTGCTGGAGTTTAGGGCATTGTATTAAGCGTCCCCCTCCTCACACAGAGTCATTTCAGAAGGGCATGATGGCTCTCAGGGTATAACATTATTGAAGTAAGAGCCTGAGTCAGGTGCTGTCACTGCCTGTTAGCTGGAGGTGGTTATGTTGGATGGTACAGTCGGTCTGCAGTGTTCGTTAAGATAGATTTTTTTTTTTTCTAATCCTTTTTTCAAAATCCTAACACCTGGTTTGCCCCCCTAGAAGCTATGGCTTTGCTGAGTTACATCCTCCAGCCTACTGAGATCACAGCCCACGCTACCATGAACAGCTTCCTCTAACCTCTCCCCTTATGTCTCCTAATTAGGCCTGTGCTAATTGCAGTCTGCATTTCCATAAATCATGGTCATGTGTACATCAGGTAGCACTGAGGACCTTGAACAAATATGTCTCCCTGGAAACGATGCTGCTCCTGCGTGAGCCAGCCTTGCCTGCATGAACCACTTCCTGGGCTCCCGAGTTAACACTACCACCAAGAACACCACCACCTCCCAGAGGGAGTTATCAGGTGATTCTGGCTGGTTTTATGCCTGTAGGAATCGCTTGATACCTTCTGGTTTGGAGGAATGATTTACCAAGGCAAACACTTTGGCATTCTCACAGCTCTGACCTTTCTGTGACACCAGTGGAGCTCCATAGTTCACTGACTCTGCAGAAGTCAGAAGCGCTCAAAGTATATCTCATTAACCTTCTCAAGCTAATCACGGTGGGGGACAGGACCTCAGCAACTGCAAAAAGCATATAAATGCACCAGGAAAGAAATATTTCAGCAAAAATGGCAGGAGCTGTGTAAATGCCAGACCTCAGTGAGCTGGGAGACCGTGTTTCTGCAAAGAGCTTTTATTCCCAGAATGAGTTGTAAAGCAAGAGCAAGTACTTCACCCTGTCTGTATTCTAAACCAAGCATCTCTCTGGCATATGCTAGGTGTTGTATAAATATAGAGGGAAGAAAATTCCACCATCTCCTGCAGCCTACATGTTTAATTGAAAGGCTATTAGAAGCAATTCCTGCTTCTGCAGGTGCAGTGAAGAAAGCAGCCTTCCCCAGGTGGCTGTGGAAGGTGAACTTGAGGTTCAGGAAGGATTGTTGTTTCTGTGTTAATTAATTTTGCATGTGGAGCATTCACAACCATTTCTTGTCTGCTTTGGCTGATGTGGCTAATTAATCACCTTAAGTGTCTGTAAACAGGAGATTTTTGTTCTCTGTGGCATCTCTTCTCCACCTGCTGTAGACCAGCCTATGTGAGGACACAGACCTGTAGCATCGCAGGAATTATACATTTGGTAATGGCTGTGATGTCAGCACTGTAAGTGTGAGAGTCATGAGTTAACCAGCTTGGGTGAAGGCTGAGAGTAATGTTCTGTTCTCAGGACACTGGAGAAGATTTGCTGCTGAACAACGGAAGTATGAGCCTAGGAGGTGGAGATATTAATAACAAGAGTCTTTCTGTTCACATGGGTTAGCTGGGGGGCAAAGATATAATGATTATGGCTGAGTTTTGACATCTGCAGGCTGAAAAGTCAAGGAGGGCCCTGAAGATGATCAGAGGGCTGGAGCACCTCTCCTATGAAGACAGGCTGAGAGAGTTGGGGTTGTTCAGCCTGGAGAAGCGAAGGCTCCGGGGAGACGTTATAGTGGCCTTCCGGTACCTAAAGGGGGCCTACAGGAAAGATGGGGAGGGACTTTTTGTCAGGGAGCATAGTGATAAGACAAGGGGTAACAATTTTAAACTGAAAGAGGGGAGATTTAGATTAGATATTTAGGAAGAAACGATTTACTGTGAGGGTGGTGAGACACTGGAACAGGTTGCCCAGGGAAGTTGTGGATGCCCCATCCCTGGAAGTGTTCAAGGCCAGCCAGGTTGGAGGGGCTTTGAGCAACCTCCTTTAGTGGGAGGTGTCCCTGCCCATGGCAGGGGGGTTGGGACTACATGATCTTTAAGGTCCCTTCCAACTCTAACCTTTCCATGATTCTGTGGATTCCTCCTCTTGCTTCTGCTTACTTAAGGCCACTGGACTGGAAAGGCTCGTCTGGTCCCACCTGTGCTGCTTTAGGCAGCAACATCATATAGCCCTATACAAACCAATGTTCTTCTTCTCAACCCCATTTTAGTTGTTTTTACAGCTCCTTTTGGGCAGCTGTTCCAGAAGTTCTCTCCTCTGATGGTTAAAATCCATCTTATTTTCAAGGCAAATTTCCTCACAACCAGTTGTTCTTGTACCAACATTGTTTTTCTGCTTAAAAAGCCCTTTTCCTCCTCCCTTGTGTATCTGTCCCCCCTTTATTTATACAGAGCAGTCATATCCCCTCTTGGCTTTCATTTATCTAGGTTAAACAAGCTTTTTAATCTCCTTCTTGAAGGCAGGCTTTCTGTTCCCCTAATCACTCAATCCAAGGTTATTTCTGATAACTAGCTTTTCTGTAAGTTTCCTTGCTGCTTTGCCCAAACCGAGTGTAAAACAGCATGACCTATTGCCTGTTGAGTAATTTTGGGGTGAAGAAATGTGTCAACTATCAGATCCAGAAAAAAAGACATCAGGGTACTGCTGTTAAAATTTGCATTTGTTCTCCACCTTATCTCTATGAAGCTAAAGTCTCCCGTAATGACTTAGTTCCCGATATAATTTCTCTTTAATAACAGTAATGACATCTCTATCCAGACTGAAAGCCAAGCCTGTGGATCTACAGTAGGTCTCTGTAGTTCAGTCCTGGTGGAATATCTTGCACCAGCCTTCCAAAAATCTCTCAGTCCCAGGTGATTCCACTTTATTTATGCATGATTTATTTCTTCACAGTCTACTGCAGCTTTAAGGTTACAACAGCATCCCCCAGGTTTACCTTTACTTTTATGTACCCTGAGCAGTGCTTACTTCCATTGGCAGTGTCCCAGTTATAATTGCTATTTCTATGGTGTTTCTATTATTCCTACAGTAGCCCTTTTCAGGTCCTGCCCAGTTGTTCTGGTTTTCCCATGTCCTCGTTCAGGATCTGTACGTATTGTACTGACAAGGCACTTACTTCTCCCTGCTTCCCAGAGGGGTTAGGTATGCTTTTCCATCAGCTATGTTACCAATAACACTGCTATTTTCTGCCCGCTGCCCAACCTTTAACTTTTCTATATTTGATCTTCCCTTTGTCGTGTATTAAAATCAGGTGTAAAAGTTACATAAGCTTTTTCCAGTTAACTCTCTGACAGCAAAGATAAAAGACGGGAAGTTTTCACATTTACACCACTCACAGGTACATGCTGTATATGTTCTCTCATCTAGCTCTAGACACATGTGTGTGTCTCCTCATTTCCATACTATTTGTGAGCCTTGTGGCCTTTTCTGTATTTATCTGCCCAGTGCATCCCAGAAGTGAAAACATACCATTATCTCCATTTTACACAATGTGGAGTGGAGGCACAAGGGTGCAGATTGGATTCCAGAGGTCCTGGGTGGAATAGGGAATTTCTGCCTTCTAATCCATGCTCTGTGTTATTGCTTTAGTGCTTCCCCACTGGAATGAACAAGTCCCTCAGCTCCTGGAAAAAAAATGGTGATAAGGGAGGAAACATTGAACTTTGGGGGAAATGCAGAAAGCAATTCAAGTCCTAAGTGAGTTTGGGATGGTCCTTCTTTTATTCTGTAAATGAAACCAAATCCCTTTTGTTCCTTTTGTGTTTCTTCTATACCAGAAGTGACAGGAAGTGAGAGAAGATTTTAAATGAAAAGAGAGTGGTGCAAATGGGAGTCTGAATGAAATAAAAACTGTCAAAAGACTTTGCCCAGATGTAGTTCTTCTGCGGCCTGTTGAAAAACAAGCACCTGAGATTGCCTCTGAACATCTTGCCTAAGAATTGTATCTGAACATTGCTGGTTTTATCCAGAATTGTATTCTCCTGCTTAGTCCTTGGAAGACAATTTCTAGGAAGTTTTGTATTTCGAGTACGTTGACATTCGTTAGAGATTTCTCCAGATGCTCTTGTGTTTTGAAGTCCTGTCTTGGCATACTAGGAGGAGCTCGTAGATTGGCTTCTGCCCTGGCTGGAACAGGCAATTTTGGAAGTTCATGGGAGTAGCTTGTACTTATCTGTACTACCCATCTGTGTAAAGATTTCGTAAATGGTGAGACTGGGTGCTGGTCATTTGAACAGGTGGTTGCTTTTGTCAGTGTGGCATATAAGATATCCACTGAATGAGACTGATAGCTCTGCTGTGTTATAAATATCTTACTGACCTGATAACACTGAAAAGAGCACATGTAGAAGAATAAGGAAATATCAGGAAAAAAACCCTTTTTAATGGGAAGGATACTTAAACACTGGAATAGACTGCCCGCGGAGACCATAGGCTCTCTGTCAGCATAAGGACAGGTTAGACAAACATGTGCCACAAATGGCTTTTACAAGCCTTAGCTTCCCTTGGGAGTAGGGAAAAGCCTCTGTTAAGAATTAGTTTCAGGGAACTAATATGATACAGCTTTCATTAAAGATGCGCATTAACATACTGCAGAACACTTTTATTCTGGCTGCATTATACCGCGGTTAAGGCAATTTGCCAGCCTGCTGGAAGGCTTTCAGAAGGCTCTTCTCACTTATTTTCCCCCTTGCATAGGCAGTCTTACCTTTTGTCTGCATGGGGCAGTTTATAGACTTAGGCAAACCAATAGCATATATGATTAAATTTTGTTCTACAATAGTTCTCACTTTCTTTCTTCACAAATGTATTGGACTTTTACTTCCAACAGCTTGTTGTCCAAAGTAAGATCTTATATTTAAGGTAAAAGTTAGCTGCTCCCCTCCCTCAACACCTCCAAATTCATTCCCAAACCAAAGCGGTGTTCCTTTCTTGGTAAGATCAGGTGTGATACAGACAGGACAAGGGAAGTTAAGGTGCTCTGGCATACAGAAACGTACCTAGGGACTGGAGAATATGGTTAGAAAGAGGGTTTTAAAGATCCCTAGCATCCTTACTTTTGCTGATTCTGTGACCCTCCAGGGCTCCTGGTGGGAGTTTGGATGACTAGACTCTGATCGGAGAACGCTCAGTGGGTCTCGAAACTGCAGGGTGACAAATACGTAGGATGCCTGGGATGGTTTATTTTTCCTCTTTTTGCTGAGGCAAGCACTGAGCAAAACCTAAGTAATAACAGTTCACAAGCTGTTAATACCAAATACCCTGAGACTTCAGAAGTGCCTTGCTCTTCTCTGCGCAGCTTGGCAGGTTATATTCTTTTAAGAGTAGGCATCATTACCTGGACAAATCTGTGACATTTAATTCTGTTGTTGCTAACCTCTGTCCCCACAGTGAATCGCTCCTTCCCTCTCATGGCAGATTATCTAGCTTACAATGCACGTTTGTATTTTCTTTCTCTTGCATTGTCTCTATCCTCTGCACATGTGAAGTTTCTTATTATCCTTGCTGTCCTTGCCCCCATGTTACTTAAGCCCACTCTTCTTTAACTACATGCATGCACGTTTGACCCTTGCATGCATGGGTGGGTAAAGAAATCTGCCACCTCTTAATTCACAAAGCTTTTCTGACTGTTCTTATTCACATCTGTACCCGTCTGCAAGTATACAACATGCCTAATTGTTCCAGTTAGCAATGAGGAGTAATATTTGCACGTATTCTTGAGACACTCCATAGTTAACCTAAAAATTTAGGTCAGAACATTCCCTCACATCCTGTTTTTCCTCTTTTTTGGACAATTTAGAATTAGGAAAGGACATGTACTACTGTATTTGCAGGTTAGGTGTTTCAGTTCACAGGAGGCTGTGGCAAGACTGTCATTGTTATCCTAATTTCATAATGTTGTCTGTGTAGTACAACACTGTGAAACGTGCCTGGCACACAGCCTTATGAACTCCCTTTTCTGTCCCAGAGAACTTCTGGGTAATTACGAGTTGGGTTTGCCTATCTGATCTAATTTATCACTTAGGGGTTTATATCATGCCTATTACTGTGATATCTAAGTGCTGCTGAGATACTGCAAGATGTCTCTTTCATCAACCACTTATTTCTATGATAAGTTAATGTTACTGAGCTGAAGTCTGGGCTGTTCCGTGCTGCATCTTAATCACTGGTCCCTACTGAGCTCCATGTGTGCAGTTATTCTGCTTGTCTGGTGGCTTCACTGAACTGGTTTGCGGGATTTGAGCTCAGTTACTTGAGGGCTAAAGTTGCACTGCAGAAACCTCTGGCTCAGATGATGATAAATTGACCTGCTTGGTCAACGAGTGGGAAGTCCAGGGCTGAGCAGACCCAGGGTAAATGTGCTCCTTATTCCCTCAGAAATGCACTCTCCGCATCCAGGCTTAGACATTACCCAGAGTACAGACCCTTTGCTGCCCTAGACAACACTACCTGTCATTTGTGGACAAAAAGGGCCACCAGTTCTCAGGGCTCCCAGTCTGCCAGCTTTCACCTGCTGCTCAAAGTGTATTTAAAAATCAAAACAACTCCTCCCTGTCTGCTGAAGTAACAAAAAAAAAAATAAAAAAGAAGAGAGAAAAAGAAGAAAAGTAGCTGGTACTCTGCTTGCTGGTCCAAGCAGCGTGACTCCATGGGTGGAGGGAATATTAGGGGCAAGCTCACCTTGGCATTTTTTGCCATCTGCTGGTCATAAAGGCCCTTGGGAAGGTAAGACAAGCTGCCCGGCTGCTTCACCCTCTTCTTAAAGAACACACTGCCTTTCCCTCACTGGTGTGCTGTGTTCATGCTGCAGGGATGGATGGGGAGGCTGCTGTCTGTGGGTGATTTCTTCTGCCTTTCTTCTTTCTCCACAAGCCCCCAGAGTGGATTTGTCTTTCATGGCCAGATGAAGCATTTGTTTGTTTGTTTTGAAGGTGACAAGTGTTTTATGTGAATTCTAGCTGCTCTCAAATGCCAAACCCCAGCTGGGCTTTGAGTTTCACAGAATAACTGCTGGCACCTAATAAGCCTCTAATAAGTGCTTCTCCCTCCCGTCCTGTCATTTAAATAAATAAATGACTGAAATTTGGGGGTGGTGGGAGGAGTGTTGGACTGCAGTGGAACGAAGCTTTTGTGTTTACCCACCAAGCAGGTACACTGCTAAGAGCAGTCGTGCAAGCTTCCCACACACCAACACTGCCTCTGCCGTCAAGTCAACATGTCTCAGCCTTGGCCTGGAGGGCTTTCTTTGAGGATCGTGCAGGAAAGTTCTTTCTAAAGCCCAGTTAGTTTCTTGCCCTCTCAGCTTCAGCTGCCAGCCAAGGTGCTAATTACTGTCAACTGTAATGGGAGGAATTGAGAACAAAGGCAAGACTTTGATAGCTGAAAGCATAGTTGATGTTCAGGTTTTTTCTTTGCCTGTAATTTTTGCAAGGAATGGTCTACCATGGGCAGTGGCTGTGCTACATGTATTGTCTCTTCAGGGACTGGGGTGGCTTCAAAACAACTTTTATTCGTGGCAGTAGGTATAAGGCAACTGAGTCCCACTTCCCTTTTCTGACTGCTGAAGATAATGATCTCTGTCTGCTTACGAAATGGAAAATGAAAAGATATACAATTGCAGCATATCTTTATGAAAAAAATAGCCAGATTAAAAAATCATAGATGCTCTTTGATATTATTTCTCATGTGTCAGAAACACAGAGCAATTCCTTGTTTCCAGCTAAGGTATGTAACCAAGTCATTGTGAAAGGACGAGAGCAGGTATTTCAGTAAAGCCTTAGCAGGGGATAGCAAGAACTATTGTTAGCAAGCACCTCTGTCCATGTTCTTCTCCTGTGAAGACACTCCTGAAAATGCAGAAAGCGCCCTCCTTGGTTGCCTGTCTCTTGGAAGAAGTCAGTCCTGACTAGGAATGGGCAACCTTTTTCCAGAGTAAGGAGTTATTTCTGGACAAATCAAGTTTGGCCAAAATGAATCTCTTTCTTTGATGAATTTCAATGAAAACAAAACAAAGGCAAAACTTTGAAAGAATAAATAAGTTCTTATTTGACTTTTTCAAGTAAAGTATTTCAATTTCTGTTTCAAAATGACATTTGTTTCAGTGTTTGTATATATTTCTCCTCTTTTTTAGCAGGAAAAAAAATATTTATTGTGGCTAGTAGGCTGAAGTCAACATTTCAGGAGACAAGCTCTGTACCTGTTGTTTGGCTGAGAAACTGGAAATACATGATGCCTGTTTGACTGTGGTGATGGTATCCCCCAGGTCATCTGCTCACTCTCCCATAGGGTGAGAGATGAGACAACCCAGACATCTTTCTTGTTCCCCACTTCCCCCTGGTTTGAACCCACTTACTCAGAACCTTTTCCTCAGAAATGTCCTCACCTTACATGAGCCATGAGCTTGGGTACTCCAGAGTGGTCTTCCTGCCGAGGCCTGTGGGGGCTGTGGTTGATGTAGAAGGATGGGGCAGATAGAAGTCTATCTTATCTTCTGTGGTTTGTGTCTCCACAGGTGGGGAAATGGAAGGAAAAAAAGTTGCAGATGAAGTATTATGTGTGGCCTCGCTTTGAGCTGTATCCTGACTCTGAGGAACGTGAGGACGATCACCTGAGTATCGTGACCTTGGAAGAGGCACCGTTCGTCATCGTGGAGAATGTGGACCCCCTAAGTGGCACCTGCATGAGGAACACGGTCCCTTGCCAAAAACGCATAGTGACAGAGTATGCACCCCTGGGTTTTTCTCCTCCTATTGGGCTCTGCCTTCTCAGCAGAATGTAGAGTCTGTTGGGACAATACCATCATACCCTGATAATCCTTTTTAGAATAGTCACCTCTGTTCGCCCAGCCTGGCCTGTGTCCATTCATGACTGGCCCCTTTAAGCAAATCATTGTAGTGTATCCCTTCACCCTCCAGCACAGATAGCCCAAATGAAATTCTCCACGTTCTATTGTGGGAGGGGGAGTGCATACTGACAACAGAAGGGAATTAAGGGAGTTTTCCCCAGTCTTTTAACCCGTTATTGTTGTGACGGTTCAGGAACAAAACCGATGAGGAGCCAGATTACATGAAGAAATGTTGCAAGGGGTTCTGCATTGACATCCTCAAGAAAATCTCAAAGTCTGTCAAGTTCACCTATGACCTCTACTTGGTGACTAACGGCAAGCATGGAAAAAAGATCAATGGGACGTGGAATGGAATGATTGGAGAGGTCAGCAGCAAAGGGAGGGCATGGTGGGCTTCATCCCTGGGCTGGGTGACATGGGTCAGGTCTGGTCTGTCATCATTATTGGCCCCCCTTCTGGGGCTGGGACAGAGGTGACTCTATATAAGTGGTTGCCCTGAATTCTTTCTGGGCACCAGAATTAATCTGCTCTGACACTCTGACCATGACTGCCTTTCCTGTTGGACGATTAATTATTATTCTCTATAGTGTCACAAATTTTGGCTTCACAGTCAAAGAAAGAGGGTGATAACCATGCACCAGAGAGGCTGCAACCTAGATTACACTTACATCATATATAAGGTGCATACAGAATGAAATAAGACTTTGCAGTGTTAGAGGGAGGAGAAAGCAAGGACAAAAAAATGAGATAAGACGTCTTCTCAGTGGATGATGTGTTTATCCTAAGACCTCTGCGGATTTATTTTTTATACACATACCAGCTTTGAGGGGAAGATTAATGTCTATAGATTTCCTGAAAGAAGAAGGTGTCCTGATGAAAGATTAGAAAGGAGAGATGATAGAAACAATATAGGGAATGGGATTACAGGAGTAAAAGGACTGTGTGGAAAGGCAGGAAAGTGAGAAAGGGCTTGACTGTGGTGCTTGAGAGGTGCCTTGGGTCCGTGTGTGATCTCTTCCTTTCCTTCCTCCAGGTTGTCACCAAACGGGCCTATATGGCCGTGGGATCCCTCACCATTAATGAGGAGCGATCAGAAGTGGTGGATTTCTCAGTGCCCTTCATTGAGACGGGAATCAGCGTCATGGTGTCACGTAGCAATGGAACTGTCTCACCTTCTGCCTTCTTAGGTATCACTTTAATCTAAAATTAAAACTTCACCTAGTGTTCATGAAAAATTAGGTGAAGGTTGCTTGTGATTCTTAGCCTGAAAGTCCCTTCTTGGGAGTACCTGTGGGACAGGTATATAAAAATAAACTGTGATGTTTTAGTTCTAAATCCCAAGGAAGCAAAATCCAGGCAAATGCAAACAGGCACTGCCTAGGAGTTCCAAGGCATTTCTCGGTGATTGTATGCCTAATCCTGGCAAAGAATGGTCTCACTCAGAGTTGTCACCTACGCTGCAGCACGTGGTTTCCCAGTGACTCAACTAATAGCATGTTCAAGGAGTTTAGGCCAGAAGAAAATTGATTCAAGCCTTGTAGCTGGTATGCCATAGTACTTAGTGATAACAAATAGCAATAAATTGTTGCACTTTGAGAGACATTATTTGTAAAGGAAGTATTAACTTGACCCTCCCTTGACAGAGCAACTGGTAGAAGTTAGAGATCTAATAGAGCTTTTCAAGAACAGTTGAGCCTTCAGTTCTGTGCTGACACTGTGACTTCCAGTAAAGTGATTTCTAACGTCCTTCAGTGGTGGAAGGTGATCAGAGAATGCAGAAATGATACTGCATTTCCCCAAGACATCCATGCCTTCCTAGTATCTACTACTTTATAAAATTCTTTATGATGCAGCAAACACAGTATATGAGTTATATAATTACTGTCTGCCAGCATCATGAGAACATTTACAAACAGAAATAACTTTATATGGGTAAAAAAATTTTTCCAAACCTCTTTAAGTAGGAGTTTTGTGACTACTCACTCTTCAGGAGTTTTTGCCTTTAGCCAAGTCCACCAATATTGCTGGGATATGTAAAACCAACGATAAAGTTAACTCCAAAATTTTAAATTGTAATTTAACTGAGGTTGCAATATTAGCTATAGTCTGGAACAAAGTTCAGAGTTTCTTTGATCTGGTTCAGTCCCATCTTTATTTGTTCAGGCTTGGAGAAGGAAAGAACCTGGCAAAGATTAAACACTTGCAGAATGCGAATGCTAATATTTCTAGAATGAGCCAGAGTTCCCATTGCTACAGGAATGGAATAACTGAAAAAAATACTATCATTATGGCTGAACCTTAGAAATTTGGAGATGCTCTTTGGCTCAACAGCATCTTGAAAGTTGGATGCTTGTCTGAAACTCTGCCAGTTCTGCTTGATTTTCCCCACTCTCTCCAGATGGTGCTGGAGGACTTCCTGGGAACAATTTTTTATCAATGCATTTTATTTTATCAATGCATGCCACAATGGCTGCATGTAGTTCCAGATGGAGCCATGTGTCACAAATGTAACAGTGAGAAGGAATGCAGTCATTACAGAGACAGAAACTACACTTCTCCCAATTTAAGAAGTTTTTCAGACTTAAGTGGAAGGCTTTGTTGTAACTTACGTTTTTCCCCAGCCCAGTTTGCCCCACACTCTCACTGGGGTGCTCTGGAGAGCAAAGAAGGTGAGGGAGGGGTGAGGTGGCGTACCAGGTCTTTCATCGTGGTTTTCTCTTCCTCTCCAGAGCCTTTCAGTGCTGATGTATGGGTGATGATGTTTGTGATGCTGCTTATCATCTCTGCGGTGGCCGTCTTCGTCTTTGAGTACTTCAGCCCTGTGGGCTATAATCGGTGCCTTGCTGATGGCAGAGGTAAGGGGAGTCCCTCCTTGCCATGATCCTCTCTCGCTTCCAGTCCCAGCTCCTTCATCGGTGTGTTTCCTTTGCTTTGAACATGGTATGGATCTACCCCTCTCTGAGCTCTGCATTCAGACTAAAGAGGGCAGGGATGAAGGTGGAAAAAAGGCTCTGAAGAGAGCAGATGTGTTTAATGGATAATTTGCTTGGCTTGGGAGATGGAGGTGTGTTGCCTTTCATCTCTAAAGCATGCACCAGCTCCAACTTGTTTCTCATTGAGGGAAAATTGGTCCTGGTAGCTGGGGCTGGCAGTGCCCACGGTGCTGCGCTCTCTGAGGCAATCAGAGGGCTCAGCACCGTCAGTCCGTCCTTCAGTGCTACATCTCCCTGGAGAGCGAGCCACTCCCAGCATAGCGGTATGCCCTCTGGACTCAACATCTGTCACCTGGGCACGTCCCTCCCTGTCTTGGCTCTCTGGCTTGCTAAGGCCAACTGGGAAAGTGGGAAGCTCATTTTCCTGGGAGTGGGTGATGGATTATTTTGCGAGGGCAGCAGGAAAGATGGGAACAAGTGAGTGCCCCATCTCTGTGGTTCTGATCTTCAGAAGACAGCCTGATGAGTTAAAGAAAGGATGCACAGGCAGCCTAGAAGACAGCCATTTTTGCCTTATTGGCATGAAGACAATTCGCAAGTTGAGCCCTCTGTCATCACCATATCTTCAGCCCCTGATGAATTGGCCTTTCAAATATTTCTGGGCTTATTGGTCTGTTCAGAATAGTGGGAGAGAGATAGTTATTGGAAAATGCACCCATTTGCTCCCCAATCTAGTGCTTTGAGTGAATTTATGCCATCAAATTAGAGAGGAGTGAAAAAAAACCCCCACATATATGGGGAAGTGGAGAACTTCTCTCTTAACATAGAGCTGTGGAGGGTCTTTATGGCAACTGATCGTAACCACGTGGATCTATGGACACAAACAAATACTGGTAAACCTTTGAGTCTCTTAGATATTAATACAGAAGTGGGAACTTGAAGCAGTTCTTAGTACAGGTGTGCAGTTACGGAGTTAAGTTAGCTGAACTGCAGCTCCAAGTATCAATATTTCTGAGTAATTATGAACAGTATTGCATGATCAGGCAGATATAACGTGAAGCTATAGAAATCTGCTGCAGAGACTGCAATGCTTGTTTGGTAACACACACTCTAGCTAATGTTACTTTGGCTGCATTTGAACTAGTCTACGATAGTATACCCCTGCCTCCCACACCTGCATTTTCTCTTTACAGACACCAAGATTTTCTCTCCAAGGTTGGGTGGGCATGCCCTCATCTAGCCGCTAAATGATGGTGGGTTGTTGTTAGGGCAAATAGTTGGAGAGCTCAGAAGAATTCTGGGTCCCTGGTTTGGATTGGAGGCTCCCACTGCTGGCTTGGTTTGTGGCTGACAAAGTAACTGTGAAAGCACATGGGGCGATCCATGGAGAGAGGAAGGCTTCAAGGAAAGAACTTCGCAAAATTTCCTTACACCTTACAGTTCTCACCGATGATGTGCAGGCCTTGCATCTGTGTGTCTTAGGACTCATTAGGTAGAGAGGGATATAAAGCTACCATTCCAGCATGTAAAAAGACAAGGACTGCCAAACTATGTTTCTTATAGCAACTTTATCTCTTTGGCATCTAGAGGCTCCAGTTTTCCCAGGTGATGATTCTGCTTTGAACTTGGTGTGCAGTTCCCAGGTGCAAAATGAGCCCCTTTCACCTTTCAGTTGTAATTAGAGTAACACAGTTAGTGCTTTCAGATGAACTATGCTATTCCCTGCTCAGGGGCTTGGAGAGGACTGTCAAAACTTGCTTCCCTTTTATTCCCTCCTCTGCTGGAGCCAGGCTTAACCACGGGCAGCAACAGTTGGCCTCAGTCAGCCTACCCAGGGGAGGAGATAAAACATGGAATGCTAACCCAAAAGGTTGCAGAGCCAGGTTGGCATCACTGGAAAAGTAACAGAACCTTGAACTGTGCTAGAGGGCTCTCATCCTAAGAGGGTATTGGTATCTTGAAGCAGCAGGATCCTTGGAGTAATTGCATCTGCAGTCTCCCTGACAGCTCCTCTTGTGCTCAAGTTGAGCAAATTTTGGTTTGGGTTCCCACTAATGAAATCAGCATATGCCAGGGATATGAGACTGCTGGGAGACAGGCAGGATTTCACAAGTTTTCAGGCCTAGTGCTTCATGAGCACACATGGCTTTTGGGGTATGAAAGATGTTCCATGCTGAAAAGTGAATAAGGGGAAAATAGCAGCTTTTAAAACACTGGATCTGCTCCTGGACTGTCTGGGGCAGGACTGCCGATTTTCCTGAGGTAGACCAGAGTATACGTCACTGTTACGTACCGTAGACACAGAACATGGGGAAAGGGAGCTGTGTTCTTCTCTGTCTTGTGTGTGTTCAACAGATCAGGTAATGAAACCCTCTTGCAGTGGTATTTGTAAAGCCCTGTTATTTCAGATGGTGCTCTTCCTTACACCTGTACAAGTAACAGTGAAGGCCATGTTTTGCACAGGTGTATGCTGGGAGTTCAAGGGCAACATCACTGTCAAACAGCTAGAAACGAGGATAGAATTATTTCTGAGCAAACTCTATTTGTGGTGACAACATTTAAACCAAAATGGAATATTTGGGCTTTTAGATACTCCAATCAGATACAAAAATAGCCCTTGTATAAGATTTCAGCGGAAGTCTTTGAGACAGAATAAATATGGAAGCCTGAGGACATTTAAAAAAATATCATTTTTCAGGCTCACACTTTGCTGAGATGTGGTTCCATGAACATAGGGGAGAGCAGCTGTGGACGTTCATCTCACATTTGGGAATAGATACTGCTCTTAACTCTGAAGTCAAGATACGTATGTGAATAGAAATGCAGACCACTTACTCTGAGATGCTCACTGTGGGATCATGTTTCTCAATCACTCCAGAGCCCGGAGGTCCCTCTTTCACCATTGGCAAAGCTATCTGGTTGCTGTGGGGGCTGGTGTTCAACAACTCTGTGCCAGTGCAGAATCCCAAGGGTACCACTAGCAAGATCATGGTGTCGGTGTGGGCCTTCTTTGCTGTCATCTTTCTGGCCAGCTACACTGCCAACCTGGCTGCCTTCATGATCCAAGAGGAATACGTGGACCAGGTGTCTGGCTTGAGCGACAAAAAGGTAATGGAACTACCCAACCCCCACCCCCAAAGCAGCTTTTGGCTGCTCTACCCTCTCTTCTTTGCTTTTACCGGGGAAGCATTCAGTTTATTTCAGAGTCGTATCATAGCTTTAGTCCTTAGTTTAAATAGCACAATTTTTCCTTGTTGGTATTCAGTTGCATTTTTACGTGTTTTAAGCACTTCAGGAATGAATTAGGAACAGAACTGAACTGTGTTTGCTTGCATGATCCCAAACCACACCTTGATTGTCAGCAAGAAATGAATTAATTGACCTTTGGAGACAGTGTGTATAATGGCTGTAACCTGTTTCTTCAGGATGAAATAATTTGTCTGTGTGGGAATGCTGGCCATTAGGCTAGCAAATATGATCTGTTAGTTTATTATGGGGACAAGTTCTGCCCATGGGAGCAAATCAGCATGGCTTTGATGACTTTCTATTGCTTGCATTTGAAGTTACACTGTCATTTTTTCGCGGCCTTTGGAAGCTTAGCACGAGCAATTGTTTCCTGTTCAGAGTGTGTTTCGCTGCCTTGTTTACATGCGCTGCATTTCGTCCTCGTGGAGCGTTTGGTTTTGCTGGGCTCTGCACACTGAGGATTTTGAGGGGATTGCTCATGCTTGCAGGGTAGCGCTGTTTCGTTCATGAGGGTCTGAAGCTTTGCACACTGCTTTATTTTCATTTTGTGGCGGAGTTACTCACAAGGAATTGAGTGTTGTGAGGCTCAACTGCCCATGCTGAATATGTCACTCCATCACTGGGGCTGCTTAAGGCCTCATGCCATTGTAGGGCAACCAAACAGCGATAGGTCGCACACACTGCTATCAGGGATAGCAGCAAGAAGAGGACTGGAAGTGTCAGTTTGTTACTGCTAGACTGGTTATAGTTACCGTCTCTTGTGTCCCCCATTATAGTCCAGAAATAAATTGTGGCCAGGCCCCCTGTGCATACAGTGTCCTGTGCAGCAAGCTGGAAATTCTGTGGTGGATTAATTTTTACGAGTTTTTTTCTCCCTTTTGTTGTTTTTTCATGGAATGAAATATGACACAGAATAATACAATCCATGGAGAAGTGCTCCTGTTATTTGTTTTAATTTCAACCTCAATTTGTTTCACGCTGTCTCCATGTTTTGCAGTGTGCTGTGCTGAGAAGGGGGTGGGAGGGGGGTTGCTTTTCTGCCAGGTGGAGGCTGTTGCAGAGACTCCTTAGAAGCTGTGGACTCCCTCAGACTGAAAGGCACTGTTCAAAACCAGACAGCCCTATCAGTGTTAACATTAGTTTGTCATCATTAGGTTTTCAACTGTCTGAGCTAAATGAGATAGTTCATACCGGTGATCTATTGTTTCAGGCAGTGCCTAGGCTCATGGAGAGAGCCACGCTTTCATTCTCATGTTTTTCAAGATATTCTTCATACCTGCAGAGATATGTGCATGAAATATCAATTGAAAGCGGGAACTCCTGGAGCTTCACAGAGCCTTTGGATACAGATCTCTGGGCGTATTTTAGTCGATTTCACTGGAGGGCCACCTGTGTGTATTGGATTGAGGTCATTTTCTATCATTTTTCTTTACCAAGATACCTGTGTTTGCTTTTGCTATCCTAAAGTAGATGTGCTTTTTTTCTTGGGGAAGGGAAAGGCCACAGCACATGCTCAGATCGTTGCGGTACGCCTCAAACACAGCTGCTAGTGCAAGTGCAACATTTGGATAAAATGACGATCTACCAGAGCATCTGGAGTCTGTTGAAAATTGGCTGGTAAGAACTGAAGGCCAACTGCTGCCTCTGGAGAATAAAGACAGGTGGGAATATCTCCATCCAAAAGGTGTGAGTGAATGAGCTTGATCTACTGGGCTCATGGATTTCTGCTCTCTGGATGTGTAGAGGGCCCTGCAGAATTTGAGAGCAGCCGTCCGGGCATCTGTCACACTGCTTCAAGATGCCCTGGTTTGGGAGGAATTCAGTCTTCTAAATCCCTTCTTTTCCCTCTTCCAAAGCCTGCATACTGCGTGCAATTCACTCAGCCCCTCAATGCACTGCTTGGCCGGGATGCAGGGGAGACAGAGGTGTGCTGTGCTTTTCCTCCATTTTCCTGCCTCCTTAAATCAGCCAGTTCAGACTTTCAAAGGAGGCAGTCACTGACCAATGCCAGGTGTCCAAGAGAAACGGCTGTAGCTTCCAGTCTCTTTTATCTCCAATGTGTGATCTGGTGTCCAGAGTAGAAGTGAGGCAGATAATTTCCTGGCCTGCTACATCAGCTGGCAAGGGCAGCTGTGTCCAGCACGAGGAGTCAACAGAGAATGTAATCCAAGCCGACAAGCAAAGGGCTAGTTATTTTAAGGGATATTGTTCCTACTTGCCTAGACCCAGATTTGCTTGCAAATGTCTTTGTAGCATGACAGTACCTGGGGAAGGTGTCCCACTGGCACTGTACAGCAGCCAAAATGCCAGATGCACTCACAGAATCCATTACTGTGCCTGGCTGGGGAATGCTTGTCAAGGTCAGGCTGGCTACACCCTGTGACAGCCACCCTGAGGGTCTCCTTGGACCCTCTTCCTTGGGCCTTGTGAGGGAAGAGCCCCTCCAAGAGGTGCCTATGGCTGCTGACCTGCCGCTTCCCCAGAAAAGTGGGCTGAAATGCTCCAGCTGTCTAAGGACTTGGATGGTGTCTTGGCTGTGCCCCAGCATTTACTTCCCCATGACATGCAAGACAGCGACTAACGTCACGTCCCCGCTGTGTTGTGTGGATGCTTGAGCAGACCTGTCTGAGCTGGGCTGGAGCAGATACCTCTATGCTGGTGTAGCACGTTGGATTGAGGGTCACTGGAGGCTCCCCGTGCTGTGCTTAGGGACCTCTGCTGCTCTCTCTTTGGCCCAGGTGATGCTCACCCTGCTGAGTGCCACCCCTTTGTGCTCAGCTGTCCCCAAACTGGTGCCAGATCAAACCCAGGAGCCCATCTCATGATGGTTGTTATTTCCCCCGTGTTAACCCTCACAGCTGCTAAACCGTACGTCAAGCTGAGGCTCTTAACGCTGGTGCAGCCACCAGCAGTTTGAGGGAGGAGAAACCCGCTCCTCCCTGAGAGCAGCACTGGCCCCCCGAGTCCTGCAGGCAAAGAGCTGCTCTGGCAGCATCTCCCTTCCCGCTTCCCATGCTCGCGGCATGCCGGACCACTCTCCTCCTGCACAAATGCCAAAACAGCACCCGCCGCCTCCGCCGGTCCACCTTGGGCAGCGGAGCGGCTGGATGTGGGCCTGGCAGGGGTAGAGCCATGCTGGCTGGGTCAGCTCCTCATCCGGAGCTTGGGCCCTCGGCGGCAGTGCCGGCGAGCCCAGCCGGAGCATCCTTGCACGCACCGCCAGGCTGCATCCGTCTGCGGTCCATGTGGGGGGCTTCTGTGGCCCCGACCCCTGTGAGAGCCCTGCTGGTGAGGCGGCCTGTCGCAGAATACTGCAGTCAGCTCCTGGGTCTGGATTTCATCTGACTGTAATCAGGAGATATAACCCAATTTCCAATAACGTGAGAGCTTCAGACACATTAGAGAAACAAGAGCCTGCGGTATTTCAGCCTAACGAAGGCAATAAATACAGGAAAGATTATATAAAATGAACTAATGTGTGAAATAATCTAATAGCTATACGTAATTTCCATTCATATACAGTAGTAATAGAATAAAAGCAAATGTGGACAGCCAGCAGGGCATTTAAATAAAATAATTTAGAATGCAGTAGGTTAATAATAAAAAAAAATAAATAGTATCTGTGCCTATAAATTAGTTGGAAATGACAAAGAAACTAATAAAGTATCAAAATGGTAATTTTGTAATTGACATAAAAAGGAGAGGCATGGATTTCTGCATGCCTGCAAATTAATATAGATTGCTGAAATTTCACACGTATTTGACTTATTTGCTTTTAAGATGTTAATGAAATGTTGAGACAAAGGGCCTGTTTCTATGCAGCATAGGTCAGCTATTTTTTTCAATAGATACGCTTTTTTTCCAAACAAATTAATTTTTGGAGTTAAAACTGGCCAATATTTTTACTGAAAAAAAAGTCTGGGGAGAGCTTAAGAAGGCAGAGGGAAACTCTGATATTTGCCAAAGTAGCTCATTTAAGTGTACTTGAAGCAAAATATTTTGTTTGATATTTCTGACATGTATTTTTGAGTTGTCATTTTCTAAAGGCACTACTCATAAAATTGACCTACATTTTTAAAAAAAAAAAGGAAAATAAAGATTTTTTTCTGTAACAAAGGAAAGGGAAAGAAGGAGATAATTGGAAGACAAAACAACACACATTATTCGGAGATGAATGAAGTATTTCAGGTTGATACAGGGTAAAAATCTCACTGAAAAACCTGCAAAAAAGGATCTGCTGTATTTCTGCAGTAATAAATGCTTGGCCACGAAACTGAAAAATGAATTATTTCCCACATTGTACTCTGCGGCACATTAAATCTAAATTATACAAGGATCCCAGATATGCAGAACACTTAAGCACGTGCTTAACTTTGCGCTCATGAGTGGCGACATTAAAGTCAACGGGCTATTACTTACATGATTGAAGTTAAATGCTTTTCTGAGCTTGCAGCTTTTGTACAACAAATACCTGCTCTGGAGACGTCTAGGAAAAACGGGGAGTGGGTACATGTGTCAGCTAGAAAATTTCCAAGGGGACCAAAAGTGGGAGTCAGTCTTGTGCCTTGTAAGGTCTGTAAGGGGAAGATTGTCTAACTGGATGGCTTGAAAACAGTGCAAATCTTCCACGGGACTGCGCATTTACTATCAACACACATTTGTGGTACTTTCGCACATTTCTGCATGATATAAAGGAAGTTTTATGTGGCTGTGTCCAAAAGCAGAAAATATGCAGTCCTTTCAACGGCAGTCTGATTTTTATTGTTAGGAGACCTTTATGGAGATATGAGTTAGCTAGACAGAAGTAAGACCATGCCATTTCCAACTCCATCCTCTTGTGATAAATCAGAACCTTTTTTAAAATGCATACACTCTGATGCACCTTACTTGACCAAAACCCAAAAAATATAAGGAAGTCCCCAAACCCCTAAACCTTGCATCATGGGGTAGAGTTCAATTTCTTCCTACAACACTTCTCTGGGAAGATACCTTCCTGTAGATGAGTTGAACTGTGTGCAGTCTTTTGCTTAAATATGACCTTTATATATAATATTAGTGGTACCGACTAGTGCTTAATATAACAAATATTGGTTCATAGTGAACTGCAGGAAACTCAGAGCTTTGAGAGTCAGAAATTTTATGCCTTGAAATCTGATTTCTCTGCATGTCTTTGTAAATTGGTTCCTGTAGTATGAACTATTTACAAATACTTTATAGTGCAGTATATATCTGTGTAATTACACATTATGCTAAAGTCTTCATATTAATAAATAGCTATTAAAATAGTTATAGCATATCATATGTTAGTAATAGATCTTTCTAACTAGTGACTTACAGTTATTGTGTACATAAATATGATCTCAGATAATTTTTTACAGTTGTAGATGGGTACATTTATCGTACATTCAGTCATTCTGCACTCTTCGGATTGGCACAATTTTTATGCTTTCTGAGATCCTTGGAACAAACCTCTGTGCCTGTGTGCTAAAGAATGATTCAGTAGTTTTAAGGTTATAAATGTTTAAAGTCAGTGGGTTTCCAAGCATGCTTTTTCTCCCACCGCTTCAGTCCTACTTTCTTTGTCATTCTCCCTCTTTTTTTTAAGCTCAACGCTGCGTAGCGCAGAGCGGCGAGGAGGCTGCGATATGCTTTAGCCTTGACTCAATCTCTCAGGATTCTCTCTTTTCTGTTGATCTGGGGGGATTTAATGGCAGTAAAAACTTGTAATGGGAGTCTTCAGGATTAGTGCCAGTGAAAATGAAGTTTAGTTGGGAACTTAAGCAGGTAAGATACAAGGGGAGGAGATACTCAGAGTCAGACCATAGGCTTAATTGATTCTTGCTGGAGAGGGAGAAATGCAACCCCTTGGGCTTTGCCGGCAGCGTGGATGGGAGTCGCTGGATGAGGGATGTCAGCTATGGAGCCACAGCACGGTCCTTGGCCTCCAGCTTTTACATTGCCCCTGCTGCACTGTTCTGGCCCTTCCCAGGCCTTGGCCACCACTGACTCTTCCTTTTCATTTTCCTTTTAACTGTCTCTTGGAGCTAACCCTTTGGAGGCTCTCGGTAAATTTGGTTGCTTCTGCGCTAATTGTTTGGCAGTCTGGAAAAAGCTGTCTTTGGGGAGTTACGTAAGGGGGGAGGGAGGAGGGGAGCAAAGGATTGTCCTGCTTCTCGCGTCAGTATAAGTCAGCGGAGAAGGAAGCAATGAATATTTTTATTTATTATTTATACGGTGCCATAAATGTACTTGGCACTCTGCAGTCAAATAAAAGACAATGGCCCTGCCACCAGGATTTGGCAGCCTGAGAGATGAGAGCTGGCCTCCTTCATCTGAATGATCAGGGCTGAATTGCTAGTGGGGAGGGGATGGGAGGATGAGATCTACAGGATTAAAAAAAATACAACAGCCCCCCCCCCCCGCCCTTTCATTGCTGATGCCTAGCGACTGTGACATTTGAAGTTATGTGTACATACATAGACTTGATAAATACTTGGCAGGTTGTATCTTCCCAGGCATTTTTACTTCCCCTGGTGGAAAGGAGCCCTGCTTCTCCCAGGTCTTTGGCTGTTCAAGGTCAAACTTCCCCTAAGTCTTGGTGGCCCAGCAGGCTTGCTTGCTTGTTTCAGGTGTACCTGCTCCAGTGCCCCAGGACTCACAAGGGAGTGATATGGCTTTCATCCACTGTCGTCCACTTGCAGATGGGATCCAGCTTTCTGCAGAAGAGTTTGGAACTAGGTCATCTTTAAGGTCCCTTCAAACCTAAACCATTCTAAGTTTCTATCTCCCACCTCTGGGATGGGGCTGGAGTGCCCCAGCTGCTCTGCCTTGAGTGCCCTGCTTTTTGCTTTTCCTCCCTGCCTACAGAGGTGCCTAAGAAATTGCACTAACGTGTTGACTAGGATTTTCTAATTACTCAGATGGAAACTCTGGCCCCAGTGAAGTCTTTGGGAGGTTTTCCAGACTTGCGCAGGGTTTCACCCTACTGCCCAGTGGTTGGTACCCACATACAAGGTCCTGAAGCAGGTTGGCTACTGTGTGCTCAGAAGATAGGAGTCTCTGACCTGCCTTCCTTAGTGAAAAAGGATGAAAAATGAAATTGCTCCTACACCAAACTACATCCTGTGAATTTCTCAGAGTGTTTCATAATTTGTTAACCATCTGTCTCATGTCCAAACAAAGCAGATTATAAACTCTTCTGTACTTAGCTGCCACCTCTCCTCTCAAGGTGTTTTTCATCAGTTAAATTTCTCCCTCTGAATGAACATCTACACTTCTAATGATATTAACATGAGTGTACTAACCGGCATCTTTCTGCCTCACTAATTTCTGTTTTGTGCTTGCCTGGGATTATTCAGTAGGTGCCTTTTGCTCCATTGTGTTTAGCTGTCAAGGAAGCTGACTTCCAAGGATGGAATACATGGCACAATTTGATACTGGGATAAAAAGATGATCTCCATCTTCTACATGCATGCAAGCAAAAGTTAAGTGTACTGTAGCTAAGATCCTATAGTCCACTTAATTGCCACAGGTATGACTGTGCTCATCTGATGCCACATCTACTAATACTAGGGCTGTGTAGGGAGCTTTTGTCTTTGGTGAAGCTCAGTGATTCCACTACAGATGTTGTTTTCTGGTCAAGCGTGAGGGACACCTAACAGTGTGGCTGACTTGAAGCCTATAGCCTGCCAAATGTGTCCCAAGGAAGTTTTAAAGCCTTAGTGTTATCTTTTAGGTGGAGAAGCTACACAGACTCTGCATAATGCTCACACACTTAGCAGACCCAGAAGACGCCTTGTTTGTGGGTGGTGGGTGGTCTTTGTTCACATGTGATGGTTTGATCCTGGAGTGGCCCCACAGGCCACTGTAGCACCTGGGTCAGCAGAAGGGTCCCAGCGTGTGCATGTAGGTCTGGCTATGGGAGATGTGGGACCCCCGAAATGCCGTCTATTTGGGGAGACACTGCACTGCCCAAGGTTTCCAGTCTTGTGCTCTGTGCAGAACCGGCACAGAGCAGGTCTGCAGGTAGCAATCCAGCTTGCAAAGAGGCTGCACAATCCTACTGTGTGCATTGCTCTGGCAGTAACTGCATGTGATGGCGGCTTCTTCCACCAATTGGATCTCTGCTTTCATCTCAGTTATTTTACAAGGGCAACTATTTTTAAAGTTGCTATATTTGAACTCCTTTCTTTTGCTTTCACCTGCCCCCTCTCACCTGTGCATTGTCCCTAGGTTGCTCTGTTCCTGTCCCTGACCCACACCTGTCCCTATTTCACCACCAGACATTCATAGGTATTTTTCTTCTTGTTTGTGGGTCTGACCCACCCTACATCTTCCTTTAAAAGTGACTTTAATCTAATTCTTTTCCAACTTTGCTGCAGTCAGCTGCACTAACTGATAACTCATTTCTGTGACTTATCTAGAGGAATTCATGGGTGAAAGCACTATGCAAAGCAAGACCAGAGAATTTGAAACATCACTGGGTATTGAATAATAAGATAAACCACAAAGTCAAAGTCTGAGGGAGCACAAAGTATTTTTATGCCCTCCCAAAACTGACTTATATTGGATTTGATGCTGTTCATTCCGTTTGTTTTTGTTCGTTTTTGTTTTGTTTTGTTTTGTTTTGTTTTTTTTATAAATCAAAGCATGTTTTGTTTGGCTGGTGAAGACAAGAAATTGTTTTTTTGCCACTGCAATCTTAGGGGTGATTTTTGCAACTGGGCCCAACAGTCAGGAAGAGTTGATGTGGCAACTGGATTCTCAGCTGTGAGAAGTCCCAGCCACTGCTGAAGAGGTGGAGGGTGATATTGTGATGGAATGCAGAAGAAGAGAGGAAATCAAAGCTAGGGTAAAAAGAGGGTCTGAAAATTTGTAGTCACTTAGAAATGGCTGTGAGTTCCACCTTGGGAGTAAAAAATGTTTGTAATGTCAAGACTAGGTGACTGTGCAGAGGGGAGAGGGATGCTTTAGGAATGAAGCTTGAGAAGTATCTGTACAATAGACTCATGAGTAATAGAGGAATGAGCAGCACAGTCTTTTTAGTCTGCTCTCCTCACAGATTATTGTACCAGTGCTATGATTTAGGTTTGCGGCATGATTTTCTGCCTACGGTGTTGGGCCAACACACTCCTAGCTGGGACACTATTGTAGCAATGTAAAAGTGCCCTGCACCAACATGCCAATAGAGCAGGCTCCACGCTGGGAGCCTGCGAGGAACACATCTTCTGTCAGGACAGGTGTTGGGGCACAGTTGTGTGGATGTGCCTATGTGCAGGATCAAGCTGAATAAAGAAAATACAGTAAAAGCCCTGAAGATGATGCTGGCAGTGAGGACTGACATTCCAGAAACAAACTGGTCATCACCCGAATACCGTTCAGGACAGAGATACAGCTTTGAAGAATTTGCAAGCTGAAGATGACAAGACTAAAGGACAGAGGGAAGAGGATATAACATAGAGGGGCACTGAGGAGAGTCATAATGAGCATTAACTCTCACTAGCAATGCTTTTATTGTCTTGCTGTGAGTTTTTTTACTGTGATGTTCTCTCAGTGTCTCGGAGTCCTGATCAGATTGTTCTTGGTACAGTGGAGGTGGACAGCATGTCCACCAACCAAAGGCAAGTCAAGGAAAGACCTACTGGATACATCCAATGGACAGTAGCAAGAATGGTTGCAGGTCTAGCTAATACAGCTTGCAAAGAAAATCTGAGGAAACTGGGCCTCTTTAGCCCCAGTACAAGAACATGGAGAAGGAACAGCTCAACAGTCTTCAAAAACATAAAATGTACCTTCAGAGAAGAAGAGACTATTCTGATTTCCCTGTCCATGATGAAGGTATTGTAGTTGGATTGCAGCAGGAAGGCTTTAGTTCAGACATTTGGAAGATTTTTCCAATGGTGAAGCCCTGGTGTAGGTTGTATGGAGAATGGGGGAGTCTCCAGCACCAGCCATCTTCCACAGCAGGCCAAATGAAGAGCTGTCAGAACAGTGATGTCTAGGAGAGACAAACCAGAGAGAGAGGGACAGAGCAGATATCTTCTCATGGTCAGATCCAGGTTTGTGATTCTGTTGCATTGTTCCTGGTGTGTCTTAGGGACAAAAATGACATATTTTGGGGGTATGAAAAGGACAAGCCTCCTCTGTTTGAGAGTCATCCATTAGTTGTAAAGGAGTTAATTTCCTAGCTGAAACAGAGGATACAGCAGCAAGGCCGCAAGTGGAAGACATGTTGCTGTGGTCATGTGTAGTCTATCAAGGCTTAATTGTAGGCATAGAGCTACCTCAGAGTTAGATCTGAAAACCACTGACCCAATCTTTAATGTTTAACAAGTTCTGGATGAAGGTCCGGTGCAAACAGCCTGACTGGATTCTCAGGCAATGAAGAAAGGTGCAAGCTGACTGCAGTGACATGCAGCTGAACCAGAGCAAGAGGGGGCAATCAAGGATGTTTGGGCAATGCAGAGAGGTTGTGCTAAAATTATGCACTCGAGCATGGACTTTGCTTTTCTAGCCCGATGTCACTAAATCTTACGTTGCAGCTCACTAATAAATGCCATATTTTTTAGAGATACTTGGCCCATGCCACAACAAATATCTGCTGGTTGTACGGCTGCCAAAAGAGCAAGCAGAGTGCTGCTTATAGGCGCCTGCACATAAGGCTGTGACTGATGCCCTGACGGGCAAGTTCAAGAGAGTGGTGGGCACTTTGGGGTGTCTGCTGCCCACAGCAGCTGGCTCCCTGTGCTTTTGGTGGAGAAGCTACTCTGAGGGACAAATAGTCCAATGGCTAGATTCAGCTGTGCAGATGTAGATGTCTAGAGCCAATTTAAGTGCACCAGAGTACCCAAAATACCCTCAGGCATCTGGCAAATCTTGACACAGAAGCTATGAGAGACCTTCTCCCGTGATGAAATTCTCTGGAGCATCTCAACTTGGCACTTAGCACTTGGGCAAATGAACTGAACCCAGAGTATCTCACAATGGATCAACAAGCTCTTTTGGACTTGCGGCTAACAGAGAAGCGGAACCTGGGGACCTTATTTTGGTGGGTCTTTGTGGAGCTTCCTGTGGTAGAAAATTTAAATCGGGGGTCTGGGCCTTACAAAGTGAAAGGAGCCCTCCCAGAGGAGCTGTGTAAGGTTAAGGCACTACACATGTACACACACTCACACCAAGTTTTGCCAGCTCATTATGTTATCCAGCAGGGGATTATTTTTTTTTTAAAGCAGTGTAAAAGTAGATCGACTGATGAAAAGGAGCATTTTTGTTGTGAGAGCTTGCTGAGTTTGGGAAACTGCTTTCAATGCTATTGGCAAACACTTTACAGTGTAAACAGGGCCTACATCAGGCAGATAAATAAGTGCAGATGCGCTTTTCTGTAGGAACCATTTGGTGATAGACAATATATTGAAAAAAAAAAGTCTCATCAAATTAATTGTGACCAATTAGACATAACCCCTTCCCCTCATCCCTGAATCCCCTCCAATCGCGGCTGCCTGAATTGGAAAAGCTCCTATCACCTGTTTCATTATGCAGATTGATATTCGAACATCTGAGAACAATGCTGCTTTCTGCACGGCACGGCTCCAAATTGCTAATGAAACAGCTCTGCCAGACAAGTCACTTAAACCCGCTCTTGCTGCTGCTGCCGACAGCTCTCATGGCGAGTTGTGGGGGGGAGCGGGAAAGGGGCTCTCCACTCTGAATGTGCTAATAGCCCCCAGCCTGTGTGTTTATCGCTCTCCAGAGCAGGAAGATTTCTGCTCTCTGACTCTGAGAGGTTACTTTCCCAAAGCTGTGGTCTGATTTGGACTTAATTCTTGATTTCAATTTGTGGAGTGAGGGGTTGAAGAGGCAGGCAGCCGCTGGGCTCTGAACACAGATGTCTCATGTCCCAGAGCTACCCCAGCCCTTCAGGCACGCTTGGTGTCTGCTTCCCACCCCCATCTCTAGCATCCACCTCCCCTCTACATTTGATGTGAAGCCAGGTCCATAAGGGATGTCTCTCATGAGCGAGAGCATGTCACATCATCTTGGGTACCAGAGGAGCATCTCACAACCGAGGCCCTGTGGTGAGTGAGCAGGAGGCTGCAGGGGGACTATGCCTCTGCCTGGGGCTCTTTGGGTGAAGGGCTGCAGCTGAGCCGTGTGAATTCCCTCCTAGGTGATCCTCTGGAGGTAGCTAGAGCTGGGCAGCAGGACAGGGCTCCTGCTGCAGGGAAGGGTGAGGTGGGGCTCCTACAAGTGCAGACCCTGTACAGTCCTGTTTGCTGCTCCCTGTGTCTCTCTGCAGCTGGGTTTGCCCAACAACCGGTGCAGTTGCCTGTCTTCCCCTCCCCTGTTATGACCATATTTTTTTGCCAGAGCCTCACGGGGCTAATCTTTGTAGATGACTGGGGTAGAGTAGTTGTGACTTAGGGCTCTGGCAGGAGAAACATTTACATGAAATGATGGGAGAGTTCTCTCATTAATCTAAATTCTGACCCTTTCTGTCAATATCTGTGGTTAATTCCTTTGTCGATATTTACTGAGGCAATGAGATTACCTCTGCACAGGCTGCCTCCATTTAATGGCCCCTGCATTGTGCCTCAGCTCCTGTCTCACATCTCTCAGAGTCCTTCTAGACCAACCTGCCAAAGTGCCCTGCTTCCCTGGGGCTGACACTTCTGACCCAGACCCACTCTCCCAGCCCTTGGCCAAGTGGCTTTCCTTACAGAACTCTTTGGCAACAGTGTCAATTAGCTTTCCTCCTTATGGATCTTCTCCAGTTTCTCCACATATGTACCTCTACCATGTTGCCAGGAGAGGACACACTCCTTCCCCATCTGTCCCATGTATTTTCTGGGAAGGCTGGTATGTGTTCTTGCTCCTTCAGTATGAGCTGTGTGGGGCACAAGAGATCTCAGAAAGATGCCTCAGTTTTTGGCTCTGGAGAGCTCTTTGGAGATCCCTCCATCCTTGGACTGAGCTGTGCCCACCTACTGCTGAGCAAGAAATGTGGGGATTTTTCAGCTGCCATCTCCTGCCAGAAAGCTGCATGTAGGTACCACTATTACTTCTCAAATATGTAGAAGTTAGCTGCTTATCTCTGGCTGCATGGACTGTGGGGTCAGCTGGGCATCAATTGCTTTCAGCTTTGCAAACACCAAATCAGGTGCCCAGGGATGTATGTTCCTCTTAGACATCCAAGGTAAAGATCTCTAGTGTGGGTTCCATACAAATCCTTTCAGAGGGTTTGCTGTCTCGTTGTCCACCAGGCTATGGTTGAAGTGTGTGTGCTTGTGGGTGCGTGAAGAATAATTCGCATTTGCAGATCTGTTCTGACTGAGGAATGAACAGGGTGAGGGCTGATGAGTGAATGTGCAGTATGTGGTTTGTAGAAGCCATCAGCCTGGCTTCCTTCTCTAGAAACATGCTTTTCCAGTTGCCGAAAATAGTCATTTTCTTCAAGAGTTTTCATTTATTTACTGATTGCCCAGGAGGTTAAAAATGAAATATTTCAGCTCTGTCTGCTAACATGGGTCCTCGAACACAGTGGGGACAAAGGATAGTTCAGAGGTGGGATCGTTTCCCTTATCATAGCCCTGCCTGACTCTATAATCCTTCTTACTCAAGTTCGTATACATAGTGATGGAAGCAGACAAAGCTAGAGATTATATCACTGGGAATGGAGGGTGGAGGTATAAAATGGACGCTGGACGGGACCTCTTTTTCTCTTAACACTCTTTGGACCCAGAGAGACGCTCTCATAGCTGCTGCCCGTCCAAAGGGCATGCTGAAACTGAGGTCACACCAGTATTGCTTGGGCCTGCCTGCTGCTTGCCCTGCTGACTTTACTCTGTTGGAGGGCTGTACGGGGACAGGGGGTGCCCCATCTGCCCTCAAGGCTACGTTCTGCGGCCTCTGGGGAAGCAAGCTGCCCACTTTGCAAACGCTTGTTTTAGCATGCCAGGGGAGAGACTGTGTTCCTTTGTGCCTGGTAAGGCAATGCCCTTCTTGTGATGGGTCCCCTAAGCTGCTGCTATAATCAGCTTGGTAAAAAAGAATAATTTTAGCATGCTGCAGTGATTTTTCTCCTGTCAAAGTTTGCTTTCATTACAGGTTTTGATAGCTATGAGTTTGTCTTTATCCCTAGCGGGTGTGACAAGGTTTTAAGAGCCACCTTGCTGCCTGTTTTACGCTATGTGAAACCTCTTCTATTTTGGTGGTGTGCCAACCTCTGTTTCAAAAAACAGCCCTGGTGTTTTCTATTGGCTTAAAGCAGTAGGACATGTGATCTCTCTCACACGCTGATGTGTGCACATACAAGCCAGCCCATCTCGCCATCCAAACTGGAGAGATGCTTCCTTGCACAGCCAGATGACTTGACTGGTACACAGAAACAGGTCATATGAACGGTGCGTTCACCCACGGACACAGCTCCTGGTTGCCTTAGTGCTGAGATGTTGTGAGTGAGATACACTGCTGTAGTGGCTTTGGCCTCCTCAGCTCAGTTGACCAGGTTCCAAACTGGCTTTGAGCAGAACTCAAGAACAAGGCTCACCTGCATGTTCTTTAAGCTATAGCCAGAGACCGCAGCCACGTTTCTACTATAGAATGTGGCAGTACATGACTGCATATAGTCATGTACCAGGTGAACTTTTATTGTTAAATGGGTTTGGTCTGACTTGTTAGCATGTTCTTGGCATGCTTCTCAGGATCATCCAAATATACAGTCACAGTCGGGAGTCAAGAGTTAGCATAAGGCAAGCTACTGCTTGAATATCAAGAGAGGAGGGGGCTTCCCTCCATCTAACCTACCTTTGCGTCTTTTTCTTTACTGCTTATTCAGTTCCTGGCTTACAATTCTGTGCTCCTTCCCGTCTGCTGGTTCTAGGGTTTTTAAGCAGTCTTGGTAATTGACAGTCTAAATTTTACTGCTCATAAAACCCCAGAGAGCATTGATTATGACTTGAGTTAAGCAAGTGGCATATAAAATCTCACAGCCTTGCAGCCGTAGGGGAATGTTATGATGAATGTGTTTCTTGGGAGCGGCAAAAGGTTTGGAGTATTCTGCCAGCTCTGTTCTGGGCATCAAATGTTACTAGTGACTTGCAGCCGCTAATAGCATTTCATTTGGGACATTTGCCCAAAAGTTTGAAAGCTGATCATTCGTTTGGTGAAGTGGGTGTGAGGTGCTCTGAGAGGCATCTCTCCTCATTAATTACTTTTCTATGTCAGTCAGAATCAGGAAGTGCAAAGGCATCCACAGAGCTGAAAAAGATACTTAGAAAATAAAGGACACTTCGTGGATAAAATGCACATGGATTTTATTGAAAATCTTTCCTTGACTGTGTTCCAAAGCCACTGTTACCTTTTCCCTTTCCTTTTTCTTTTTATCTAACCTCCTTTTAATGTTTGATCACTGGCTATTTTATGCACTTAATCCAGAGTGGACAAAAAGACCGGATTGCTCAGATTCACTTCTTGGTTCTTAGTCACTAACAGGAGATGTTTGTGTTTGAAAAAAGTGAAATATGATATCTTCTCAATTATGTTTTCTACATGGCAGTAAAATAAAATCAGAACTACCTTCCGAGGAGAGTGTGTTCTCCCATTCAGATGACTGCTTCTTGCTGAAAGATTGTGAGAAATGTTATTTTTCTGTCTCTCCAGTTCCAGAAACCCAATGACTTCTCACCCCCTTTCCGCTTCGGGACGGTTCCCAATGGCAGCACAGAAAGGAACATTCGCAACAACTACCCTGAAATGCACAGCTACATGGTGAAGTTCAATCAGAGAGGGGTGGATGATGCACTGTTCTCACTGAAGACTGGGTGAGGCTTTCTTCTTCCATGCTTACTCACCACAGATACCTGACTTCTTTTCGTGCTTATCTGAAATTTATTTTGTGGGATTTGGAAAATGACCCTCCATTATCATTCCGTGATTAAAAGTATAGCAAGGCCAAACACAGCACAGGAGAATAATTCTGTGGTTCTCTTAGCCAGGTTTTTCTATTGACATCTGTAGAAGAGTTTCTGGTTTTGCTGTATTTCTAAGATCGTTCTAAAAAAAAAAAAAAAAGAGTATCTTCTGTATCCTTGTGTATGTTAGCCTTGTGTATATTAGTCCTGAAGACCTTACTTCATCGAGATGTTTCATGCTGATGGGTCCTTATGCATACACAGGGAAAGTTCTCAGACCTCTGTGGACAAATTTTTTTTTCAGAACGTTTATATTGTCATCTGGAAATTCCTTTGTTTTCCTTTCTTCTATGTATAAAAGATTATGTTAATCAGGAAGCTGAAACAATCCTTGTCAGACTAATCCCACCCCAGTGTATCACTAGCTAATAGAATGTAATGAAGGTGTGCTTGAAGCAAATAGTTTGGAAGTAGCCCTTCTCTCTGGAATATGTTAGTATCAAGGGCTGAACAAAATGTTGTTTGAAAAATGAGGAAGTATATAAAATGGGAGCATTTCCTTGGGTAATTTGGGAAACGTGGGAAAACTAATTAGCAAAAAGTATGTTTAAACAGCTCATCCTGTTTTAATAACAGTGAATCTACAAAGGAGCTAACTTAAAACGCCATTTTGCAGGCCTTTGTCCTTTATAATTAAAGACTTCCTCCCAGAGCTGACCATTTTGGTTGTCAGAGCCCAGCCCCAGTGAAAAAAACCATTCTTCCTTACACTCGTGTTGCACTCTTATGAGAAAGTTCATTCCAAAGCACGAATGAAGATGTTCAGCCAATTTAATTACTAGATTGACTGAATATTCCTAAACCTGTTTGCCAGGTTCAGAGGCACACAGCCCATTATAAATGATTGTACCGTTGTTGGATGCCATCCTGGGAAGGTACATTTGCCAGGATAGTCATCATCCAGGAAATAAATATGCTCTGTCCTGGAAATATATGGATGAAATAGAGCTCATCACTTGCAGTAGATGTCATCCTGGCTTCATATCCACCTTTGGACAGACTTCCCCACAGATATGCGCTTGAACTGAGATAATCATCATACTGGAAATATATGTGCAGGAGGTGGATTGGAAAGATAGTGTGGGTGTGAGAATGTGCAAGGTAGAAGGTCTTTGGTCTTATATCGGAAAGTGCTTCATTTCAGATCTAGTGGGAAGATTTACTCATCGGCTGTCTGTGGTTATGTGGAAGATGCAGCACCTGAGACTGTCCCCCACACCCATATCAATTTGTTGCGATGAGAGGAAGGCTCTCATCAGTCTGTTGTGCCGTCTACCCACCCCAGCCCACAATGGGGATTTCTCTGTGTTGAAATAGAATTTTTCTTGTGGTTTTCAGCTAAGCACTCTTTACCAAAGAGCTACTCAGCATGGTAAACCATAAAGCTGCTATCATGGCTACTTGACATTGGTAAAGATCCAATAGTGCTTTTCACAGTAACCTAGGAGTTAAACATGATGTCCTGACTATATCTAATTTGAAAAAAATACATTTTACTCAGCTAAGTCATGCCAGCAGTTTGAATTGGAGATAATCTTTTCCTTACTCCAACCCCTACTTTGCTATCTAATATTGATACATTTCATAAAGCATTTCAAGTTTCTTTGAGATGAAAGGCAGTACAGAAATATAAGCTATTCTTAGGACGATAGATCCCCTTGACTTCCTCTTCATTCACCTTTATCTTGCAGTATGTTTGTATTACAAATTTTCTTTCAGATCAGAAATGATGATTATCAAAGAGTCAGAAAGAAACAGACAGTCCTCATTTATAATCTAGTTTCACCTGTAAACAGGTTCTAGACTCAGTTTTTAGTTAACTCTGATGAAGGTGAAGATGCAACCTATTGTAGTCTATCTGAAAGAGGTTCGTTTCTGCCTTAATGACCTGAGAACACCTTTAAACTCTAGAATCTAAACAGATTCTATCCTTTCTGTACTATACCCCTCTTGTTTCTTGCACCTGTGCAGGAAGTTGGATGCTTTCATTTATGATGCAGCAGTGCTAAATTACATGGCTGGAAGAGATGAAGGCTGCAAGCTGGTGACAATTGGGAGCGGGAAAGTGTTTGCCTCCACCGGCTATGGCATTGCCATCCAAAAGGACTCAGGCTGGAAGCGCCAGGTTGACCTTGCCATTCTACAGCTTTTTGGAGATGGTAAGTGACAAGAAAAAGAGGGGTTTTTCTAAGAAATCCAAAGTTTTGCATGTAAGAAATAGAAGTTCCTAGCTCTGGTGCTTCAGATTTGAGTTGAGAACAGAAAATTATTAAAAGGGTTTGTTAGAGGCATTACACCAAAAATGTGAGGATGTCACTTGGTTTATGTTGTTGATGCAGGGTAGCAGTATCATCAAAAGCAATGTCAAAAGCACTAAAGGTTTCATAGAACCAGCTGTGTGCTTGAAACATCTTGTGCAAAGAATGTCTTGTAAAAACAAGGTTTCTATTGTGAACTTTTTGCTATTTGAGGTTCTGCCATGACCAAACCCACTAACTATACTGTACTTTTAGTGATCTTCCCATGCTTTATGGTTCTAGACAGGATCAAGCCATGCAGAGTTTACAAAATGAAAGGATAAGTATTTCTTATTTCTTAACTCTTTCTGATGAAAGAGTTAACTCAGATTTTCCAAAACCTCAGAATAAACAAGGAAGGACTTGAGACTCAGAAGCATGTTTTGGAGTGAGTTTTTAATCAGAAAATTATAGTTACCTAGTTCATCTCCTCCTTTACAGAAATTTGCTATTATTAAAAAAAATATTCATGGGATAAGGAATTCCTCCTTAGAAAATATTTTCCTGACTTTCCCTTTCCATTCCATATTACATCTTACTGTGTCCTTCTTTTGAATAAATAAAATTCAGAGGTTATTTTATTAATAAATATTTCCTTTTTTCCCCCTGAAATCTGAAAATAACATACAGTATAATAAATATGGAAAGAATATAGCTCTGATGTACTTCAGCAGAAAATTGGCCACCTGAAGGATAGGGTGTTCTGTCTCCTGAACAATCTAATATCTGTTATTTCAGAAAAAGACGTAAGTGCTCCATAAAGCTTTAAAGACTGTGCTATGGCGCCACATAAATATACAGATTTTTTTCCTCCTGTCACTGGACTGGAGGTTGAAAATGTGAAAAACTAACTTTCCTAACAGCATGAAAAGAATTGCCAACCTGCAAAATTAGTTTATTTCTGAATGTCTCAGTATGTGTGTGTGTGTGAGTGTTTATCTCTCTCTCTCCCCTCATGAAATACCATAATGGGAGTAAGTGGGGTATGAAATTAGACTACAGAACATTTGTTCCTAGCTGATACAAATTAGTAATATTTTTGATTGGTCAAAGGGCTTGAAATTGTTGAATTTGGACAAAAGTGAAGGGGAGGAAAACAGGTAAAAATGCACAAATATTTTTGGGAACATTGCACCTAGTTTTAATGAGCTATGGATATGATGCAAACAAATCCAAAATCAGATGTTTTGATTTTAAAAAAAAATCAACATTTTGAGTTTTGAGCTGGAAAAGTACAATGTTTTCATTTAGAAGTAACTCATTTTTGTCTACCAGTATCAGTCACTGACTTTTCCCTGCATTGACCTAATATGAAACTGGAAGTTTGTGAGGCTAGGTGTTCAGTCATCTGGTGGACAACTTTTTCAGGATCTCACTGTGAACATTTGGCAAGTGTGACATCTGTGTCCTGTGGAAGTTTTTTGTGGCTAATATCTGGTGGTGGAAAAATCCTGTTTCCTTCCCTGTGACAAATTGCGCCTGCCCCTACCAGAAGGGCAGTCAGGATATTCCATGGACATAATAGAATTGGAAAAAGACCATGGCCACTGGAAGTGACCTTAGATCAGCTTTTTGCTTTCAGTCTGCCTCGGCTTGAGCTCTCTAGTCATTGCAGGGCTGTCTAACCTGTTTCTTTCCTTCTCTCTGTCTTCCTAGGGGAGATGGAGGAGCTGGAAGCACTATGGCTCACTGGCATTTGTCACAATGAGAAGAACGAGGTTATGAGCAGCCAGCTGGATATAGATAATATGGCAGGTGTCTTCTACATGCTGGGAGCAGCCATGGCCCTCAGTCTCATCACCTTCATCTGTGAGCATCTCTTCTACTGGCAATTCCGCCACTGCTTCATGGGCGTCTGCTCCGGCAAGCCCGGTGTGGTCTTCTCCATCAGCAGGGTGAGTGTCATTAGCTAGCGGGGAGGAACACAGGATTTATTCAGACAGTCCTAGGTACTGGAAGTGGGGAAATCCACCGACACTGTCTAACACACAGGTGGCATAGAGTGGTGGTCTGCAGGATAAAGGCTGGCATCCTTTCACCATTAATGTTGCAAGTATTTTTCTGTGGCATCTCTGGTCTCTGCTGGATTGTGGTCATGGAAAGGGAAATTTCACATGGAAATGAAAATGCAGTATAAAGAGAAATTAACTCTAACATGGACAGTCAGAAGTCCCTAACCAAAAGCGACGCCCTAAACCATGCAGAAATTCCTTCCAGAGAGGAAGACCACATGAACTTAGCAATTGCTTTATACAAATCTGCCTTAAGGTATAATACTTACATTTAAAGAAGATTCTAGTAATTTCTGAGTCATCTTTCTGCTATTAGTGTAGCTAACAGTATCCCATTTGGAGCTTTTTTTTCTTCTTTCAAGCCGCTGGTCCTTTCCCCTGATCCATGCTGAAGTGAGGTCAAATCTCAGATTTTTGGCCTCAGTGTTCGATGTAACAGAATTAACTTTGCTTGTGCAAGGAGTATATAATTGCTACATAAAATATTGTTAAGGAAAATGACAAAGCGTTTTGAATGCAGGGGCACAGCCGCTCTTCTATATTGTTAGTTTCTAACCTGGTTTAGTCTGGAGATGAGGTGGGGGATTGTGTTTGGTGGTCCTTAGCTAAATACAGATTCTTTCATTCTGAGGTTATCTGTTAGACCTGGGCCAGGTTGGTGAAAAGTCTGAAAAGTGTTAATCACCTGCTAGCTGCTGAGAAACCATAGTAACATGGTGTGATGGTGTCCATTTCAGAATTGACATTAATCAGCAGGTGCCATTTGGCAGGCCAGGGAATAAATGAGCCCCTTTCCTTCTACTCCTAAGGGTAGCTCTTGCAAACAGTTTGTGTTGTGGATCAAAGAGCTGGCGGGAATGTGGAGGAACCAGGCATGTCTGCTGTCTGATTTGAGGTTGAAGAGAGGACTTTCGCTTTCAGGGATGTCAATTTGGAGCCTGTTATCACTGTTAAATTTAACAGAATGCAATTAAAAATTCTATTGTACTTCACTCAACCAGATGCAAAAGACCTAAATACCCGCAGTCCTGCTCTTTCTCTGTTTCTTTTTCTAATCTGTACTGGTGATTAATGTTGCTAAGTTTATGACAAATGAAGCTGTTCCCTTTTTAAGATAGCTTCTGTCTTGTTGATTCACTGATGTCCAGATGAATTTCAAGGGCCAAACCAGACTTTCTTCCTCTCATCCACACAGAATCATTTGTCTTGATGCTTTTGTTCACAAGGATATTATTTTCCCCATTTGCAATTCAGTGTTACACCTACTAGGTTTGAGTAACTCTTACAGATGCAAGCAGGTATTCCTGCATCCCACAGATATGACATGAAGCAAAGCAGAGGAAGAGGAATGGAGGGGAAGGAAAAAATGTGAGGGGCAAGAAAGAGGGGCAGAACAGCAAGGGTTGGTAGAGCAAGTCTGGTTTCATTTGATTTGATTGCGCTTCATGATGGAAGTCTGACAGGCCTTGCTGTCCTACAGGAACATGCTGTTACTGCACAGCTTCCCAGTCCAGATCCCCTTTTGTGTATTCTTTGCAGGACCACTCACCTTCCTGCTTTCTCTCATTTCAGGGTATCTACAGCTGCATCCATGGCGTGGCCATCGAGGAACGCCAGTCAGCAATGAACTCCCCCACAGCGACTATGAACAACACCCATTCCAACATCCTCCGCCTGCTTCGGACAGCCAAGAACATGGCCAACCTGTCAGGGGTCAATGGCTCACCGCAGAGTGCCCTGGACTTTATCCGCCGTGAGTCGTCGGTCTACGATATCTCTGAGCACCGCCGCAGCTTTACCCACTCAGACTGCAAATCCTACAACAACCCCCCTTGCGAGGAGAACCTCTTTAGTGACTATATTAGTGAGGTGGAAAGGACCTTTGGCAACCTCCAGCTGAAGGACAGCAATGTGTATCAGGACCACTACCACCACCACCACCGCCCCCACAGCATTGGCAGCACCAGTTCCATCGACGGGCTCTACGACTGTGACAACCCGCCCTTCAATGCCCAGTCGCGGTCCATCGGGAAGAAGCCCTTGGACTTGGGGTTACCCCCTGCCAAGCACAGCCAACTGGGTGACCTTTATGGCAAGTTTTCCTTCAAGAGTGACCGCTACGGGGGCAGTGGGGCCCATGATGACCTGATCCGCTCGGACGTCTCTGACATTTCCACTCACACGGTCACCTACGGCAACATCGAGGGCAACGCAGCCAAGCGGCGGAAGCAGCAGTACAAGGACAGCCTGAAGAAGCGCCCAGCCTCTGCTAAGTCCCGGCGGGAGTTCGACGAGATAGAGCTGGCCTACCGCCGGCGTCCACCTCGCTCGCCTGACCACAAGCGCTACTTCAGGGACAAGGAAGGGCTACGGGACTTCTACCTGGACCAGTTTCGGGCCAAGGAGAACTCGCCGCACTGGGAACATGTGGACCTGACAGATATCTACAAGGAGCGGGGAGATGAGTTTAAGCGTGACACGGGAGGAGGAGGGGGTGGATCCTGCACCAACAGGGCCCACCACAAGCATGGCTCGGGCGAGTTTGGAGGAGGCAACGAGCACAAGCATGGCGTTGTGAGTGGGGTCCCGGCACCGTGGGAGAAGAACCTGACCAACTTAGACTGGGAGGACCGGCCTGGGGCTAATTTCTGCCGCGGTTGCCCTTCTAAGCTGCACAACTACACGCCATCGGTGGTGGGGCAGAACTCCACCCGCCAGGCCTGCATCCGCTGCGAGGCCTGCAAGAAAGCGGGCAACCTGTACGACATCAGTGAGGACAACTCGCTCCAAGAGCTGGACCAGCCGCCTGCCCCCGTGCCCGTGGCCACCAGTGCCACCTCCTCCTCCAAATATCCTCAGAGCCCTTCCAATTCTGCCTCCAAGGTGCAGAAGAAGAACCGCAACAAGCTCCGCCGGCAGCACTCCTACGACACCTTTGTGGACCTGCAGAAGGATGACTCGGCCCTGGCCCCCCGCAGCGTCAGCCTCAAGGACAAGGGCCGCTTTTTGGAAGGGAGCCCCTACGCCCACATGTTTGAGATGCCAGCCAGTGAGACCACATTTGCCAACAACAAGTCCTCAGTGCCCGCCACCAGCTACCACCACCACAACAACCCCGGCAGCAGCGGGGGCTACATGCTCAGCAAGTCGCTCTACCCCGACCGGGTCACCCAAAACCCTTTCATCCCCACTTTTGGGGATGACCAATGCTTGCTCCACGGCAGCAAATCTTATTTCTTCAGGCAGCCTGTGGTGGCAGGAGGGCCCAAAGCCAGGCCAGACTTCCGAGCCATCGTCACCACCAACAAGCCGGTGGTCTCAGCCCTTCATGGGGCTGTGCCAGCCCGTTTCCAGAAGGACATCTGTATAGGGAACCAGTCCAACCCCTGTGTGCCTAACAACAAAAACCCCAGGGCTTTCAATGGCTCCAGCAACGGGCATGTTTATGAGAAACTCTCCAGTATTGAGTCTGACGTTTGAGTGAGAGGGGAAGAGCGCGGGGAGGGACTGGGGGTGTATGTGGAGCGTGGGAGGGTGGGGTGGGATCAATCCCATCAGCTACTCTCTTGGGTCATCCTTAGTTTGTGGGATACTGGAGTTCTGAATAGTGCAGCACTGGTGACAAGTGCCACCTCTTTGGTTTCCCCTCTTCCTCCTCCTCTTTCCCATCCCTCCCCTTTTATCTCTTTTTCCATGTTCTCGCTCCTCCCATTCTCCTCCATTCCTGGCCATTGCACTTTACAGTGACGTCGGAGTTGGATATCCTCGCTCGTGATTTCAGGAAGGGGAGAAAAAGGCAGGGAAGGGGTGGGCTGAGGGGGAGCGGCAGTGACTCTAGCATTTCATTCTTGCTGGCTCCCGGCAAAGGCATGTGCACACACACGGGTGTGTGTGGCAGGAGGAGACAGCAGAAGCAGAGTAATGGACATGCAGGAAAAGGTGCTTGCTCAGGCAACTCTTCCTAAGACTGCCTAGAAAAGAGTAGTGTTTGAAGACGTGGAGAAAGTGAAGGGTGAATAACACGACTAACTTGATGATGCACTTATATGTTAGCTATACTGAGGTTCTCGTTACATTATTTTGTGAAGACTATGGGGGTTTAGGGCTGAAAAAAAAATATATATATATTTGCGTATATGCTGAGAAATTTACGCTAAAATTTTGAATTGTCTGTTGGGGGATGTGGGGGGAGGGAGAGAAGGCTTGTCTGCAGGTCTGGCTAGTGGTTTCACTATGGCTATTGCAGCCATTGAATCTGTGGCAGACCAGCGGGAGAAATGGAAAGGAAGAGGGGCCTGAGTTTGGGAAAGCAACCCTGGACTCAGGGAGGCTGCTGGGATCTCTGACAGACGACGCTGGTTTGCACTGAAATGAGAAGAGTTTGGGGAAAGTGGCGCAGGATTGGTTCGTTAGCTGTGAGTTGCTCTCTAGTTGTGACATAACTTCAGGGGTGGGAGCAGTGTATAGTATGGGTTAGCCTATACGCGAGTATATACGATAACTTTATACTTGAAATGTCTGCGGAGAAGGCAAAATAAAACCATGATCCTATAAGGTGTCTGGATAACAAACACAGTGGAACAGAGCTAAAGAGTAGGGAAAGGTGGGAAGGGAAGTTTTGTCACTGTCACTTCAGGGCACAGCAAGCCCGTTTTGGCATGTCCTTTCAGTGAGGAGGGCAGGGAAAAAAGGGTTTTCATCCTTCTGCCCTCCCTATCCTTGGCCAGTAGGTTGGAACAAAAGGAATAGGGTGCCCTCTGCCAATGCTGGCATGGTGCTTGAGAGGAAAAAAAGTGCCATGAAAGGGTGCGTGTGGTGGCGGTGGTGCTGGTGGACTGTTTCAATGCCTCCTTGCACATGTGGAAATGGGAGGAGGGTGTGCGCACCCATGGGAAATACATGTGTATATTTACTTTGAATGTACAGGGGAAGTACGCGGCTTGTCTTCCTGGGAAGGGGTGTGCTTGAATAAATGCCAGAGAGCACAGAAACTTGTGCCAAGGGCTGAAGACAAGACGTGCAAGGCTGAGATGCGTGTGTACATGTACGTGTGCCTCTGCGTGCGAGAGAGAGAGATACTAGCACAGGTGCAAAGCTGGAATAGCCTAGGGTTTCCCATCCCTGCAGTTGTAGTGACAGCTTTCCTGGTGCACCTAGTATCAATAAGAGTGGTTTTTTCTTTCCATTGTATCATTTTAGATGCAAGTTTAACTAAAGGAAAGGGAGCAATGGTAGGAGTGAGAGGTGGAACTCCCCTTTCATATGTCTTCTTTCTCCTGAGGTGGGGATGTGGGCTGACCTCTCCCATCCTGAGAGATATGGCAAAGTCTCTCCTGTTTGTCCTGGGTCTGTCCTAGTGTCTCGATGACCATGGCTCAGCAGGGGAAGGGCTGAGAGAACCCTGTGCTGAGGGCATGGGGACACTGCTGGGGACTGACTCTGAAAGGAGATGGCAGCCCCGTCTTTATGAGCCACATTTCTTGGAGCTGAAAGCCACCTCTCTCACATTCCTCACCGCACCCTGGTTGATTTTATCTTATCTTTCTCTTAAGCCAAGAAAAGGCCTTTTATTTATTTACCTATTTATTTTATTTATTTTTTAAAGCTGGGGCGGGGGGAGGGTGGGATTTGCCTGTAAAGTCAAAGAGTGTGAGGAGAGGGTGGGCAGGGTTGGTGAGGGGAGTATTTTCTTATATTTCAGTGAGGAAATTAAGGAGGGAAGAGGGGGAGAGTCTTTGTAATGCCACCCCTTAGTCTTCAGGGTAAGGGAAATTCTTATTCTTTCCCTCTTCTCTCATTACAAAGACAAAAAGGAACAGAAAAAAAGAAAAAAAAAAAAAGAAACCAAACAAATTAACAGAGCGATCTGCAATCCAGAACACATGGCAGCTTGTCAGATGCCTCTGACAGTGGCCACCAAGAAGGCGTTCCTTTCATTTGTAAATATTTCTTTTTTATTGCGTTTTTGTATAAATTGGTGTTTCTCTTCTCGTGAATATTCAGGTCGTGGGGTGGGAGGGAGGGGAAGTTTGTTTCTGTTCTGTTTGTTTTCTACGACTTTTCAGGCTGCGTTTTTGGAAGCGGTTTACGCGGGTCGAGGCCGTATGAATGAGAAAAAAAAAAAAAAGAGAGAGAGAGAGAGAAACCCATGTGTGTTGTGTTCCCCTGAGGCCCCCCGTATCGCCCTGTCACCTTTATCTTCATGAATGGAAGACGCCGGAACGTCACTTCAAGCCTTGCCAGCAGGGTTTCATGTTTTGACGGGAACACCCCCAATTCCTTTTTGCATATAAACTCTCTGTACCAGCATCTCTCTGTGGAGTTTGGGCCTCAAGGCACTACGCTGTCTTGATAGTGGTGGGGTGAACCATCAAGTTGGCCGCTCAGGTTGGACCATCACTTTGACATTAAGAGACTTCTCCAATGCTACTTTGGTTTAGAAATCTTGGACCTGGGAAAGCTCGTGATAATTTCTGGTATTTCCTAAGGGCTTGGGGGGGAAGCTTGACAGCTGGCGAGGGCAGCTAATCTCTTTGGCGGTTATCTCGGTACTTTTCCGTCCCTCCCCACCTGGAACGAGGAAACCTGGAGGGTGTCTCTGCAGGGAAATTAAGCCGAAAACAAACCAAAAAGAAGTTAATGGAACTTTTTTCAAATCTCTTCTTAAAGGTTCTGATTTTTGTGTTCTGGGGTGAAAGTTGGTTCGTATTTTCTCCGAACTGGTCTGTCCCTTGTTCCACTGATTGGCAAATGATAGTTTGCCAAAATCATTATCTAGTGTTGATACTGTTGTAGCACTGTTAACACTCCGAGTGCTCTGCAAATATTAACTGTGCCACAAACCACTCAAATGAATGCTCTAGGGCAACCAGAAAAGAAGAACTGGAAATTCTGGACTGAACCACTGGTCTAACCACAGGAGTCTGGTATTTTGCCTTCTCCCACAATAGATTAGGCCACGTGTCCATCAGGTTAATCCTTTCTCCTATAAGCGATCTTTTCTGGTTGCTTTGTTTATTTTAGTTCTGACAGGTCAACAAGTTTTGGGACAGAGATGAAGGGGAGAGGGTGGGAGGGGGGAGGGTGTAATTCATAATCCAGAAAATAAATCAATGATGTTATTAAACTCTGATTATATATTTAGAATTTTAGATTTGGTGTATTTTCATTCTAAGTATTCAAGTGAATCAATCAGGTAATATTAGCAGCAGGTGTTGTCTATACTAGAAAACCACCCACGTGCTGTTTATTACCTGTCCAGAAAAGAATGGGATTTCATACCAGAGCCTGACAAACTCCACATCCCCTCCCTTGCCATTTCTCTCTCTCTCCTCTAGAAACACCAGTATTTTCTGGGGCAGTGGCTGGGAACATTTCCCCTCTCTGAAGGTTTCTGCACACAAGAATACCAAGCAAAAACCATTGCGTCCTCTACAGTTTGGTGACCTCTACTGTATATTTGCAGCCAGCCTCCTGGGAAAGATTAGGCGCCTTTGGCAATGTTTCTGACATTTGCCTCCTCACTCTAGCCCTAGGCATGGCTCTCTGAGTGGTATTTTCATGAGCCATGTTCTTCTGAAGTGGTACTGGAGTGTATGTACTCAGCTGAAGCAGGATGTGTATGAAGGAGATGGAGGAAATATTAAAAAAAATATCAGAAATTTGCCACACATGGTGGAAAGCAGCTGGCAGGTAGAACTTGCAGCCATGGATCTCCACACCATAAACCGTCTTGGAGTATTCACACCAGCTTTCTACTGTAGCGCAACACAACACAGGCTGGTGTAGTAGTTCTCTGTCTCCCATCACACCTCCCAGTGAGGACAGTATCAGAATTTGCCGTGTCACATCATAAGAGGGAAAGAAAAGCTGCAGTCAGGACTTGTCAGTTGAGACAATGAAGCACATCGGCCCTGCCTCCCCAGCAAAAATCCATCCCGTTCTCTCTAAAATCCAGCATTTGTTGTCAGAACTCTCCAGGCGAGAACCCCAGTGGGTTCAAAATGCTCAGCAATATGCAAGTATGAACTTTACCTGGAGGGAATTGATGTTTCAATTTCCAGCGCAGGAGGGGGAAGAGGTTCCTTTGTGATGTCCTGAAGGATTTGGTGGAGGAGTTAAGAGCTGCCAGGATGGGCATCTTTGCTTCTGACTTCTTCAGCAATGCATGCTGAAGTTGAGCTCCTCACTCCAAGAAGACACTAGCATCCATCTTGAATAAAGCCCCTTTGTACCTTCAAATCAGGGTTGTTTCTCACAGCAACATTGCCAGCAAAAGAGAGAGGGGGAGACAGAGAATGAATATGATGGTGGTGACAGGTTAGAGTGATCAGAGATACCTCAGGGATCTTTATAGGCAAGTCTTTGCTTTAGAGCTTTCTATCAAATGTGGCATATCCTCCCACCTCCATTGCTTATCAACAGATGGAAGCAAGCCTGGGAACACAGCCAATGATCAGACTTAGGCCTTTCACACATCCTCCACTCCAGTCAAGCAACCTTTGATGAGCCCTTCCCATGGAGAAGGGTGGGAGGTTGCACTTCCCCACGTATTTTTGGTTGCCAAAAAGAAAAGAAAAGGGGAGGGGATAAAGATGAGGAGTGCTGATGAAGGGACTTTGTGCTGACTCTCTGCACCATCGCTCTAAGGAATTATGCTTCACCCTTTCTGCTCAATCCAAGCTGGTGAAGGCTAGGGTCCAATTATGCTGCCTCTCGGTGGCATATGCCTGGCTCACCACAGGAGCCCCTGGGAGCTGTGTGCGAGAAAGGAACTGGATTGCTGGCAACGAATGGGGACAGACTCCAGGCCACGATCCCCGTCTGCACCCACTCTTTCCCATAAGTGCTTCCCTGCTGCTCAACACACCTGGCGTGTCCACCTGGAACACACCTACCATGCTGCTGGATGCTGCAGGGCACATTGAGATAGTAACTAGTGGGACCCGATTGTTGTCCCCACAAGGGCTTATTTTCAATTTGCAGCCAAATAGATTTCCAAGCCATAGACCCTCGCTGCATTCACCCATCTACACTTCCCTGTGGCTCCCTCTCTCCTCCCCCCTCAAAGGCAAACTGGGGCGCTGACTGTCTCACTGGCAATACTAATACTATTGCTTCATCTTCATCACGGGCTCTCTGGACCTCCCTGGGGCTGACTGCAGGCAGACCTGGGTGTCTGCCATTAGAACGGCAACAAAAACCACTTTGCAATTGGCTTTGAGTTCTTTCTTAATCTCTTGAGCATCCCCAAACTCCTCTCCTAGCCATGCCATTTGAGTGAATTCTGGCACCCTTCTCTCATTCCTGACAGCAAAACTGACACAGCATGAATCTGCTTGCATATAGAAAAGGGCATTGAAATCCTATCGCAGAGAGCAGGACTCATGTCTGCCGACACCAAGGGTACAGTCCCTTAGGTGCTGAGGTAAAGGAGGATCTCTGTGATGTGTTAGTAGTTACAGATCTCTTAACCTGCTGGCCTCCTGCCATTAAAGGTTCACAGAAAGCACCAGTATACACTCCAACAGGTCAGAAAAAAATTCCACGCTGTGGGACAGGGGTTCCTCTGGGCACGGGCACACGTACGAGACATACTGGGGAAGTGAAACACACGCAAACAAACCTGACACAGCAGGAAGCTGTGAGGCTTGCGTGCCTGTACGCGCGCGCGCACACACACACACAGACACACGCACGGTACATTGCAGTACGCTTAATGACTCTGTCCCACAATGCATTTTTGCCAAGTAGGAACAACGTGACCTTTCCTAATGTTCTGCTGGTAGTTATTTAATTTATGTATTCATTTTGTGACTTTTACATCATCTGCTTTCTTGACTGCAGCATTACTGTGTAAATATGTGTGTATATATGTACAGAAACTAACTCAAGCAATTATATTCAGGTTGGGAAAAGGGTGGGTTTTATATCTGTACAGTATTTCCTTATTAAATAATGGCATGGGGGGGTTGGGAAAGTTAACTTCTAAATTGTGGTTTTATTGGTCTGTGGTGTTTGAAGTTGTTTCAGTGGTTGCTTTTGCTGGTTCGGAAAGTTTATCTGGATGTTATATGTGTGTGCCAAGAAAGGGTCCCCAAACAGGGGAGGTTTGGGATTGGTGAGGGGTGGTGGGTAGCAGAGGGTGTTAATAATTTCCTGTAATAAAAGCTGTGTTGATTGCTAGGGACTGTTTGTGTGAGGCACAGGGCTGTTTCCTTCTCTATGTGCTTTGCTCTTTGATTACTTTCTCTTCCCTGGTCCCCATTGTCTTCTCCCTGGGATGTCAGCAGAGTACATTCATTACTGTGGATTGCAGGGATCTCTCTCTGGGCCTTCATCTCCTGACCAACTCTTCCATCTCCCTCTTTCACTGGCCTTCCCAGTGCCAGTGGGAGGGGAGGTGGTGTCATCTCGGACGCTCTGTGCCATTCTTGTCCACTTTGCTTGCTCTCCTTTAGACCCACTCTGTCTTTCCTCTAAGCAGAACCTCATTTTCAGGTGCTTGATCTCTCTAGCAGTTTACTGCCTCATCTCCCTGGCCTCTTATCTACTTATTTCCCATCTTACTCACACTGATTCTTCAATTTCGTCTTTATGCCTCTTCTCTCAGAATGACTTATGCTGGCTGTTTGCCCACTCCGCTCCTCTTATTACTGTCTTGTTGCTCCGTTGTCTTCATCAAACTGTGCGATGCCGTACAGAAGATGAGTGAAGGGCAGGCCTCTACTTCCCCTCTCCTGGAAAATTCTAGCCCTGACCAGATTTTTAGAAGATCATATTTGGTAGCTGTTTTTGACTTCTCTGTCACTTTCACTGAGGTGGTGTTCTGCTCTTGCCCACTCAAGAAATAACAAATGATCAGTCTGGCAAATTAGCTAGTGCAAGGAAGCAGCGAAATTGTCTTTTCTGAGAAAGCCAAGAGAAAGAACATAATTTCTGTCCTCGATGGCTGGATGGTGAATTTAGAGCGGGGACAGATACAGTTTTTATCACTCCAGGTTCCTCCACACCAGGGTCAGTACAGTATCTTTGCTTTTACTCTATGTGAATAAAGCAAGGCTACCAGGAAGACGTATGCTATCTTTTAGAAGCACAGGGGCTACCTTCCTTTATTGCCTAGAGGCCATTGACTTGTAAACATCTACATGATGTTCTGCTATGTTGCAAACCTGGGAGTGAATGTCTGGTAGTATTTGGTCCCTTTCTGTCTGACAAGTCAATATAAGCTGGTGCTTGGCATGAGCTGCCTAGGGTTTATGGTCTAGTGTCATGTCAGTAAGGGAGGAGAGTGACAGGGGGTGACATGGTGAGTAAGCACAGACAGAGCCAATGTGAAACTGGTAGAGGCACTAGGCAGATGCCAAGACGCCTCCCTCCTTCCCTTTTGGACAACTTGCATTGTCCCTTAATGAACTTCTATCAACCCCCCATCCTCCACAGCCATAGCACTGCCTGCTCATCCCTGAAGACACCTGGGTTTGCTGATCACAGTCTGAGAAAGGGCCAGTCAGCCTCTCCGTGTCTGCATGTGTGTTGCCATGTGCCATGGTCTTTGAGGGTTGGAGCTGTACTGTGTGAAAGCATATGGGCAGTGCAGGGACCAATGGAAAGGGTCAGCATGCCCAGAGGTTATCCAGAGCAGCAGTCTTCTCCCAGCTGCAGCTAACTCTTGCTCAACCTGCCATTGCAGGCCTGCATCTCTAATTTCTGAGTGGGAGAAACCACTACAGCCACATGGGGATGGAGCTCTGCTCAAAGGCGTGAGCAGGGTAGACATCCCTCTCATGTACCCTTGCTATGACCTTGGCATGGCTCTTCCAGCATGGTCCACAGTGGCCTGTGTACTTGTGAATACATAGCTGCAAACACGTGTCAGTCTGGGAGAAGGGCATATGTTTGTGCATTCGAGTGATTCCTGGCAGAATCCAAAACATAAGTGAAGTTGGAAATCTCTGGCCCATTTGGTGCTACCCCAATGGTGTGGACAGGCATCCCCTTGGGAGTACATCCCATAGATTAGCTTTTGGCCAAAGTAGTGAGTTAGTTACCTTTCTGAGCGTCACCAGGCTCCTTGATGTGTTTCCTTTGCTTATTTGATGTGCCATGAGTATGACATACCTGCAACATTTGCAGGGCATCCAGAGAGAATGTATCCATCACATGAGACTTCTATCTAGGCCCTTGGGCAGTGGCTGCTAAGTCCCATGTCAGCTGGAGAAAGATTATACGTGCCCCTGAACTGAAAAAAATCAGTCAAGGGGATAAGATGAAAGTTTTGTGCTTTCTCCCTCTGCTTTCTTTCCAGGGCTTGGAACCAGATCCGTCATCACAGGCAGCTAAATTCCTGTGAAATTCAAGGAGCTTTTGGAACAGCTACTTAGGGGTTTAGATGCCTAGAATGCCTTTTGTGGATTCTCTTGCTTGTGTGGGCCTCTTCCTGCAATGCATTTTGCCAGGATTCATCTCCCAGGAACTCACCATGCTTGAACATAGCTTAGAGGCGTTCCCTCTGCTTGGGGTCACCATGTGTATGTTGCATGCCTGTTGCTACTTATCTGTATTTCTTGCACGTGTCTACTTGTTGGGGGCAGGGGTGGGTTCATGGTATGTGTATTTATGCAGCCTGCACACATTTGTATGTGTGGTGCCACAGTCTGTATGTGTTCTTAGGTGTTTGTACGCATGTGTTTGAGATGAAAGAAAAGTGTTTGAAGCCGTATGCTGCTAAAGCCAGGTGATGAGTACCCGTAGGTACCTTGGCAACCCTGTTGTTGCTCTTGCTTACCTGGTAGGCCCTGGCATGTCTGCTTTGTTTGGACTCTGGGGGACCAGCTCTGAATCAGTGACAAGGCTGGGACACAGACTCCTCCTGAAGATGGTTTGACTACAGCACCAGAAACCCATTCCATGTGTTCATTCACTTCTGTGCTGAATCCGCTGTGCCACATTTTCAAACCATTGTGCCATACTCATTACCTACTTCGCCTTAATTGGTAGGTGGAGCAGGAACACAATCATGCACTGACCTGTAAGGTCTTTTGGGAGAGATCTAGTCAAACTGTCCTGTGTCTGAAACAAGAGGCTCCCTTGCCATTCCTTTTGCTGCCTCTTAGGGCAAAGCAAGCACTGAAATTCCACTTGCAAGCACGCACTAGCCTGTCCTTTCTTGCCCTTGTGTTAGATGGACACAGGCAAAAGTTGAGCTATGGTGGATTGATCTCCCATTCATGCTGTTTGGAAGAGCCTCATCATTGCTGCTTGGAGCTGGGTAGGGAGCTTGCAAATCCCAAGCTCTGGAGGGGTTCTGTTTCTTCAGAGGGGACAGTAAATAGGGAGGATGGGAGGGAGTGAACTTTCTGTAGCTGTTCTTCATCCCATTCATTTCCAGGAGAGATTGCTACGCTGCTAGCACCAGAGAGGATGACCTGCTGGGAGGGCCCTACAGTGCCAACTGGCACAGCACTTTAACTGGCCAAACTGCTGAACAAGACACTGCTGTCCTCTGTCAGCAGCCGGAAAAGACAATCAGGACCTGATGAAGAGATGCCATGACTAGTCAGATAAGGAAGGAGCAACACTTGGGGGCTAGGGCCCTCATCGCCTACACTATCTTAAGTCTGCTTAACCAGCCCTTTAGTGCTGGTCTCACCAGGCCTCTTTGAAGGTTTCTTTTTATTTATAGATATATAAAATGTAACAGAATAATCTATGGCCTCCAGTGACTCCTTCTATCAGACCACATCCGTCCACCTCCTCTGCTTTCTTCCATGTTCAGCTGCTCTTTTCCTCTCCATCAAATTGTATCCTGTGCTCTGCCGGGCTTGTCTTTTATGGAAGAGAAGATATATGTGTGTGAGTGTGTGTACACATGTGTGTGTGTATTTTAAGTATTATTACTATTATCAACATGCTATACACCTAAAAGCTCCTAGCAAGCTGGAGCCTTCAAGAGGTGCTGTAGGAAATGGCCTTCCCACTAGACAACAGTTAGTGTGGAGGTTAGCACAGAAAGCTGCTAGCTTTGGAGGCCTCTTTGCCTGTCTGGTTGCTTTTCTTATCTTTGGAGCAGGCTCTCTCTCACATGTGGTTAGAAATGCAGCAAACTGCTCTTTTTAGCTTTGCATTTTCAAAATTTCTAACATGGGAAAAAAAATGTTTGTTGATTAGCTGTTGATTTCTTTTGTCCGTTTGTTTGTTTGTTTGTTTACGCAGTCCTTTTAGTGGGAGCAGGGAGGTGTTTTCAGCAATACAACTTTCCGAGACCTCAGTTCTGTGCAGTTATTGTTTGTACGGTTCAGCTGTGTTTGGGGTCTTTCCTTTGTATGTGTTTCTCCTGAATGGCAGGGCTATCTTGAAACGTCTCTTTGCCAGTGACAAAAGCATTGGAGGCAAGGGCTGGTATAAGAGGAGGCAGCAGCCTTTTGGGAAGTAGTTTTTCACCTACTTCCCTGGGGAGTCACAGAAGGCAAATTATTTAACCGTTGCACAGGTGGGTTTTGGGGCTGGTGGTTTTTTTTGGTACTCCCTCTCTTTTCCTTCCTTTTTTCTTTTTCTCTTTTTTTCCCTTTAAAAAAAAATATGTTTCTCCAGTGAGCTTTGGCCGGTGCCCCAAAGGCTGCTGTGAGGCGGGTAGTAGGCAGGGAGGGTGTCTGACCCCTGGGTCCTGCCCTCCTGAAGCTGTGTGGGATTGCCTGCGTGAGGAGGGAGAAAGGCCCTTTTTTGGCAGTTTCCACAGCCGTTCCTGGGACAAGGACCCTGTGGCTGCTGAGGGACCTGACCCAAAGGGAATGAGCATCCATGGGAGATGATCCTCTGGCTTGTGTGGGTGGTGGGTCAGGCTGGAGGGCAGGCAGGGGAAGATAGCTCACAGACCCCTGCACAGCCCTTCCCATGCCGGAGCAGGAGCAGGGCGCATAGGTCTGCAACAGGGACAAACAAATGACCCTAAATGGGCCAGAGGGTTCAGCCTCACCTCTCCTGAGCTATTTACAGGTGAGTAAAGCTGACCCTCATCTCAGACAACGTCATTCAAGGCTGAGCAGAGTCTCGCAGACCATGAAGTAGGGGTTAAAGGTGGTGCATGGGTATCTGGCCAGCTCTCGATGTCATGGCACCTAAGGGAAAGCCCAGCACCTTCATCCTTTGGCACCTGGAAGTGGCTGAGAGTAGTAGTGGAGGACTGTCACGTCTACTAGGATTGGGGCAGGTAGCATCTCTAGAGCTGGCACAGGTCAGCTTCAGCTGTATTTGCTTTCTAACTAATGTACATTTACTTTGGAGAGCATGTTTGATGAGCTCAGTCTACCAACCAAAAGAAAAAGAAATACTCACCTCTAGTGTAAGTCTTCTACTGCCCAACACTGCTACCTCCTCTTCTCTTGAGCTGTTGGTATCTTGCGGTGAACCTGGCCACCCATCAGGCTGTTGCACACAGCAGATATATCTTATCCGCGTCTGAGACTGTCTTTGCCTAAATTTTGCCTCCTCCTCATCCCCTTTATGCACGCACATGCGTGTGCGTGCGCGCACACACACACACACACACACACACACGTACCCACCTCCAGCCACTCCACTGGTGAAAATCAGAGCCACAGAGACATGAGTGCCAAATGACTTTTTATTTCTCAAGTAAATTATATGAAAAGTTTTGTTCTTTTTCTTTTTTTTTTTCTTTTTACATATGCAAATGTAAAAGGGAACCGACAGCGAATTGGTGGTGGCGAGAGGAAATGGGATGTTTTGTAACCCTAGCTGCAGTAAAAAAAAAAAGAAATAAAAATACATTAAAAATATTTAAAAAACACAAAAAGGAAAAAAAAAACTTGAACTATTTTGGAAATATTGTGAATAATTTTTTGATATAAAAAATAATTTTTATGTAGCATGAAAACCACCAAAATAAAATGATCAAGAATAAAAGCTGTGCAGAGGGTGTTTTTGTTTAGTTGTTGAGGGAAAAGAAGAAAAAGAAAAGCAGTGGTGTATGAGAGAGATGCTACTGCCATGGCTTTTACTGTGAGTTTCACAATACATCACGTTTTTCTTCAATCTTGGTAACTGGAGTCTTGTGATTATGTAAAAAAAAAAGAAAAACCACAACCCATATTTTATATGAAAAGATGTTTTTATCTCTGATTGCTGTGGAGAAAATCTTGAAAAATATGAACAGAATGAATCCCAAAGACTCAAAAAACAAAAGGCAAAGTGACAATGGCCATGGATTGCTTTTAAGTGTTAATAGCGATCATGAATCTTTTCTGCTTGGTTTATGATTTTTGAGTAGTTGAGATTGTGGTACTGGGGAGGCAGGTGTGAAGGAGGTAAGACATTAACAACGGGCTGACAAAGTTCTGGTTTTTGTTATGTGAGGTGCAGGAGTTAAACCAGGGTCTCTTCACATTTCCTCCTGAGTTGGGGAACAAGGTAGTGTGCTTTTGCAGGACATATTGTCACCATTCTTCAGTTCTTTAAAAAACCCAAGAAAATGATAGGTTTCTTAAAGGAAGCAGACTGCCTCTTCCGATTCCAGACAAAACAGCATGTTGTCTCAGTGCTTCAGTCCCTCTTAGGAATGACGGTGGCAATTCTCTGCTCCACTGAAGGAAGTGGGGTTAGTGCTCTTTGCCTCCTTTGGGCACCTGACTCTAGGTGCTGGAGCACTAGATTGCCTTCGAGGAGGTGGTAGCACCCATCCCACCCTGCTGTGAATCAAGGTGTGTTGCTTCTTTGAATTTTCAGAGAACGGGAGATGCTGGTGTCCGGACTGTCCCAGAGAAGTTGGTAGGTTGCTCTGTCTGTTCTGTCTTGAAAATATTCCTTGTGCCTGAGTGAATCAGACCTCCTGCATATTAATTTCATCTTTCCCCCTTCATGCTCTCATCTCCCATGCAATCATTAAAACACTGCCCCGTCAGCTAGCAGGGGACTTCTCTGTTGCTCCTGGCCTTGCTGTCTGAGTGTCTTCTACATCGTAGGCTGAAAGGGAGGAGGCAGATAGCACACTATGTAACTTAAAATATGGGTTCAGCTTTGATTGAGAGAATGAAAATCAGTAAAAACTCAAGATCAGCTTAGAGTACTCCTCTGTCTGTGTGCAGAAAAAGAATCCTGGGTCAAAATCTTGTCTTCTGCTCATTTCAAGACAGACTTGGGTGGAGTGGACAGGGAGAACCTGGAGGCAATGGTGGTGTAGACCAACTTGACTGGTGGGTTCTTGAATTCTGAGACCCATATACAGGTGTGAAAGAGGATCCGTGGGGACATTACCTCTTGGTGGTGGAGGAAAGAGAGGGAGAGTCATTTTAGTGTAAGAGAGACCAAATCCTGAAGCAACTTCTTGGCTTTTCTAGGTCTGAGTTAGCCTGTGTCTGTTGCCAATACCTATCCCATGCACTATCTGTTTTTGCTTTTTCACTCCTACATGGAAGAGGAGAGTGAGTTTCCCCGCCTATTGAAGCTTTTGTCATTATTAGTTATTAATCTAGGTTGTTCCTCCAGTGAATATCTGGCTATTTACCCTTCTTCCCACTTATTCTGTCTCCTAGTCCCGTCCTCTCACCATCAAATCGTGACAGCAAGATTGTCTTGCTGTGAGGAACAGTATGCCTCTGTGGCTTCTTGTCCTTGCATGTTAAGAAAAGGGGCCCTTGCTCCCTTATGGGAGGAAGCTAGTACTGTTCTATGTCCTTCAATGAACCATGAGGGCTGAGAAGTCACTACACACAGCTTAGTGGTATTTCTTACCTTACTCGCCTCCAGTGCTTGGATATTCCAGTCACCTTCCTTACAAAGAACATGGTATTTTACATCTGTGACCAGTGGACTAAGTCTGTGTTTGTGTTATTGGCTAGCATTTGCTCGCTCAAAGAATAAGGAGAATCACAAGGAGCATCTTTATCCTGGACAATCATCCTGTGACTGGTGCTCTACCAGCCGCCTCCTATTTATATGCCGTCCTTTTAGCAGAGCCAGGGATCAAGGCAACAGCAGCACAGAAGGGTACGAAAAGGGGAATCAGGGAGAGGGTGATGTGTGGGTGACCATGTAATGCTGTGCTGCTGTGTGCTTACCAGCTAGAGAACGTATCACAGAGCGAGAGCAGCACTGTGACTTTATGACCCACGGGTCTTCTTGTCTCCTCCATCTGAGAGATGGTCTCTCTTTCTTTTCTCTGGGCAGCAGGATGGCTCATGGAGGACGTGAGGCAGGGGACAGGGCAAGAGACTGAGGAGCACCTACAGAGATCTCAGCTTCAATGCTGAAAGTGTGTGGCGCACATCAGAGCCCAGGCTGCTGACCTGACAGCACAAGTGGCCTGACAGCAGGCAAGGAAAAGTCACAATGAAAACCTCAGCTCTGGGGGCTTTGCCTCTCTTCAGGAAATGCCTGCAGAGGAATGAGCGCAGTGGTGAAGAATAGATAATTTTGCCACACAGGGTGTGGCAAAGAAGGAGGAAAAACATGGCCTGGAAATTTGGGTATAGGTGGAATACGTTTTGAAGGGAACTCCCTAGAAGTAGAGGGGAAACAGAGCTAAAGCAGAAACTTGGCAAATGCTTTGAAAATTCAGATTTCAAAGCATAATGTCTCAGAGTCTGGAACTGGGGCTTTGGCCGCGCGTTATGCTAGCTGGAAGTTCAGCCAGCGGCCATTCTTCTACTCCAGCCTCCTTATTCACTCACCTTCCCTTCCTTGGCGTGAAGCTGCAGACTCATCTCTTCCCTTAGACCCAGGGGGCCTAATGACGAAGTGGAAGAGCTTGCATTTTGCCCACCTTGTCTCTGCACCTCACTGCTCATATCTCAGGTCTTTCAAGGTAGACATTTAACCAGGCCAGAGGGAGGGCAGAAGTCCTTCCAGTTCACGTGTACAGCAAGGGCAGGAGTCTGGAGGTTTTGAGCACACAAGCCTTAGATGCTGTCCTTGAAACACCTCTGTGTCTTTTGTAATGTGAGCACTGCTGTGTCTGTTTGCCCTCACAGATGATTTGCACGGTCCATCAGGAAGCCAAGATTCTGTCAGTGGAAAAGAGCTATTCAACGTGGCTTTTTGACATTTGAACAAGGGACTAGGACTGTAGTTACAGAAAAGGCATCCGCAAAGATGCATATCCCATACCAGGGGGATATTGGCTGATGTTGTTCACTTCTTGAAGCAAACAATTTCAGGGCTCCTCTTTGGCCTGTCACACATAGGGACTTCTCCAAGTGATAAATGCACTTCCACTGTCTCTGGTGGCCCTTTTCTGTGCCCAGATGCTCCTTTTCAGCTCTGGGAGCTGAACTTTGCTGTCCTAAGACACAGATGAAAGCATCCCAAAGTGAGCTAGTTGTAATGAACCAATCACTTCTCCTAGCTTTGTAGCTTCATATTGCTTAGGGACTAACTGGTCAGATGTTCTCCTTCCTCCCCAAGCCACTTCAGGACTCTCTGCTGCAGCGGCAGCCCGGTTTGTTGTCACTGCTGACCTTCCCCTTCTTTATAGGCAGAGAGTAAGGGCTTCACGGCTGCTTTCTTATCTGAGACATTAGATTAAAATTGGAGAAGCATGAAGTTTTGGGCCTGTCTCTGTGGCGCTCTGATTAGTTATCCTCACTGAGGAGGCAAGAGACCGAGGCCTGCCAGCCGCAAGGTTAAGCTGTGGGTAAGCGATAGCCCTTCGGCTGCGGGTTGCTGCTGCGCTGTTAGCAGAGGGGACGCGCACTGGAATGCTAAGTGACTTACACCACGCGCTCGCCACCCTTTCAAGATTGGTATGTAGACTCGCATCTAAGCAGAAAGGAAGGGCTTGGTTCTCTCCTTGTCTATTTCCCCTGCTCCCAACGGAAAATTTCCTGAAAGAGGGGAAAGGGAAGGTTCTTCCCTCACTTGAAACTCAGACTATTGTCTGTCTGTGTAGCGTATTGTTTTGTGGTGGTAGAATAAGACAGATCTTTGGCTGGTGGCCATACGCAGGCTCTGGGTGTGTTTCTACATCCTTTTTCTGAGGGAATAGCACAGCTTCTGCTACAAAAGCAGGGCCGCTTTCTCTGCCACCTTGGTCTCAAGGGATGAGCCATGAGTCCAGAGTCTCAGGCAGTTGGTGGTCCCAGGGCCCTGTTCAAGTCACCCTACTACACATCCTGGAGAGCTGGGGATGCCTGGTGAGCAGCACTGACTGTTAGGAAGAAATAATTAGTTAATGCTTGTGCCATGTTTGCATCAATTAGGGAAGGATTTTTAGAAGCACCTGAGAGATTTATTAAAACAAACCCCGTTTCAGTGAAAGCCAGTAGTGTTTAGCTGCGCGGGTGCTTTTAGAAATTTCCGCTACAAAAGCTAAGAGTGTTTATTCTTTTTAAAGAATAAAGAATTCTTTCTTTATGAAGTGGCTGGAGTATTTAATAGCGAGGTAAACTGGTTGAGCTCTCCTGACCCTAAAACATTGTGATAGTAATCTCAACTAGCAACTATTCCTGGAGGGTGCCCTGGGTTGAGCTGAAGATGTGAAGCTATCTTCAGAAGGTACAGGAGCTCCCTCCTCGATAGCACTTGCCACAGAGGGGGAAGTAGGTAGCACATTTGGCAGGATTTCATCAGAAAGGTATGCTTCAGGATGCACATGGAATGCAAGCAGTGACTGGTGGCTTCAGGGGTAATTTTGTATTGGTCAAAATGACTCCATCTCTCCTAACAGCAGCACTATTGCTGTGGACTTGGGCAGTGTCAGTATCAGTCATTAATCTGGAAACAGTGAGTGAAGGGAAATGCTTTGCCAGCAGGGTGAAACCCTGTCATAAAATTGATCAAAAACATTTAGGCCCTGTTTTCAAACAAGATTTGTCCGTTCGATGCTTTGTACTGCCATAGCCCTTACTTCAAAGAGTTTGCAATTTTGATGCTAAACTGAAATAAGTTAATATTAGCATTTACATTAACAAGTAAATTGACAGATGCCATAGTTTACATATTTTATGCAAATATCCTGAAATCTCGCATGTATTTGCATCTAATTCTCTTGAAATTAAATGAGATGTACACTTTATAGGGGAAATAACTGAGGCATCCAGACATACGATAAGCGAGGTGACTTGATGTGACTTGTTGTATGAACTGTGGTAAAGCCAAGGGGCAGAGGAAAAGGACATCTGGCGTTTTCATACGCAAAAATATTGTGTTCATGGTTGCTGTTTGGAGAAAGCAGTGCAGGAATCTCTCTGGGATGTGGTCAGTAGTGCAGGAAACTTGTGCTAGGAGACATGATTTGGGATGCTGGGACCTCAACCTGAAAGGCCAGTCAGGGTCTCAGCCTGTTGCTTTTTTGAGCTTTGAGAAAGAAACACTCCCCTCTTTGCAGCACTGCGCAAACATCACCCAGTTGAGCTCCCCCCACCCCATAAGGGGATGAGAATTTCCTACACAAGCTGGCGAACAGTGAGGAGGAAGGGCTGTGATCCATACGGCAGCAGGCCACCAGACCCCAGACATGCCTGTCCACCACTTCAGTACCTGGCAGGATGTCGTCTTCTTCTTCTTCTTCTTACCCCTCTGGAGGTCATGAAGGGATGACAGCTATTTGCAAAGCTATGGCCAGAGCAATCAGCTTCTGCTTCAGGTGAGTTTGGTGAGAAATCTTACTATTCCGACAGCGCTCCAGTTTTCCAGCTTCGTTTCACTTCTTCCATTGGACAGAGCCTTGAGGATGCTGTACCTTAACCCAGCCTTGGACAAAGAGAACCTGAACAACAAATTGTGATAGTTTTCTCTGCGCATTTTTAATTAGCTCTACTTTTACAAGTAGCATGAGGAAGTGCGTATGAGCCTGATCCGGAGAGGTGCTGGGCTGTACAGGGTCTCTCAGGATGTCTATGGTGCATGGGGCGGCTGCCACCCTGACCTGATTTCTCTGGGCTGATCATGGAGGCTCTACTAGGATTCAAAATACAACTCATTTCCCTTCCTTGGAAACTTGCACATCAAGGTCTTAGTGTGCCTCTCATGAATAGTCTTGAGCATCCCTCTGCTGCTTTTGTCAGGTTGCTACAAACTTTCAGCTTTTACATGGAGGCTGTCAAAACACTGTATAGAAAATAATTTCCTTTTTTGATTTCACCAGTGTGCAGTAACACCTCAGGCTGTCACATTGGAGAGGCTTCATCAAGAACCTCTTTGTACCCTGCAAAGTGTTCATCCAGCTTGGCATCTCTTGATGAAGTTCATCCAACACATCCTGATCTGTTTGAATACTGACGGAGCTTCCTGGCCAGCTTCTTCTTGGGCTTTGCTTCCAAACCTTGCAGGATGCTTTGAAGTGCAAACTACACGCAACTGGGCAGAGCCTGACCTAGCTTCAATTTGTTTTCAAAAGGCTAGGATGATAAAACCAGTTTTCCTAGGGTTACAGTTCAGCTTAGTTCAAGTTCCAGCCTCATAATTGCTCCAAAATTTTAGGTCTGTCTTGCCAGTACCCCTTTAAATTTTGCATACTCCTGCTTAGAGTCACTGCCACTCTTCAAATATTCAAGGGTTCCTCACATTTAATTTTGAATGGTTTACTCTCTCCAGGGAGGAGGCAGTGTTTTAAAAAGAATTTGCTGACAGAAAAAGTAGAGCTTACATGACTTGCAGCAAACAGCAATTTGAGTTCTCAAGAACATGCATGTCTTGGACATGTAAATTTTCCTCATTTGCATTTCAAGGGCACATGTGACATGCAACACTGCTTTCTCATCCAGTAACATTATCTAAACTTAATGGCTAATGTCAAGTTTTTATTAACATTTACAAGTGCATTGGGAGATTAATTTGTTTACTTGCATTATGCAAAACTGATTTAAGATCGTGGTTTGCATTTACACACATTTACATAGTGTTTCCTGATTAATACATTATAATACACGCAAATCATGTGTAAATTGCAGGCTCACATCTGCAACATAAACTTCATTTTGTGCAATGTAATATTTGACTTGTCTGACAGAACTTTTCCAGCAGGTTGCAGTTGAAGTCAGGGTATGGCAGGAAGGCAAGGAGGAACAGGGATCAGAGGTGGATATTCTGTGGAGAAGTCTTTTCTTAGCACCCGTTACTTGCCAATACCCTGCAGTCATGAAACAGCAGAAGAGGATGCTAAGGATAGCTGGCAACAGGATGAGTTTCATGTAGTGCTTTGGCCCTGGGGTCAGGCTTCTGTGAACACGCAGTTTAGTTGCGTGCTCAGCCACTTTAGGCTTGGAGTGAAATGGGTGAACAGCAAAAGGAGCCAGTGAGAGGGAAAGGGCCAGCAACCACTGCTGCCAGTCATGGCCTGGTTACCTTGGCCCTGATCCTCACGAAGGGGCTCAGCTGGGTGCAGCGGAGACCCTCGAGGCGCTCCGCTCCGCTCCCTGTAGTGCCACCTTTGGCTGGGGCTGCTCAGGGATGGCTGGCTGGCATGGGGAGGACCTGCGGAGAGTGCGGGGAGAAGGGCAGCGATGACCGCCGAGCACCTGGTGTGGGGCTGAGATGGGGACCCAGAAAGGCAGCACCCTTGCAGTGAACATGGGGGCAAGGGGACACTGTGGATACTTCCCCAGTGTAGCGACTTCCTAAGGGAAAGCGCGGTCGAACTCAGGCTTGCCTCATCTCTCCGAGGCCCTAATCCTACTATCTTTCCTCCACCAGTCACGACCTCATCCACCTCTTCCCTACACCCTCACCCCCCTCCGGTTCTTCTTTCTGTAAATAACTCTTTCTGATTTTGGACAAGCAGGGATCAACAGATTCTGGAGGGGGGAGGGGAAGACACTTGTTTTGTTTTGGTTTTTTCCTTTCTCTCTTGAATTTTGGTGTTTGAACTTGAAAAAAATTAATATATATAAATATATAAATATATATATTTAAGCAAATGGATTTCCTGGAGAACTAAGAAAGGAGTTGATTTTTTCCCCTTTGATTTCTCTTGTTTCTCATTGGGGTTTGTTTTTTGGGAAGAGGGTTTTTTGTGAACTGTTGAGATTTCCAGTTCAGCATTGTTTAAAGGATGTGGAGGAAAAAAAAAAAGAAAAAAAAGAAGAAAAATCAACAAAAACATGAAAACCTTTGTGATGTACAAAACCTGTAAATAGTCAAAGATACTTTCTCTTTTCTAACAACAAATTATTTCTGTCACTTTATATTCAAAAATAAAGAAACCTACCACAGAATATCAGGGTTAAAAAAAATCGGAACCCATAATCAGAACATTTTCTTGGTTGTCTTCGTTCATTTTGTTCTTAACTTGGAGAATGCCTGGGAATTTTGCTGCATGTGTGATGTTTTAAAAGCGTGAAATGGGGATGAGTTGAAATTAAGAATGTGATGTTACTTGAGAGGGGCCCTTGCCCTGGTGTTCGCTAGTAGCTGTAGGTTGAGGTTAGTGTCTTGGGGTTACATGGTGAGAGGGAATGAGGAATAGCTTCCGGCACCTTTCACATTCAAGAAGCACAAACACATGCTGAGGCAGAAGTGTGGATGGGGGACTGTCTCCATGGGTTGAATCTCCCCTTACACTGCTTGAAAACTGGCTGGGGGATGCATGCTGAAGGCCACCAAGAAGCTGCTGATAATAACACTGCTAAACAATCTGTAGGATTTTGGAGCTGTCTTGAACCCCTCCTGTCAGGCCAGCAAGTGACAAGTCGTCGGCACAATGTCTTCATAAAACAAAGCCCAGGCTGGGGCTATAGAGGAGGACAGGGTGGCAAAGATGGTAAGGAAGTCTCCAATGATGTCAGTTCATCTTGGCACCAACCATTAATCATGACCCCCAAGACTACAGGGAAGTTGAGGGAAGAAGCTGATCTCTGCAGAGGTTACCTCGGTCCAACCAATGGAAAAGGGCAAAGAGGTTATTTATAAAGAAGTGCTAAGAAGTGGCAGGTTTTGGAAACACGGAGTAGTGGGTCACCTTTAATGGTGAGAGGGCAGTCAGTCTATTTTTAGGGGAGCTAAAAATAAAGAAAATGGACTAACTGAGCTAGTCAGAGGATGCTAGACTACCTGTAGGGTGCAATTAAAAGGGTGGAACACAGCAGAAACACTCAGATGCAGTAAGCCAGATTCAGGACAGGAAAAGCAGTGTTGAGCCAGAGAAGCTCATAACAGCTGATATAAATTAAACATTAGTAAATGCAGATAATTGATAAGGAGAGCAAAATTATGAGCCAGGGAAAAAAAATCCCTGGCTAGTAGACGTAAAGGTAAAGAGGATTGTGTACACATAAATACATAAATACATGCTCATTGAGAATCCTAAAAATAGACGTTAAGCACTAACTGTGAAAGGTAAGTCAATAATAGCACAGGGGAGACTGAAAGGCTCAATACTCAGTTTTCGTATGAAGCTGGAGAGGCAGTGGGTAATGTCAGCACTGCCATTCATCACCAAAGGAAATGGGACATTATCTAAGACTCAACTGGGCGCCTTTCTGAGGGGTGCAGTGGGGGCCTCAGCTCCAGGCCTCCACTGTCACGGCTCTGCGTCCCTCGCCGTACCTGCCCCGTTCGCTTATCAGCCATTAAGTCACTGGGCTTGCTGCAGGGAAATGACTCAGCTGCTCGTGTGGATGGTCTTGTGACAGTGGTTCGTCCAACCTCAAAATCCACCAGTGCAACAGTGACCTTAGTGATACCAGAAGGCCAAAAAAAAGGTGAATATTGGGGTTTTGTTTTTCAGTCTCGACCCATGTGCTTTAGCTACAAAGGCAAAGATGCTCATCCTTGTATTTCTGGGTTCAAAACAGCACCATTTTGATGGGGAATCAATTTTCTTTCTTTTTTTTTTTTTTTTGACAGTGGCTTAGTGCAAAAAATGAAATGTGAAATGTGATTGTTTTGGGCCAATTCTGACAGCACCTGATATTTTTTGTTAAGACAACAAAAATCTGTTTTCCAGCTCTGGGACAGAATTGCATTAATTCCCATGCAAATGCAGGACACTGTCATCAAAACTGGCCAACTAACTTCCAACACATAGCTGAAATACTGTATAGGTTATCCAAACTTTAGCTCCGGCCCCAGCTTCACCTGCCAAAGGAAGGTGGGGTATTTCACTACATTTCAATTGCTAGCCAGAACTAAGTCTTCACTGGAGGTGTAGGGGAAATGTGAGTAGTTCAAACGTTTCAAACAGTTTCATGCTTTTACCTCTTCAAAACAGGAAGATTTTCTACCTCTTCAATACTGAACATAATGTTTTCTCCCTTTTTTTGTTACTGAAATTGTTAATTGACAAGTTCTCTTTTGGAAAAAGAAATGTCTGCCAATTTAGTTTCAGGTTTGAAAATATTCAACTTTTGGCCAAGCTGCACACTTAAAAACTGCTAATAGACTAAAACCAATCCAAACAGGAAACTAAACAGAGCGTGCGAGTGAAAAGCAAAGACACTCATCAAAAGGGATTGAAAGAGTATTCAGACAGTGGAAAAATATTTCTCAGGAGGTTTTTATTTCTGTAAATTTCACTGAAATAAAATCCAACCAGAACTTTTCAAATGGTTCAACTGACAGCGTTTTAACTGAAGCGAATGATTTTTAAGAAGTCTGGAGATGCTATCAGTGAATGAAATAGCGACCGAAAAATCTGGTTCTCTCTCTGAATCTCCCAGATGCACAACAATGGGCTAGAACTGGAAAGAGATTGATTAGTTTTCCTCGCTAGATTATTTTTCACTTTCACCTCAGACAGAATCTGGTGGGACCAGGAACAGCTATGAAAAAATGGGTAAAAAAATGGGGGGAAATAATCACATTATCACCGGCCTTATGATATTCAAGTTTGACAAGTATAGGTTTATTCTGATGTTATCAGCACTCACTGACCCCTTTGTTTCTTTGGAAAGCCAAGGTTTACAGAAAAGCTTTTAAACGCAGCACAGGAAGACAAGAGCTATTCGTTGCTCCATCCAGGAGCTGCTACCCTTGACACGTAGATGGGGATGCACCTCCCTAACATTAGGTGTCTAACAGGGGACGTCTCCAAGCCTCTTTCCTTGGTCATAGCACAGCAGGAGGCATTTCTCAAACATAAACTATGCTGACCTAAAGCCAGTGTCTGGGGCACAACTGCCCTTGGACGAGCAGTTGTGCGCTTGATGATTGTCCAGACGATTGTCACTGGGGTGCCAGAGTATGTGTGTGTGTGTGTGCATGTGAGCATGCACATCTGTGTGTGTGTGTGTGTAGGGGCTCACCTAAGCTTTAGGGGTTGAAATCTCAACTCTATGCCTGGGTTTTCACTGGCATCTAGACTCAGTCCGGTCAATGGACTCCAGAGAAAGATTTACATCGTCTCCAAATACGTGCTTCTTTTGGCTCAGACAAAACTCCCACCAAACTCATTGCCTGGGCAGGTCCCTGCTGGAAGTCTGGACCCATGGACATCTTCACTTGGAATACAGCAAAGGGTAGGTCAACCAAAGCCCATGGCTTGTGTGTAAGTTAAGATGTCTGTGGGATAAACGCCTCCCTTACAGGTGAGTTGCACTGAGTGCCAGGCCCTGAAGAGAGAGGTGGGATTTGGATTCCCTTCTGGACCAAATTCTCTGCTGCAGTGTAGCTGAAAATGTCAGGCACAGAGGAGAGGAGGGCTGAGAGATGTAAAATGGGAGCAGTATGAAGTGTAATGAGCTCTACTGTCTGAGGCATCTCTTGGCAGCCTGTACTCATTGGCAGATCAATAAGCAGCAAGAGGAGTCAGAAAATAATGTGTTTGGGGAAAAAATATAGCTGGAATCAAAGGTACTTATGAGCACAGTGGCTGACATTGCCTTCAAAACAGCAAGGAGATCTCTGCATGTCTGTCCCAAAACACAGCCACTCTGACACCCTTCAGGACCTAATTCCTGGCACTTCCCAAAGCACTGCTAGTACAGCTGTAGCTGAGAAGAAGCTTTGCTCCTGTGCCTGCCTTGGGGTCTAGCACACCTCCGCTGGGTGCACCACCTCTTGGGGCTGTCCTTCAGAAAACGCTGTCAAACGGACTCAACTCACCAGGAGTGGGGAGGTTTCCCAAATCCTTCCCTCAGTGCGACTGGGTGCACTGCCTTCCATCTCCATAAGCGCTACCTACTTAGATCTTTTCAAAGTTAATCCCAAGGTATGCACCAATCCTGTTGCTCCAATAAAGGTCCTGTGCCATATGCCATGTTCTCCTGTGTGTGGGATGAAACCACTCCGTCATGTGCCATCAGTGACATTCACAGAGCAAGAGGGCCCTTTTCTGTCCCAGGAGGAAAAGCAAAAGTTTAGCAGGCAATTAAAACATATTAGTGTCCTCCCCAACCTCTACTATCCTGGGCTGCCCTCTTCCTTGACTGGCCTGCAGGATGTGAACCCTTCAGTCTTCATTATTCTCAAATTAGGAAGGCTTATTAGAGGACCCTAAAGCAAAAGTCATCGCTGTGGTGCCTTGCATAGGATAAAGCCTTAATGGGAGAGGGAAACTAGGATTCTGCAGGAAGATGAGTTGGTGTAAGAAGTACTCACTGCTTTGAGTCAGGACTGAAAAAGCTGAATGAGGCTTGGCAGACAGCTGCAATGTTGTGTTTCCCCTCCCTTTCCCCCATTTTCTGCCACATGAGATGTAAATAAAATACTCTACAAGTGGAGGGCTTACAGGTCCCCATGCATTGCTCAGTAGCATCAGCTGCACAGGGCAGTTTTCCATATCCAGATCCTGGTGAGCCATCTTCTCAGCTGGTGTAACATCAGCACAAATGTCTGCAAGAGCATGAAGGACAGTGGTGCCTTGTGCTTGAATATGGTTGTGGATCTTGACTGATTTAGTGGTCAGCGGGGCCCTAGAAAAATTGCATTCAGAAGCACGATGCCCCATGACAATAGGACCAGAGTGACCCCAAGGGGGCTGCGCTGGCTTGCTCCTGCTCTCACAGGAAAGTTGTGCCTCAGCATTGTGTCCTCTGACTCAATTAGCTACAAGCATGTTCAAACATGATAACGTTGTGTAGTATAGAAAAGGACAGTGTCCTGGCCCAGTTCCAGCTTGTATAATTAATTTCTCCTTATCTAAAAATTCTACCTGTAATTTTGAATGAGTATGGCTGGATTTTTTAATCTTTTCCCAACTATGCTTCAAACCACCAATTTTTTTTTCCTCATTTGACTTCTTAAATATCTTGTGCCTCCTTTATACAAATGTATGCATGCATATTTATATTCCTCTTTTTATCTTTTGCGTTGTTCCAGCAACAAAAGCAGTAATTCACTTCGCTTAAATTATGGCGTGATTGTGCAATGTACTATATAGGGCTATATGCAACGATATCCTGCTAAGAAAATGTAAAAGAAAGATTGCACATCCATATATTGAAAACACCCTGAACTATCCAAACCTCCCAAAGCCTGCCTGCTTATTACTGCACAGTGTTCCTTGCAGCAGCTATCTGAATGCCGCTCTTTATTCAGTAATTAGCCACGTACTCAGCATCTGTGTATGCATTTGGATATGTCTGAGCTCAGGAGATGCAATCAGCAAAAGATTATTCTGTAAGAAGATACCTATTTTTTGCAGATATATTCTCTAATTAACAATGTAAAGGAAAACATCCGTCCCAAAATTACCAAAAAGTTACTGCCCAATCCCTTGTTTTAGTGCCTGACGGAAGGGCCGCTGTGCAGATATTCTTAACTTGAGCCCTGCCCAGGGGAACCGCCTGCCGTAGCACAACCATAAGTGTGGATGAACTCAGCAGCCCGGACGTGGCAAAGGTGCTCTGCCCAGCTCAGTGCAGCGATGTGCTGTGTAGTCAGTCTAGCCAACACTGAAGCTGGTTACATTAGCACATTTGCTTTGTGAGTGATAGCGTTAAACGTTTTCTGGTGAAGGGAAGCCTTGTTTGACTGCAAGATGACACACGCCCGGAAAGTGATGTTTGCTTGAGCTGTAAGGCTGCTCTCCCAGAGCAATTAGACATGTCCTTCTGTACATCCTTTTTCCACCTCTGATACCAGGCTGCGATAACCTGAGTACCTGCGTAACACTGACTGTGGGAGCTTGCTGCATTTTAATGGTGAGTAAAGTGGTCTCTGCATGTATGTCCAGCCGCACAGGATTTGAATTTGAGCCGGCAGAATTCCCAGTGACCCTCTTGCAAGCAGAGTAGGTGCTTAGTCTTGTCACTCAGCTGATGAAGGGTATTTCCAATGGCACATCAGCTCCCGCCAACAGGCAGCTGTAGGTGGGAGCATTGTTCAGCACAGCTATGGAGTGCAGAAAGAGCCTCTACGCCCGGCTTCCTTAGCATGTGGATGGCACTGAGATCACAGCCTCACGGTGATGTCATTGCTGGTGCTGGGAACAAACAGCTTTAAGCATCTCTCCCAAGCCCTGTCTCCTCCTCCCCGCGCATCACGTCTGGAAGGAGGCTGTAGCTTTTCTCGTCACCTCCCCACTGTTTCCGCTGCTCTGCTCGCACCCACACAGATGGGAGGCAGCGATGCTTGTGGCCAGGCGGGTCCCCCCACTCCCTCAGCCCAGGAGTACGGCAATCTGAATGTGTGTTGTTCTAGGTGACTGGATGTCTGAGGCAATTCCTCAGTCAGCAGCACCTGTGTAACTAACATGGCATTTTGACGGCTATCCAGCCCTTACCAGCTAAGCTGTTTCAACACCCTGTCATCATGTGTTGCCAGGTGGTTGTAAAACAAGGAGAGGTGTGCCGATACAAACAGAAGGATAAACATGAGGAGGGAGAAAAGGAGCGGTGTAATTAATGAGGAGTGCAGAAATCATAGAGGTTCGCTGAAGGGCAATTCAAACGATCCAAAGCAAGAGGGGCTGGGGAGTTGTCAGGGGGTGAGCAAGGATCTGATGCATGGAGACCGAACTGAAGGTAATAAACAGGTACATGATGAATGATCGAGAACAGGCCAACAGACACTCCAAGTCAGCCTCGTACAAGAGAGAAAGTCTTAAAGGCTACATGCATTTCCTTTTTATAGATTAAAGGCACTTACATTGCTCGCCCTGCAATTAATCAGTCCCTGGGATTTGCTCTTGTTGCATACATCAAATATATATAATGCAACAGATTTTGTGGAAAGTCAGGCAGGTATTTATTCACAGCAAGGCTCCTGGGCAATGCCCTTAGAGAGACTTATGGCAATTCTCCCCATCGCTCTAGCTGGCTGGAGTTCTCATTGCTCAGAGAGGAACAAATTCATCAATTCCCACCTGCCCAGACCAAAACCACTGTGACAGACCAGCACAAGGGCCAGTAAATTTACAGATTAGACATTTATATAGGAGTGCTGTGACCCAACAAGTAGTTTGAACTTGGCTGAAATTTACCAAAAGCGTGATTAAAAGCATAAATTAATCTCTGGCAGGGACAGGAAGACATTAGAGGATTATGCAACTACGGGTAATCTAGGGCTCGGGTAGGGGAGAGAAACTATTACATCTCTGTTGGTGCGTCTTAGGCCATGGCAAAGGCAAGTTGCGGGAGAAGGAGGGTCTCTGCTCTGAGGGATTGCTCAGGTGTGTTAAGATGAGGTGATGAGCCTAAAGCAGCCACCTAAAGCAGGCCGACTGCTGGCAGCCGCACACGACACGAACGGCAGCATCTCTGTTATTGCTTTTTCACCACAAAGCTCCTGAGTGGAGACAGCCAGTGTCTGTGACGAGATTTGCCACTGTTGACATTAGCAAGAGGATGCTGTGGGTACCCTTGGGTTCTCGATCACCCAGCAAGGACTATCCATGGTTAGGTCAGCCATGAAGAGGGAGGAAAGGTAGCTGGGGCAGGGGAATGTGTCTGCTGCTTCTCTGCTCCATGTCACTGTAAGAGTCTCTCTAGGCTCTGACTTCTCTTTACTGTGATGGTTAAATAAGTCTTTGACAGGGGCAGGGGTGGGTATGCCATGACCACAGATTATCCTGCTGCTGAGTGGTCAGGCAAGCAGAGCAGCTGCCAGGGCACTGGTGCAAGGCTCGAGGAGGGGATCTCCACTCTGGGCCCCTAAGTTGGCTCACCTGCTGTGCCTCCTCTGCCAGTCTTGCTGTGCCAGCAGCTTTTCACCACGTCTGCTCTCTGGTATGCAGACTTCACAGGGCAGGGACTAACTCTGGTCTGTGTTTGTGCAGGATCTAGCAGGTGGTGACTTTGGTCTGTAGTGAGGTTGCCTCCAAAGGTATGCCATAGTACAAACACAGTGTGAGCCTCTTGAAAAAAACAATGCGTTTTAGCCACCTACATCACATTTGTAAGTACTTGAGCGGGAACTCAGTCCCTAGTGAGGCTTCTATCTTCCAGTGGAAGAAAAGCAGAACTCAAAAGGGTAGGCTAAATGCTTTTAGGAACAAACAGCCATGCAAAACCACATGGGCACTCTTGGAAATTAATCCCAAATCAAAACCAAACTCACAGAGTGGGTTAGCAACTAAAGGCAGCTCTGCATGGGAATTCCCTGCTCATGGGATCCATCCTGCTGGCAGGATAG